>NC_087439.1:1607142-1928571 GCF_036321535.1 Camelus dromedarius
CTGGAGAATCATTTACTCTGGTTTCTCATTCTGTTTCCTAGTGCCGGTTTGAAGTTACTGCAGTTTTCACTGTAAAACCGAGTTGGAGCTAGTACCTCCCCATATATATGTATGGATTCGGTTTGCAAGTGAAAAGAAACTTTGTGTTCCCAACAAGCTAGGTGAAGGACGGCTTTCACACACACTTATCTCTCAGAACTGAGCATGTGGAGAGACTTTCGTACATCTAGCACAAAGGAACGTGTTGCTGGAAAATCATTTACTCTGGTTTCTCATTCTGTTTCCTAGTGCCGGTTTGAAGTTACTGCAGTTTTCACTGTAAAACCGAGTTGGAGCTAGTACCTCCCCATATATATGTATGGATTCGGTTTGCAAGTGAAAAGAAACTTTGTGTTCCCAACAAGCTAGGTGAAGGACGGCTTTCACACACACTTATCTCTCAGAACTGAGCATGTGGAGAGACGTTCTTTCATCTAGCTCAAAGGGAACGGGTTGAAGGAGAAACTTTTACTCTGGTTTCTCAGTATGTTTCCTAGTGCCGTTTTGAAGTTCCTGCAGTTTTCACTGTAAAACCGAGTTGGAGCTAGTACCTCCCCATATATATGTATGGAGTGGAGTTTGCAAGTGAAAAGAAACTATTTGTTCCCAACAAGCTAGGTGAAGGACGTCTTTCACACACACTTATCTCTCAGAACTGAGCATGTGGAGAGACGTTCGTTCATCTAGCACAAAGGGAACGGGTTGCAGGAGAAACTTTTACTCTGGTTTCTCAGTCTGTTTCCTAGTGCCGGTTTGAAGTTCTTGCAGTTTTCACTGTAAAATCAAGTTGGAGCTAGTACCTCCCCATATATATGTATGGAGTGGAGTTTGCAAGTGAAAAGAAACTTTGTGTTCCCAACAAGCTAGGTGATGGACGTATTTCACACACACTTATCTCTCAGAACTGAGCATGTGGACAAACCTTCGTTCATCTAGCACAAAGGGAAAGGGTTGCAGGAGAAACTTTTACTCTGGTTTCTCAGTCTGTTTCCTAGTGCCGGTTTGAAGTTCCTGCAGTTTTCACTGTAAAACCGAGTTGGAGCTAGTACCTCCCCATATATATGTATGGAGTGGAGTAAGCAAGTGAAAGAAACTTTGTGTTCCCAACAAGCTAGTTGAAGGACGGCTTTCACACACACTTATCTCTAAGAAATGAGCATGTGGAGAGACGTTCGTTCATCTAGCACAAAGGGAACGGGTTGCAGGAGAAACTTTTAATCTGGTTTCTCAGTCTGTTTCCTTGTGCCGGTTTGAAGTTCCTGCAGTTTTCACTGTAAAATCGAGTTGGAGCTAGTACCTCCCCATATATATGTATGAAGTGGAGTTTGCAAGTGAAAAGAAACTTTGTGTTCCCAACAAGCTCGGTGAAGGACGGCTTTCACACACACTTATCTCTCAGAACTGAGCATGTGGAGAGACGTTCGTTCATCTAGCACAAAGGGAACGGGTTGCAGGAGAAACTTTTACTCTGGTTTCTCAGTCTGTTTCCTAGTGCCGGTTTGAAGTTCCTGCAGTTTTCACTGTAAAATCAAGTTGGAGCTAGTACCTCCCCATATATATGTATGGAGTGGAGTTTGCAAGTGAAAAGAAACTTTGTGTTCCCAACAAGCTAGGTGATGGACGTATTTCACACACACTTATCTCTCAGAACTGAGCATGTGGAGAAACCTTCGTTCATCTAGCACAAAGGGAAAGGGTTGCAGGAGAAACTTTTACTCTGGTTTCTCAGTCTGTTTCCTAGTGCCGGTTTGAAGTTCCTGCAGTTTTCACTGTAAAACCGAGTTGGAGCTAGTACCTCCCCATATATATGTATGGAGTGGAGTAAGCAAGTGAAAGAAACTTTGTGTTCCCAACAAGCTAGTTGAAGGACGGCTTTCACACACACTTTTCTCTAAGAAATGAGCATGTGGAGAGACGTTCGTTCATCTAGAACAAAGGGAACGGGTTGCAGGAGAAACTTTTACTCTGGTTTCTCAGTCTGTTTCCTTGTGCCGGTTTGAAGTTCCTGCAGTTTTCACTGTAAAATCGACTTGGACCTAGTACCTCCCCATATATATGTATGAAGTGGAGTTTGCAAGTGAAAAGAAACTTTGTGTTCCCAACAAGCTAGGTGAAGGACGGCTTTCACACACACTTATCTCTCAGAACTGAGCATGTGGAGAGACGTTCGTTCATCTAGCACCAAGGGAACGGGTTGCAGGAGAAACTATTACTCTGGTTTCTCAGTCTGTTTCCTAGTGCCGGTTTGATGTTCCTGCATTTTTCACTGTAAAAGAGAGTTGGAGCTAGTACCTCCCCTTATATATGTATGGAGAGGAGTTTGCAAGTGAAAAGAAACTTTGTGTTCCCAACAATCTAGGTGAAGGGCGGCTTTTACACATACTTATCTCTCAGACCTGAGCATGTGGATAGACGTTCGTTCATCTAGCACAAAGGGAACGGGTTGCAGGAGAAACTTTTACTCTGGTTTCTCAGTCTGTTTCCTAGTGCCGGTTTGAATTTCCTGTAGTTTTCACTGTAAAACCGAGTTGGAGCTAGTACCTCCCCATATATAAGTATGGAGTGGAGTTTGCAAGTGAAAAGAAACTTTGTGTTCCCAACAAGGTAGGTGAAGGACGGCTTTCACACACACTTATCTCTCAGAACTGAGCATGTGGAGAGACGTTCGTTCATCTAGCACAAAGGGAACGGGTTGCAGGAGAAACTTTTACTCTGGTATCTCAGTCTGTTTCCTAGTGCCTGTTTGAAGTTCCTGCAGTTTTCACTGTAAAACCGAGTTGGAGCTAGTACCTCCCCATATATATGTATGGAGTGGAGTTTGCAAGTGAAAAGAAACTTTGTGTTCCCAACAAGCTAGTTGAAGGACGGCTTTCACACACACTTATCTCTCAGAACTGAGCATGTGGAGAGACGTTCGTTCATCTAGCACAAAGGGAACGGGTTGCAGGAGAAACTTTTACTCTGGTTTTTCAGTCTGTTTCCTAGTGCCGGTTTGAAGTTCCTGCAGTTTTCACTGTAAAACAGAGTTGGAACTAGTACCTCCCCATATATATGTATGGAGTGGAATTTGCAAGTGAAAAGAAACTTTGTGTTCCCAACAAGCTAGGTGAAGGACGGCTTCCACACACACTTACCTCTCAGAACTGAGCATTTGGAGAGACGTTCGTTCATCAAGCACAAAGGGAACGGGTTGCAGGAGAAACTTTTACTCTGGTTTCTCAGTCTTTTTCCAAGTGCCGGTTTGAAGTTCCTGCAGTTTTCACTGTAAAACCGAGTTGGAGCTAGTACCTCCCCATATATATGTATGGAGTGGAGTTTGCAAGTGAAAAGAAACTTTGTGTTCCCAACAAGCTAGGTGAAGGACGGCTTTCACACACATTTTTCTCTCAGAACTGAGCATGTGGAGAGACGTTCGTTCATCTAGCACAAAGGGAACGGGTTTCAGGGAAACTTTTACTCTGGTTTCTCAGTCTGTTTCCTAGTGCCGGTTTGAAGTTCCTGCAGTTTTCACTGTAAAACCGAGTTGGATCTAGTACCTCACCATATATATGTATGGAGTGGAGTTTGCAAGTGAAAAGAAACTTTGTGTTCCCAACAAGCTAGGTGAAGGACGGCTTTCACACACACTTATCTCTCAGAACTGAGCATGTGGAGAGACGTTCGTTCATCTAGCACAAAGGGAACGGGTTGCAGGAGAAACTTTTACTCTGGTTTTTCAGTCTGTTTCCTAGTGCCGGTTTGAAGTTCCTGCAGTTTTCACTGTAAAACAGAGTTGGAACTAGTACCTCCCCATATATATGTATGGAGTGGAATTTGCAAGTGAAAAGAAACTTTGTGTTCCCAACAAGCTAGGTGAAGGACGGCTTCCACACACACTTACCTCTCAGAACTGAGCATTTGGAGAGACGTTCGTTCATCAAGCACAAAGGGAACGGGTTGCAGGAGAAACTATTACTCTGGTTTCTCAGTCTTTTTCCAAGTGCCGGTTTGAAGTTCCTGCAGTTTTCACTGTAAAACCGAGTTGGAGCTAGTACCTCCCCATATATATGTATGGAGTGGAGTTTGCAAGTGAAAAGAAACTTTGTGTTCCCAACAAGCTAGGTGAAGGACGGCTTTCACACACATTTTTCTCTCAGAACTGAGCATGTGGAGAGACGTTCGTTCATCTAGCACAAAGGGAACGGGTTTCAGGGAAACTTTTACTCTGGTTTCTCAGTCTGTTTCCTAGTGCCGGTTTGAAGTTCCTGCAGTTTTCACTGTAAAACCGAGTTGCATCTAGTACCTCACCATATATATGTATGGAGTGGAGTTTGCAAGTGAAAAGAAACTTTGTGTTCCCAACAAGCTAGGTGAAGGACGGCTTTCACACACACTTATCTCTCAGAACTGAGCATGTGGAGAGACGTTCGTTCATCTAGCACAAAGGGAACGGGTTGCAGGAGAAACTTTTACTCTGGTTTTTCAGTCTGTTTCCTAGTGCCGGTTTGAAGTTCCTGCAGTTTTCACTGTAAAACAGAGTTGGAACTAGTACCTCCCCATATATATGTATGGAGTGGAATTTGCAAGTGAAAAGAAACTTTGTGTTCCCAACAAGCTAGGTGAAGGACGGCTTCCACACACACTTACCTCTCAGAACTGAGCATGTGGAGAGACGTTCGTTCATCAAGCACAAAGGGAACGGGTTTCAGGAGAAACTTTTACTCTGTTTTCTCAGTCTTTTTCCAAGTGCCGGTTTGAAGTTCCTGCAGTTTTCACTGTAAAACCGAGTTGGAGCTAGTACCTCCCCATATATATGTATGGAGTGGAGTTTTCAAGTGAAAAGAAACTTTGTGTTCCCAACAAGCTAGGTGAAGGACGGCTTTCACACACATTTTCCTCTCAGAACTGAGCATGTGGAGAGACGTTCGTTCATCTAGCACAAAGGGAACGGGTTGCAGGGAAACTTTTACTCTGGTTTCTCAGTCTGTTTCCTAGTGCCGGTTTGAAGTTCCTGCAGTTTTCACTGTAAAACCGAGTTGGATCTAGTACCTCACCATATATATGTATGGAGTGGAGTTTGCAAGTGAAAAGAAACTTTGTGTTCCCAACAAGCTAGGTGAAGGACGGCTTTCACACACACTTATCTCTCAGAACTGAGCATGTGGAGAGACGTTCGTTTATCTAGCACAAAGGGAACGGTTTGCAGGTGAAACTTTTACTCTGGTTTCTCAGTCTTTTTCCTAGTGCCGGTTTGAATTTCCTGCAGTTTTCACTGTAAAACCGAGTTGGATCTAGTACCTCCCCATACATATGTATGGAGTGGAGTTTGCAAGTGAAAAGAAACTTTGTGTTCCCAACAAGCTAGGTGAAGGACGGCTTTCACACACACATATCCCTCAGAACTGAGAATGTGGAGAGACGTTCGTTCATCTAGCACAAAGTGAACGGATTGCAGGAGAAACTTTTACTCTGGTTTCTCAGTCTGTTTCCTAGTGCCGGTTTGAAGTTCCTGCAGTTGTCACTGTAAAACCGAGTTGGAGCTAGTACCTCCCCATATATATGTATGGAGTGGAGTTTGCAAGTGAAAAGAAACTTTGTGTTCCCAACAAGCTAGGTGAAGGACGGCTTTCACACACACTTATCTCTCAGAACTGAGCATGTGGAGAGACGTTCGTTCATCTAGCACAAATGGAACGGGTTGCAGGAGAAACTGTTTCTCTGGTTCTCAGTCTGTTTCCTAGTGCCGGTTTGAAGTTCCTGCAGTTTTCACTGTAAAACTGAGTTGGAGCTAGTACCTCCCCATATATATGTATGGAGTGGAGTTTGCAAGTGAAAAGAATCTTTGTGTTCCCAACAAGGTAGGTGAAGGACGGCTTTCACACACACTTATCTCTCAGAACTGAGCATGTGGAGAGACGTTCGTTCATCTAGCACAAAGGGAACGGTTTGCAGGAGAAACATTTACTCTGGTTTCTCAGTCTGTTTCCTAGTGCCTTTTTGAAGTTCCTGCAGTTTTCACTGTCAAACCGGCTTGGAGCTAGTACATCCCCATATATATGTATGGAGTGGAGTTTGCTAGTGAAAAGAAACTTTGTGTTCCCAACAAGCTAGGTGAAGGACGGCTTTCACACACACTTATCTCTCAGAACTGAGCATGTGGAGAGACGTTCGTTCATCTAGCACAAAGGAACGGGTTGCAGGAGAATCATTTACTCTGGTTTCTCATTCTGTTTCCTAGTGCCGGTTTGAAGTTCCTGCAGTTTTCACTGTAAAACCGAGTTGGAGTTAGTACCTCCCCATATATATGTATGGAGTCGGTTTGCAAGTGAAAAGAAACTTTGTGTTCCCAACAAGCTAGGTGAAGGACGGCTTTCACACACACTTATCTCTCAGAACTGAGCATGTGGAGAGACGTTCTTTCATCTAGCTCAAAGGGAACGGGTTGAAGGAGAAACTTTTACTCTGGTTTCTCAGTATGTTTCCTAGTGCCGGTTTGAAGTTCCTGCAGTTTTCACTGTCAAACCGACTTGGAGCTAGTACCTCCCCATATATATGTATGGAGTGGAGTTTGCTAGAGAAAAGAAACTTTGTGTTCCCAACAAGCTAGGTGAAGGACGGCTTTCACACACACTTATCTCTCAGAACTGAGCATGTGGAGAGACGTTCTTTCATCTAGCTCAAAGGGAACGGGTAGAAGGAGAAACTTTTACTCTGGTTTCTCAGTATGTTTCCTAGTGCCGGTTTGAAGTTCCTGCAGTTTTCACTGTAAAACCGCGTTGGAGCTAGTACCTCCCCATATATATGTATGGAGTGGAGTTTGTAAGTGAAAAGAAACTTTGTGTTCCCAACAAGCTAGGTGAAGGACGGCTTTCACACACACTTATCTCTCAGAACTGAGCATGTGGAGAGACGTTCGTTCATCTAGCACAAAGGGAACGGGTTGCAGGAGAAACTGTTTCTCTGGTTTCTCAGTCTGTTTCCTAGTGCCGGTTTGAAGTTCCTGCAGTTTTCACTGTAAAACAGAGTTGGAGCTAGTACCTCCCCATATATATGTATGGAGTGGAGTTTGCAAGTGAAAAGAAACTTTGTGTTCCCAACAAGGTAGGTGAAGGACGGCTTTCACACACACTTATCTCTCAGAACTGAGCATGTGGAGAGACGTTCGTTCATCTAGCACAAAGGGAACGGTTTGCAGGAGAAACATTTACTCTGGTTTCTCAGTCTGTTTCCTAGTGCCGGTTTGAGTTCCTGCAGTTTTCACTGTCAAACCGGCTTGGAGCTAGTACATCCCCATATATATGTATGGAGTGGAGTTTGCTAGTGAAAAGAAACTTTGTGTTCCCAACAAGCTAGGTGAAGGACGGCTTTCACACACACTTATCTCTCAGAACTGAGCATGTGGAGAGACGTTCGTTCATCTAGCACAAAGGAACGGGTTGCAGGAGAATCATTTACTCTGGTTTCTCATTCTGTTTCCTAGTGCCGGTTTGAAGTTCCTGCAGTTTTCACTGTAAAACCGAGTTGGAGTTAGTACCTCCCCATATATATGTATGGAGTCGGTTTGCAAGTGAAAAGAAACTTTGTGTTCCCAACAAGCTAGGTGAAGGACGGCTTTCACACACACTTATCTCTCAGAACTGAGCATGTGGAGAGACGTTCTTTCATCTAGCTCAAAGGGAACGGGTTGAAGGAGAAACTTTTACTCTGGTTTCTCAGTATGTTTCCTAGTGCCGGTATGAAGTTCCTGCAGTTTTCACTGTCAAACCGACTTGGAGCTAGTACCTCCCCATATATATGTATGGAGTGGAGTTTGCTAGTGAAAAGAAACTTTGTGTTCCCAACAAGCTAGGTGAAGTACGGCTTTCACACACACTTATCTCTCAGAACTGAGCATGTGGAGAGACGTTCGTTCATCTAGCACAAAGGAACTGGTTGCAGGAGAATCATTTACTCTGGTTTCTCATTCTGTTTCCTAGTGCCGGTTTGAAGTTCCTGCAGTTTTCACTGTAAAACCGAGTTGGAGTTAGTACCACCCCATATATATGTATGGAGTCGGTTTGCAAGTGAAAAGGAACTTTGTGTTCCCAACAAGCTAGGTGAAGGACGGCTTTCACACACACTTATCTCTCAGAACTGAGCATGTGGAGAGACGTTCTTTCATCTAGCTAAAAGGGAACGGGTAGAAGGAGAAACTTTTACTCTGGTTTCTCAGTATGTTTCCTAGTGCCGGTTTGAAGTTCCTGCAGTTTTCACTGTAAAACCGCGTTGGAGCTAGTACCTCCCCATATATATGTATGGAGTGGAGTTTGTAAGTGAAAAGAAACTTTGTGTTCCCAACAAGCTAGGTGAAGGACGGCTTTCACACACACTTATCTCTCAGAAATGAGCATGTGGAGAGACGTTCGTTCATCTAGCACAAAGAAAACGGGTTGCAGGAGAAACTTTTACTCTGGTTTCTCATTCTGTTTCCTAGTGCCGCTTTGAAGTTCCTGCAGTTTTCACTGTAAAACCGAGTTGGAACTAGTACCTCCGCATATATATATATCGAGTGGAGTTTGCAAGTGAAAAGAAACTTTGTGTTCCCAACAAGCTAGATGAAGGACGGCTTTCACACACACTTACCTCTCAGAACTGAGCATGTGGAGACACGTTCGTTCATCAAGCACAAAGGAAACGGGTTGCAGGAGAAACTTTTACTCTGGTTTCTCAGTCTGTTTCCAAGTGACGGTTTGAAGTTCCTGCAGTTTTCACTGTAAAACCGAGTTGGAGCTAGTACCTCCCCATATATATGTATGGAGTGGAGTTTGCAATTGAAAAGAAACTTTGTGTTCCCAACAAGCTAGGTGAAGGACGGCTTTCACACACACTTATCTCTCAGAAATGAGCATGTGGAGAGACGTTCGTTCATCTAGCACAAAGGGAACGGTTTGCAGGAGTAACTTTTACTCTGGTTTATCAGTCTGTTTCCCAGTGCCGGTTTTATGTTCCTGCAGTTGTCACTGTAAAACCGACTTGGAGCTAGTACCTCCCCATATATATGTATGGAGTGGAGTTTGCAAGTGAAAAGAAACTTTGTGTTCCCAACAAGCTAGGTGAAGGACGGCTTTCACACACACTTATCTCTCAGAACTGAGCATGTGGAGAGACGTTCGTTCATCTAGCACAAAGGGAACGGGTTACAGGCGAAACTTTTACTCTGGTTTCTCAGTCTGTTTCCTAGTGCCGGTTTGAAGTTCCTGCAGTTTTCTCTGTAAAACCGAGTTGGAGCTAGTACCTCCCCATATATATGTATGGAGTGGAGTTTGCAAGTGAAAAGAAACTTTGTGTTCCCAACAAGCTAGGTGAAGGACGGCTTTCACACACACTTATCTCTCAGAACTGAGCATGTGGAGAGACGTTCGTTCATCTAGCACAAAGGAACGGGTTGCAGGAGAATCATTTACTCTGGTTTCTCATTCTGTTTCCTAGTGCCGGTTTGAAGTTCCTGCAGTTTTCACTGTAAAACCGAGTTGGAGTTAGTACCTCCCCATATATATGTATGGAGTCGGTTTGCAAGTGAAAAGAAACTTTGTGTTCCCAACAAGCTAGGTGAAGGACGGCTTTCACACACACTTATCTCTCAGAACTGAGCATGTGGAGAGACGTTCTTTCATCTAGCTCAAAGGGAACGGGTTGAAGGAGAAACTTTTACTCTGGTTTCTCAGTATGTTTCCTAGTGCCGGTATGAAGTTCCTGCAGTTTTCACTGTCAAACCGACTTGGAGCTAGTACCTCCCCATATATATGTATGGAGTGGAGTTTGCTAGTGAAAAGAAACTTTGTGTTCCCAACAAGCTAGGTGAAGTACGGCTTTCACACACACTTATCTCTCAGAACTGAGCATGTGGAGAGACGTTCGTTCATCTAGCACAAAGGAACTGGTTGCAGGAGAATCATTTACTCTGGTTTCTCATTCTGTTTCCTAGTGCCGGTTTGAAGTTCCTGCAGTTTTCACTGTAAAACCGAGTTGGAGTTAGTACCACCCCATATATATGTATGGAGTCGGTTTGCAAGTGAAAAGGAACTTTGTGTTCCCAACAAGCTAGGTGAAGGACGGCTTTCACACACACTTATCTCTCAGAACTGAGCATGTGGAGAGACGTTCTTTCATCTAGCTAAAAGGGAACGGGTAGAAGGAGAAACTTTTACTCTGGTTTCTCAGTATGTTTCCTAGTGCCGGTTTGAAGTTCCTGCAGTTTTCACTGTAAAACCGCGTTGGAGCTAGTACCTCCCCATATATATGTATGGAGTGGAGTTTGTAAGTGAAAAGAAACTTTGTGTTCCCAACAAGCTAGGTGAAGGACGGCTTTCACACACACTTATCTCTCAGAAATGAGCATGTGGAGAGACGTTCGTTCATCTAGCACAAAGAAAACGGGTTGCAGGAGAAACTTTTACTCTGGTTTCTCATTCTGTTTCCTAGTGCCGCTTTGAAGTTCCTGCAGTTTTCACTGTAAAACCGAGTTGGAACTAGTACCTCCGCATATATATATATCGAGTGGAGTTTGCAAGTGAAAAGAAACTTTGTGTTCCCAACAAGCTAGATGAAGGACGGCTTTCACACACACTTACCTCTCAGAACTGAGCATGTGGAGACACGTTCGTTCATCAAGCACAAAGGAAACGGGTTGCAGGAGAAACTTTTACTCTGGTTTCTCAGTCTGTTTCCAAGTGACGGTTTGAAGTTCCTGCAGTTTTCACTGTAAAACCGAGTTGGAGCTAGTACCTCCCCATATATATGTATGGAGTGGAGTTTGCAATTGAAAAGAAACTTTGTGTTCCCAACAAGCTAGGTGAAGGACGGCTTTCACACACACTTATCTCTCAGAAATGAGCATGTGGAGAGACGTTCGTTCATCTAGCACAAAGGGAACGGTTTGCAGGAGTAACTTTTACTCTGGTTTATCAGTCTGTTTCCCAGTGCCGGTTTTATGTTCCTGCAGTTGTCACTGTAAAACCGACTTGGAGCTAGTACCTCCCCATATATATGTATGGAGTGGAGTTTGCAAGTGAAAAGAAACTTTGTGTTCCCAACAAGCTAGGTGAAGGACGGCTTTCACACACACTTATCTCTCAGAACTGAGCATGTGGAGAGACGTTCGTTCATCTAGCACAAAGGGAACGGGTTACAGGCGAAACTTTTACTCTGGTTTCTCAGTCTGTTTCCTAGTGCCGGTTTGAAGTTCCTGCAGTTTTCTCTGTAAAACCGAGTTGGAGCTAGTACCTCCCCATATATATGTATGGAGTGGAGTTTGCAAGTGAAAAGAAACTTTGTGTTCCCAACAAGCTAGGTGAAGGACGGCTTTCACACACACTTATCTCTCAGAACTGAGCATGTGGTGAGACGTTCATTCATCTAGCACAAAGGGAATGGGTTGCAGGAGAAACTTTTACTCTGGTTTCTCAGTCTGTTTCCTAGTGCCGGTTTGAAGTTCCTGCAGTTTTCACTGTAAAACCGAGTTGGAGATAGTACCTCCCCATATATATGTATGGAGTGGAGTTTGCAAGTGAAAAGAAACTATGTATTCCCAACAAACTAGGTGAAGGACGGCTTTCACACACACTTATCTCTCAGAACTGAGCATGTGGAGAGACGTTCGTTCATCTAGCACAAAGGGAACGGGTTGCAGGAGAAACTTTTACTCTGGTTTCTCAGTCTGTTTCCTAGTGCCGGTTTGAAGTTCCTGCAGTTTTCACTGTAAAACCGATTTTGAGCTAGTACCTCCCCATATATATGTATGGAGTGGAGTTTGCAAGTGAAAAGAAACTTTGTGTTCCCAACAAGCTAGGTGAAGGACGGCTTTCACACACACTTATCTCTCAGAACTGAGCATGTGGAGAGACGTTCGTTCATCTAGCACAAAGGGAACGGGTTGCAGGAGAAACTTTTACTCTGGTTTCTCAGTCTGTTTCCTAGTGCCGGTTTGAAGTTCCTGCAGTTTTCACTGTAAAATCGAGTTGGAGCTATTACCTCCCCATATATATGTATGGAGTGGAGTTTGCAAGTGAAAAGAAACTTTCTGTTCCCAACAAGCTAGTTGAAGGACGGCTTTCACACACACTTATCTCTCAGAACTGAGCATGTGGAGAGACGATCGTTCATCTAGCACAAAGGGAACGGGTTGCAGGAGAAACTTTTACTCTGGTTTCTCAGTCTGTTTCCTAGTGCCGGTTTGAAGTTCCTGCAGTTTTCACTGTAAAACCGAGTTGGAGCTAGTACCTCCCCATGTATATATATATGGAGTGGAGTTTGCAAGTGAAAAGAAACTTTGTGTTCCCAACAAGCTAGGTGAAGGACGGCTTTCACACACACTTATCTCTCAGAACTGAGAATGTGGAGAGACGTTCGTTCATCTAGCACAAAGGGAACGGGTTGCAGGACAAACTTTACTCTGGTTTCTCAGTCTGTTTCCTAGTGCCGGTTTTATGTTCCTGCAGTTGTCACTGTAAAACCGAGTTGGAGCTAGTACCTCCCCATATATATGTATGGAGTGGAGTTTGCAAGTGAAAAGAAACTTTGTGTTCCCAACAAGCTAGGTGAAGGACGGCTTTCATACACACTTATCTCTCAGAACTGAGCATGTGGAGAGACGTTCGTTCATCTAGCACAAAGGAACGGGTTGCAGGAGAAACTTTTACTCTGGTTTCTCAGTCTGTTTCCTAGTGCCGGTTTGAAGTTCCTGCAGTTGTCACTGTAAAACCGAGTTGGAGCTAGTACCTCCCCATATATATGTACGGAGTGGAGATTGCAAGTGAAAAGAAACATTGTGTTCCCAACAAGCTAGGTGAAGGACGGCTTTCACTCACACATTTCTCTCAGAACTGATCATGTGGAGAGACGTTCGTTCATCTTGCACAAACGGAATGGATTGCAGGAGAAACTTTTACTCTGGTTTCTCAGTCTGTTTGCTAGTGCCGGTTTGAAGTTCCTGCAGTTGTCACTGTAAAACCGAGTTGGAGCTAGTACCTCCCCATATATTTGTATGGAGTGGAGTTTGCAAGTGAAAAGAAACTTTGTTTTCCCAACAAGCTAGGTGAAGGACGGCTTTCAAACACACTTATCTCTCAGAACTGAGCATGTGGAGAGACGTTCGTTCATCTAGCACAAAGGGAACGGGTTGCAGGAGAAACTTTTACTCTGGTTTCTCAGTCTGTTTCCTAGTGCCGGTTTGAAGTTCCTGCAGTTTTCACTGTAAAACCGAGTTGGAGCTAGTACCTCCCCATATATATGTATGGAGTAGAGTAAGCAAGTGAAAGAAACTTTGTGTTCCCAACAAGCTAGATGAAGGACGGCTTTCACACACACTTATCTCTCAGAACTGAGCATGTGGAGAGACGTTCGTTCATCTAGCACAAAGGGAACGGGTTGCAGGAGAAACTTTTACTCTGGTTTCTCAGTCTGTTTCCTAGTGCCGGTTTGAAGTTCCTGCAGTTTTCACTGTAAAACCGAGTTGGAGCTAGTACCTCCCCATATATATGTATGGAGTGGAGTTTGCAAGTGAAAAGAAACTTTGTGTTCCCAACAGGCTAGGTGAACGACGGCTTTCACACACACTTATCTCTCAGAACTGAGCATGTGGAGAGACGTTCGTTCATCTAGCACAAAGGGAACGGGTTGCAGGAGAAACTTTTACTCTGGTTTCTCAGTTTGTTTCCAAGTGCCGGTTTGAAGTTCCTGCAGTTTTCACTGTAAAACCGAGTTGGAGCTAGTACCTCCCCATATATATTTATGGAGTGTAGTTTGCAAGTGAAAAGAAACTTTGTGTTCCCAACAAGCTAGGTGATGGACGTCTATCACACACACTTATCTCTCAGAACTGAGCATGTGGAGAGACGTTCGTTCATCTAGCACAAAGGGAAAGGGTTGCAGGAGAAACTTTTACTCTGGTTTCTAAGTCTGTTTCCTAGTGCCAGTTTGAAGTTCCTGCAGTTTTCACTTTAAAACCGAGTTGGAGCTAGTACCTCCCCATATATATGTATGGAGTGGAGTAAGCAAGTGAAAGAAACTTTGTGTTCCCAACAAGCTAGGTGAAGGACGGCTTTCACACACAATTATCTCTAAGAAATGAGCATGTGGAGAGACGTTCGTTCATCTAGCACAAAGGGAACGGGTTGCAGGAGAAACTTTTACTCTGGTTTCTCCGTCTGTTTCCTAGTGTCGGTTTGAAGTTCCTGCAGTTTTCACTGTAAAACAGAGTTGGACCTAGTACCTCCCCATATATATGTATGGAGTGGAGTTTGCAAGTGAAAAGAAACTTTGTGTTCCCAACAAGCTAGGTGAAGGACGGCTTTCACACACACTTACCTCTCAGAACTGAGCATGTGGAGAGACGTTCGTTCATCTAGCACAAAGGGAACGGGTTGCAGGAGAAACTAGTACTCTGGTTTCTCAATCTGTTTCCTAGTGCCGGTTTGATGTTCCTGCAGTTGTCACTGTAAAAGAGATTTGGAGCTAGTACCTCCCCATATAAATGTATGGAGAGGAGTTTGCAAGTGAAAAGAAACTTTGTGTTCCCAAAGCTAGGTGAAGGGCGGCTTTAACACGTACTTATCTCTCAGACCTGAGCATGTGGATAGACGTTCGTTCATCTAGCACAAAGGGAACGGGTTGCAGGAGAAACTTTTACTCTGGTTTCTCAGTCTGTTTCCTAGTGCCGGTTTGAATTTCCTGTAGTTTTCACTGTAAAACTGATTTGGAGCTAGTACCTCCCCTTATATATGTATGGAGTGGAGTTTGCAAGTGAAAAGAAACTTTGTGTTCCCAACAAGCTAGGTGAAGGACGGCTTTCACACACACTTACCTCTCAGAACTGAGCATGTGGAGAGACGTTCGTTCATCTAGCACAAAGGGAACGGGTTGCAGGAGAAACTAGTACTCTGGTTTCTCAATCTGTTTCCTAGTGCCGGTTTGATGTTCCTGCAGTTGTCACTGTAAAAGAGATTTGGAGCTAGTACCTCCCCATATAAATGTATGGAGAGGAGTTTGCAAGTGAAAAGAAACATTGTGTTCCCAAAGCTAGGTGAAGGGCGGCTTTAACACATACTTATCTCTCAGACCTGAGCATGTGGATAGACGTTCGTTCATCTAGCACAAAGGGAACGGGTTGCAGGAGAAACTTTTACTCTGGTTTCTCAGTCTGTTGCCTAGTGCCGGTTTGAATTTCCTGTAGTTTTCACTGTAAAACTGATTTGGAGCTAGTACCTCCCCTTATATATGTATGGAGTGGAGTTTGCAAGTGAAAAGAAACTTTGTGTTCCCAACAAGGTAGGTGAAGGACGGCTTTAACACACACTTATCTCTCAAAACTGAGCATGTGGAGAGACGTTCGTTCATCTAGCACAAAGGGAACGGGTTGCAGGAGAAACTTTTACTCTGGTATCTCATTCTGTTTCCTAGTGCCGGTTTGAAGTCCCTGCAGTTTTCACTGTAAAACCGAGTTGGAGCTAGTACCTCCCCATATATATGTATGGAGTGGAGTTTGCAAGTGAAAAGAAACTTTGTTTTCCCAACAAGCTAGGTGAAGGACGGCTTTCACACACACTTATCTCTCAGAACTGAGCATGTGGAGAGACTTTCGTTCATCTAGCACAAAGGGAACGGGTTGCAGGAGAAACTTTTACTCTGGTTTCTCAGTCTGTTTCCTAGTGCCGGTTTGAAGTTCCTGCAGTTGTCACTGTAAAACCGAGTTGGAGCTAGTACCTCCCCATAAATATGTATGGAGAGGACATTTCAATTGAAAAGAAACTTTGTGTTCCCAACAAGCTAGGTGAAGGACGGCCTTCACACACATTTATCTCTCAGAACTGAGCATGTGGAGAAATGTTCGTTCATCTAGCACAAAGGGAACGGGTTGCAGGGAAACTTTTACTCTGGTTTCTCAGTCTGTTTCCTAGTGCCGGTTTGAAGTTCCTGCAGTTTTCACTGTAAAACCGAGTTGGAGCTAGTACCTCCCCATATATATGTATGGAGTGGAGTTTGCAAGTGAAAAGAAACTTTGTGTTCCCAACAAGCTAGGTGAAGGACGGCTTTCACACACACTTATCTCTCAGAACTGAGCATGTGGAGAGACGATCGTTCATCTAGCACAAAGGGAAAGGGTTGCAGGAGAAACTTTTACTCTGATTTCTCAGTCTGTTTCTTAGTGCCGGTTTGATGTTCCTGCAGTTGTCTCTGTAAAACCGATTTGGAGCTAGTACCTCACCATTTATATGTATGGAGTGGAGTTTGTAAGTGAAAAGAAACTTTGTGTTCCCAACAAGCTAGGTGAAGGACGGCTTTCACACACACTTATCTCTCAGAACTGAGCATGTGGAGAGACGTTCGTTCATCTAGCACAAAGGAACGGGTTGCAGGAGAAACTTTCACTCTGGATTCTCAGTCTGTTTCCTAGTGCCGGTTTCAAGTTCCTGCAGTTTTCACTGTAAAACCGAGTTGGAGCTAGTACCTCCCCTTATATATGTATGGAGTGGAGTTTGCAAGTGAAAAGAAACTTTGTGTTCCCAACAAGCTAGGTGAAGGACGGCTTTCACACACACTTATCTCTCAGAACTGAGAATGTGGAGAGACGTTCGTTCATCTAGCACAAAGGGAACGGGTTGCAGGACAAACTTTACTCTGGTTTCTCAGTCTGTTTCCTAGTGCCGGTTTTATGTTCCTGCAGTTGTCACTGTAAAACCGAGTTGGAGCTAGTACCTCCCCATATATATGTATGGAGTGGAGTTTGCAAGTGAAAAGAAACTTTGTGTTCCCAACAAGCTAGGTGAAGGACGGCTTTCATACACACTTATCTCTCAGAACTGAGCATGTGGAGAGACGTTCGTTCATCTAGCACAAAGGAACGGGTTGCAGGAGAAACTTTTACTCTGGTTTCTCAGTCTGTTTCCTAGTTCCGGTTTCAAGTTCCTGCAGTTTTCACTGTAAAACCGAGTTGGAGCTAGTACCTCCCCATATATATGTATGGAGAGGAGTTTGCAAGTGAAAAGAAACTTTGTGTTCCCAACAAGCTAGGTGAAGTACGGCTTTCACACACAATTATCTCTCAGAACTGAGCATGTGGAGAGACGTTCGTTCATCTAGCACAAAGTGAACGGGTTGCAGGAGAAACTTTTACTCTGGTTTCTCATTCTGTTTCCTAGTGCCGGTTTGAAGTTCCTGCAGTTTTCACTGTAAAACCGAGTTGGAGCTAGTACCTCCCCATATATATGTATGGAGTGGGGTTAGCACGTGAAAAGAAACTTTGTGTTCCCAACAAGATAGTTGAAGGACGGCTTTCACACACACTTGTCTCTCAGAACTGAGCATGTGGGGAGACGTTCGTTCATCTAGCACAAATGGAACGGGTTGCAGGAGAAACTTTTACTCTGGTTTCTTAGTCTGTTTCCTAGTGCCGGTTTGATGTTCCTGCAGTTTTCACTGTAAAACCGACTTGGAGCTAGTACCTCCCCATATATATGTATGGAGTGCAGTTTGCAAGTGAAAAGAAACTTTGTGTTCCCAACAAGCTATGTGAAGGACGTCTTTCACACACACTTATCTCTCAGAACTGAGCATGTGGAGAGACGTTCGTTCATCTAGCACAAAGGGAACGGATTGCAGGAGAAACTTTTACTCTGGTTTCTCAGTTTCCTAGTGCCGGTTTGAAGTTCCTGCAGTTTTCACTGTAAAACCGACTTGGAGCTAGTACCTCCCCATATATATGTATGGAGTGGAGTTTGCAAGTGAAAAGAAACTTTGTGTTCCCAACAAGATAGGTGAAGGACGGCTTTCACACACACTTTTCTCTCAGAACTGATCATGTGGAGAGACTTTCGTTCATCTAGCACAAAGGGAACGGATTGCAGGAGAAACTTTTACTCTGGTTTCTCAGTCTGTTTCCTAGTGCCGGTTTGAAGTTCTTGCAGTTGTCACTGTAAAACCGAGTTGGAGCTAGTACCTCCCCATATATATGTACGGAGTGGAGTTTGCAAGTGAAAAGAAACTTTGTGTTCCCAACAAGCTAGGTGAAGGACGTCTTTCAGACACACTTATCTCTCAGAACTGAGCATGTGGAGAGACGATCGTTCATCTAGCACAAAGGGAACGGGTTGCAGGAGAAACTTTTACTCTGGTTTCTCAGTCTGTTTCCTAGTGCCGGTTTGAAGTTCCTGCAGTTTTCACTGTAAAACCGAGTTGGAGCTAGTACCTCCCCATATATATGTATGGAGTGGAGTTAGCACGTGAAAAGAAACTTTGTGTTCCCAACAAGATAGTTGAAGGACGGCTTTCACACACACTTATCTCTCAGAACTGAGCATGTGGGGAGACGTTCGTTCATCTAGCACAAATGGAACGGGTTGCAGGAGAAACTTTTACTCTGGTTTCTTAGTCTGTTTCCTAGTGCCGGTTTGATGTTCCTGCAGTTTTCACTGTAAAACCGACTTGGAGCTAGTACCTCCCCATATATATGTATGGAGTGGAGTTTGCAAGTGAAAAGAAACTTTGTGTTCCCAGCAAGCTATGTGAAGGACGTCTTTCACACACACTTATCTCTCAGAACTGAGCATGTGGAGAGACGTTCGTTCATCTAGCACAAAGGGAACGGGTTGCAGGAGAAACTTTTACTCTGGTTTCTCAGTCTGTTTCCTAGTGCCGGTTTGAAGTTCCTGCAGTTTTCACTGTAAAACCGACTTGGAGCTAGTACCTCCCATATATATGTACGGAGTGGAGTTTGCAAGTGAAAAGAAACTTTGTGTTCCCAACAAGCTAGGTTAAGGACGGCTTTCACACACACTTATCTCTCAGAACTGAGCATGTGGAGAGACGTTCGTTCATCTAGCAAAAAGGGAACGGGTTGCAGGAAAAACTTTTACTCTGGTTTCTCAGTCTGTTTCTTATTGCCGGTTTGAAGTTCCTGCAGTTGTCACTGTAAAACCGACTTGGAGCTAGTACCTCCCCATATATATGTATGGATTGGAGTTTGCAAGTGAAAAGAAACTTTGTGTTCCCAACAAGCTAGTTGAAGGACGGCTTTCACACACACTGATCTCTCAGAACTGAGCATGTGGAGAGACGTTCGTTCATCTAGCACAAAGGGAACGGATTGCAGGAGAAACTTTTACTCTGGTTTCTCAGTCTGTTTCCTAGTGCCGGTTTGAAGTTCCTGCAGTTGTCAGTGTAAAACCGAGTTGGAGCTAGTACCTTCCCATATATATGTATGGAGTGGAGTTTGCAAGTGAAAAGAAACTTTGTGTTCCCAACAAGCTAGGTGAAGGACGGCTTTCACACACACTTATCTCTCTGAACTGAGCATGTGGAGAGACTTTCGTTCATCTAGCACAAAGGGAACGGATAGCAGGAGAAACTTTTACTCTGGTTTCTCAGTCTGTTTCCTAGTGCCGGTTTGAAGTTCCTGCAGTTGTCACTGTAAAACCGAGTTGGAGCTAGTACCTCCCCATATATATGTACGGAGTGGAGTTTGCAAGTGAAAAGAAACATTGTGTTCCCAACAAGCTAGGTGAAGGACGGCTTTCACTCACACATTTCTCTCAGAACTGATCATGTGGAGAGACGTTCGTTCATCTTGCACAAAGGGAATGGATTGCAGGAGAAACTTTTACTCTGGTTTCTCAGTCTGTTTGCTAGTGCCGGTTTGAAGTTCCTGCAGTTGTCACTGTAAAACCGAGTTGGAGCTAGTACCTCCCCATATATTTGTATGGAGTGGAGTTTGCAAGTGAAAAGAAACTTTGTTTTCCCAACAAGCTAGGTGAAGGACGGCTTTCAAACACACTTATCTCTCAGAACTGAGCATGTGGAGAGACGTTCGTTCATCTAGCACAAAGGGAACGGGTTGCAGGAGAAACTTTTACTCTGGTTTCTCAGTCTGTTTCCTAGTGCCGGTTTGAAGTTCCTGCAGTTTTCACTGTAAAACCGAGTTGGAGCTAGTACCTCCCCATATATATGTATGGAGTTGAGTAAGCAAGTGAAAGAAACTTTGTGTTCCCAACAAGCTAGATGAAGGACGGCTTTCACACACACTTATCTCTCAGAACTGAGCATGTGGAGAGACGTTCGTTCATCTAGCACAAAGGGAACGGGTTGCAGGAGAAACTTTTACTCTGGTTTCTCAGTCTGTTTCCTAGTGCCGGTTTGAAGTTCCTGCAGTTTTCACTGTAAAACCGAGTTGGAGCTAGTACCTCCCCATATATATGTATGGAGTGGAGTTTGCAAGTGAAAAGAAACTTTGTGTTCCCAACAGGCTAGGTGAACGACGGCTTTCACACACACTTATCTCTCAGAACTGAGCATGTGGAGAGACGTTCGTTCATCTAGCACAAAGGGAACGGGTTGCAGGAGAAACTTTTACTCTGGTTTCTCAGTTTGTTTCCAAGTGCCGGTTTGAAGTTCCTGCAGTTTTCACTGTAAAACCGAGTTGGAGCTAGTACCTCCCCATATATATTTATGGAGTGTAGTTTGCAAGTGAAAAGAAACTTTGTGTTCCCAACAAGCTAGGTGATGGACGTCTTTCACACACACTTATCTCTCAGAACTGAGCATGTGGAGAGACGTTCGTTCATCTAGCACAAAGGGAAAGGGTTGCAGGAGAAACTTTTACTCTGGTTTCTAAGTCTGTTTCCTAGTGCCAGTTTGAAGTTCCTGCAGTTTTCACTTTAAAACCGAGTTGGAGCTAGTACCTCCCCATATATATGTATGGAGTGGAGTAAGCAAGTGAAAGAAACTTTGTGTTCCCAACAAGCTAGGTGAAGGACGGCTTTCACACACAATTATCTCTAAGAAATGAGCATGTGGAGAGACGTTCGTTCATCTAGCACAAAGGGAACGGGTTGCAGGAGAAACTTTTACTCTGGTTTCTCCGTCTGTTTCCTAGTGTCGGTTTGAAGTTCCTGCAGTTTTCACTGTAAAACAGAGTTGGACCTAGTACCTCCCCATATATATGTATGGAGTGGAGTTTGCAAGTGAAAAGAAACTTTGTGTTCCCAACAAGCTAGGTGAAGGACGGCTTTCACACACACTTACCTCTCAGAACTGAGCATGTGGAGAGACGTTCGTTCATCTAGCACAAAGGGAACGGGTTGCAGGAGAAACTAGTACTCTGGTTTCTCAATCTGTTTCCTAGTGCCGGTTTGATGTTCCTGCAGTTGTCACTGTAAAAGAGATTTGGAGCTAGTACCTCCCCATATAAATGTATGGAGAGGAGTTTGCAAGTGAAAAGAAACTTTTTGTTCCCAAAGCTAGGTGAAGGGCGGCTTTAACACATACTTATCTCTCAGACCTGAGCATGTGGATAGACGTTCGTTCATCTAGCACAAAGGGAACGGGTTGCAGGAGAAACTTTTACTCTGGTTTCTCAGTCTGTTTCCTAGTGCCGGTTTGAATTTCCTGTAGTTTTCACTGTAAAACTGATTTGGAGCTAGTACCTCCCCTTATATATGTATGGAGTGGAGTTTGCAAGTGAAAAGAAACTTTGTGTTCCCAACAAGCTAGGTGAAGGACGGCTTTCACACACACTTACCTCTCAGAACTGAGCATGTGGAGAGACGTTCGTTCATCTAGCACAAAGGGAACGGGTTGCAGGAGAAACTAGTACTCTGGTTTCTCAATCTGTTTCCTAGTGCCGGTTTGATGTTCCTGCAGTTGTCACTGTAAAAGAGATTTGGAGCTAGTACCTCCCCATATAAATGTATGGAGAGGAGTTTGCAAGTGAAAAGAAACTTTGTGTTCCCAAAGCTAGGTGAAGGGCGGCTTTAACACATACTTATCTCTCAGACCTGAGCATGTGGATAGACGTTCGTTCATCTAGCACAAAGGGAACGGGTTGCAGGAGAAACTTTTACTCTGGTTTCTCAGTCTGTTTCCTAGTGCCGGTTTGAATTTCCTGTAGTTTTCACTGTAAAACTGATTTGGAGCTAGTACCTCCCCTTATATATGTATGGAGTGGAGTTTGCAAGTGAAAAGAAACTTTGTGTTCCCAACAAGGTAGGTGAAGGACGGCTTTAACACACACTTATCTCTCAAAACTGAGCATGTGGAGAGACGTTCGTTCATCTAGCACAAAGGGAACGGGTTGCAGGAGAAACTTTTACTCTGGTATCTCATTCTGTTTCCTAGTGCCGGTTTGAAGTCCCTGCAGTTTTCACTGTAAAACCGAGTTGGAGCTAGTACCTCCCCATATATATGTATGGAGAGGAGTTTGCAAGTGAAAAGAAACTTTGTTTTCCCAACAAGCTAGGTGAAGGACGGCTTTCACACACACTTATCTCTCAGAACTGAGCATGTGGAGAGACTTTCGTTCATCTAGCACAAAGGGAACGGGTTGCAGGAGAAACTTTTACTCTGGTTTCTCAGTCTGTTTCCTAGTGCCGGTTTGAAGTTCCTGCAGTTGTCACTGTAAAACCGAGTTGGAGCTAGTACCTCCCCATAAATATGTATGGAGAGGACATTTCAATTGAAAAGAAACTTTGTGTTCCCAACAAGCTAGGTGAAGGACGGCTTTCACACACACTTATCTCTCAGAACTGAGCATGTGGAGAGACGTTCGTTCATCTAGCACTAATGGAACGGGTTGCAGGGAAACTTTTATTCTGGTTTCTCAGTCTGTTTCCTAGTGCCGGTTTGAAGTTCCTGCAGTTGTCACTGTAAAATCGAGTTGGAGCTAGTACCTCCCCATATATATGTATGGAGTGGAGTTTGCAAGTGAAAAGAATCTTTGTGTTCCCAACAAGCTAGGTGAAGGACGGCTTTCACACACACTTATCTCTCAGAACTGAGCATGTGGAGAGACGTTCGTTCATCTAGCACAAAAGAACGGGTTGCAGGAGAAACTTTTACTCTGGTTTCTCAGTCTGTTTCCTAGTGCCGGTTTCAAGTTCCTGCAGTTTTCACTGTAAAACCGAGTTGGAGCTAGTACCTCCCCATATATATGTATGGAGTGGAGTTTGCAAGTGAAAAGAAACTTTGTGTTCCCAACAAGCTACGTGAAGGACGGCTTTCACACACACTTATTTCTCAGAACTGAGTATGTGGAGAGACGTTCGTTCATCTAGCACAAAGGGAACGGGTTGCAGGCGAAACTTTTACTCTGGTTTCTCAGTCTGTTTCCTTGTGCGGGTTTGAAGTTCCTGCAGTTTTCACTGTAAAACCGACTTGGAGCTAGTACCTCCCCATATATATGTATGGAGTGGAGTTTGCAAGTGAAAAGAAACTTTGTGTTCCCAACAAGAAAGGTGAAGGGCGGCTTTCACACACACTTATCTCTCAGAACTGAGCATGTGGAGAGACGTTCGTTCATCTAGCAAAAAGGGAACGGGTTGCAGCAGAAACTTTCACTCGGTTTTCTTAGTCTATTTCCTAGTGCCGGTTTGAAGTTCCTGCAGTTTTCACTGTAAAACCGAGTTGGAGCTAGTACCTCCCCATATATATGTATGGAGTGGAGTTTGCAAGTGAAAAGAAAATTTGTGTTCCCAACAAGCTAGTTGAAGTACGGCTTTCACACACACTTATCTCTCAGAACTGAGCATGTGGAGAGACGTTCGTTCATCTAGCACAAAGGGAACGGGTTGCAGGAGAAACTTTTACTCTGGTTTCTCAGTCTGTTTCCTAGTGCCGGTTTGATTTTCCTGCAGTTGTCACAGTAAAACCGAGTTGGAGCTAGTACCTCCCCATATATATGTATGGAGTTGAGTTTGCAAGTGAAAATAAACTTTGTGTTCCCAGCAAGCTAGGTGAAGGACGGCTTTCACACACACTTATCTCTCAGAACTGAGCATGTGGAGAGACGTTCGTTCATCTAGCACAAGGGAACGGGTTGCAGGAGAAAATTTACTCTGGTTTCTCAGTCTGTTTCCTAGTGCCGGTTTGAAGTTCCTGCAGTTTTCACTGTAAAACCGACTTGGAGCTAGTACCTACCCATATATATGTATGGTGTGGAGTTTGCAAGTGAAAAGAAACTTTGTGTTCCCAACAAGATAGGTGAAGGACGGCTTTCACACACACTTATCTCTCAGAACTGAGCATGTGGAGAGACGTTCGTTCATCTAGCAAAAGGGAACGGGTTGCAGGAGAAACTTTTACTCTGATTTCTTAGTTTGTTTCCTAGTGCCGGTTTGAAGTTCCTGCAGTTTTCACTGTAAAACCGAGTTTGAGCTAGTACCTCCCCTTATATATGTATGGAGTGGAGTTTGCAAGTGAAAAGAAACTTTGTGTTCCCAACAAGCTAGGTGAAGGACGGCTTTCACACACACTTATCTCTCAGAACTGAGCATGTGGAGAGACGTTCGTTCATCTAGCTCAAAGGGAACGGTTTGCAGGAGAAACTATTACTCTGGTTTCTCAGTCTGTTTCCTAGTGCCGGTTTGAAGTTCCTGCAGTTGTCACTGTAAAACCGACTTGGAGCTAGTACCTCCCCATATATATGTATGGAGTGGAGTTCGCAAGTGAAAAGAAACTTTGTGTTCCCAACAAGCTAGGTGAAGGACGGCTTTCACACACACTTTTCACTCAGAACTTAGCATGTGGAGAGACGTTCGTTCATCTAGCACAAAGGGAACGGGTTGCAGGAGAAACTTTTACTCTGGTTTCTCAGTCTGTTTCCTAGTGCCGGTTTGATGTTCCTGCAGTTTTCACTGTAAAACCGAGTTGGAGCTAGTACCACCCCATATATATGTATGGATTGGTGTTTGCAAGTGAAAAGAAACTTTGTGTTCCCAACAAGCTAGGTGAAGGACGGCTTTCACACACACTTATCTCTCAGAACTGAGCATGTGGAGAGACGTTCGTTCATCTAGCACAAATGGAACGGGTTGCAGGGAAACTTTTATTCTGGTTTCTCAGTCTGTTTCCTAGTGCCGGTTTGAAGTTCCTGCAGTTGTCACTGTAAAATCGAGTTGGAGCTAGTACATCCCCATATATATGTATGGAGTGGAGTTTGCAAGTGCAAAGAAACTTTGTGTTCCCAACAAGCTAGGTGAAGGACGGCTTTCACACACACTTATCTCTCAGAACTGAGCATGTGGAGAGACGTTCGTTCATCTAGCACAAAAGAACGGGTTGCAGGAGAAACTTTTACTCTGGTTTCTCAGTCTGTTTCCTAGTGCCGTTTTCAAGTTCCTGCAGTTTTCACGGTAAAACCGATTTGGAGCTAGTACCTCCCCATATATATGTATGGAGTGGAGTTTGCAAGTGAAAAGAAACTTTGTGTTCCCAACAAGAAAGGTGAAGGACGGCTTTCACACACACTTATCTCTCAGAACTGAGCATGTGGAGAGACGTTCGTTCATCTAGCAAAAAGGGAACGGGTTTCAGGAGAAACTTTCACTCTGGTTTCTTTGTCTATTTCCTAGTGCCGGTTTGAAGTTCCTGCAGTTTTCACTGTAAAACCGAGTTGGAGCTAGTACCTCCCCATATATATGTATGGAGTGGAGTTTGCAAGTGAAAAGAAAATTTGTGTTCCCAACAAGCTAGGTGAAGTACGGCTTTCACACACACTTATCTCTCAGAACTGAGCATGTGGAGAGACGTTCGTTCATCTAGCACAAAGGGAACAGGTTGCAGGAGCAACTTTTACTCTGGTTTCTCAGTCTGTTTCCTAGTGCCGGTTTGATTTTCCTGCAGTTGTCACTGTAAAACCGATTTGGAGCTAGTACCTCCCCATATATATGTATGGAGTGGAGTTTGCAAGTGAAAATAAACTTTGTGTTCCCAGCAAGCTAGGTGAAGGACGGCTTTCACACACACTTATCTCTCGGAACTGAGCATGTGGAGAGACGTTCGTTCATCTAGCACAAAGGGAACGGGTTGCAGGAGAAACTTTTACTCTGGTTTCTCAGTCTGTTGAATAGTGCCGGTTTGAAGTTCCTGCAGTTTTCACTGTAAAACCGACTTGGAGCTAGTACCTCCCCATATATATGTATGGAGTGGAGTTTGCAAGTGAAAAGAAACTTTGTGTTCCCAACAAGATAGGTGAAGGACGGCTTTCACACACACTTATCTCTCAGAACTGAGCATGTGGAGAGACGTTCGTTCATCTAGCAAAAAGGGAACGGGTTGCAGGAGAAACTTTTACTCTGATTTCTTAGTCTGTTTCCTAGTGCCGGTTTGAAGTTCCTGCAGTTTTCACTGTAAAACCGAGTTTGAGCTAGTACCTCCCCATATATATCTATGGAGTGGAGTTTACAAGTGAAAAGAAACTTTGTGTTCCCAACAAGCTAGGTGAAGGACGGCTTTCACACACACTTATCTCTCAGAACTGAGCATGTGGAGAGACGTTCGTTCATCTAGCTCAAAGGGAACGGTTTGCAGGAGAAACTATTACTCTGGTTTCTCAGTCTGTTTCCTAGTGCCGGTTTGAAATTCCTGCAGTTGTCACTGTAAAACTGAGTTGGAGCTAGTACCTCCCCATATATATATATGGAGTGGAGTTTGCAAGTGAAAAGAAACTTTGTGTTCCCAACAAGCTAGGTGAAGGACGGCTTTCACACACACTTATCTCTCAGAACTGAGCATGTGGAGAGACGTTCGTTCATCTAGCACAAACGGAACGGGTTGCAGGAGAAACTATTACTCTGGTTTCTCAGTCTGTTTCCTAGTGCCGGTTTGAAGTTCCTGCAGTTTTCACTGTAAAACCGAGTTGGAACTAGTACCTCCCCATATATATGTATGGAGTGGAGTTTGCAAGTGAAAAGAAACTTTGTGTTCCCTACAAGCTAGTTGAAGGACGGCTTTCACACACACTTATTTCTCAGAACTGAGCATGTGGAGAGACGTTCGTTCATCTAGCACAAAGGGAACGGGTTGCAGGAGAACCTTTTACTCTGGTTTCTCAGTCTGTTTCCTAGTGCCGGTTTGATGTTCCTGCAGTTGTCAATGTAAAACGGAGTTGGAGCTAGTACCTCCCCATATATATGTATGGAGTGGAGTTTGCAAGTGAAATGAAACTTTGTGTTCCCAACAAGCTAGGTGAAGGACGGCTTTCACACACACTTATCTCTCAGAACTGAGCATGTGGAGAGACGTTCGTTCATCTAGCAAAAAGGGAACGGGTTGCAGGAGAAACTTTTACTCTGATTTCTTAGTCTGTTTCCTAGTGCCGGTTTGAAGTTCCTGCAGTTTTCACTGTAAAACCGAGTTTGAGCTAGTACCTCCCCATATATATGTATGGAGTGGAGTTTGCAAGTGAAAAGAAACTTTGTGTTCCCAACAAGCTAGGTGAAGGACGGCTTTCACACACACTTATCTCTCAGAACTGAGCATGTGGAGAGACGTTCGTTCATCTAGCTCAAAGGGAACGGGTTGCATGAGAAACTATTACTCTGGTTTCTCAGTCTGTTTCCTAGTGCCGGTTTGAAATTCCTGCAGTTGTCACTGTAAATCCGAGTTGGAGCTAGTACCTCCCCATATATATGTATGGAGTGGAGTTTGCAAGTGAAAAGAAACTTTGTGTTCCCAACAAGCTAGGTGAAGGACGGCTTTCACACACACTTATTTCTCAGAACTGAGCATGTGGAGAGACGTTCGTTCATCTAGCACAAACGGAACGGGTTGCAGGAGAAACTATTACTCTGGTTTCTCAGTCTGTTTCCTAGTGCCGGTTTGAAGTTCCTGCAGTTTTCACTGTAAAACCGAGTTGGAACTAGTACCTCCCCATATATATGTATGGAGTGGAGTTTGCAAGTGAAAAGAAACTTTGTGTTCCCTACAAGCTAGTTGAAGGACGGCTTTCACACACACTTATCTCTCAGAACTGAGCATGTGGAGAGACGTTCGTTCATCTAGCACAAAGGGAACGGGTTGCAGGAGAACCTTTTACTCTGGTTTCTCAGTCTGTTTCCTAGTGCCGGTTTGATGTTCCTGCAGTTGTCAATGTAAAACGGAGTTGGAGCTAGTACCTCCCCATATATATGTATGGAGTGGAGTTTGCAAGTGAAATGAAACTTTGTGTTCCCAACAAGCTAGGTGAAGGACGGCTTTCAAACACACTTATCTCTCAGAACTGAGCATGTGGAGAGACGTTCGTTCATTTAGCACAAACGGAACGGGTTGCTGGAGAAACTTTTACTCTGGTTTCTCAGTCTGTTTCCTAGTGCCGGTTTGAAGTTCCTGCAGTTTTCACTGTAAATCCGAGTTGGAGCTAGTACCTAACCATATATATGTATGGAGTGGAGTTTGCAAGTGAAAAGAAACTTTGTGTTCCCTACAAGCTAGGTGAAGGACGGCTTTCACACACACTTATATCTCAGAACTGAGCATGTGGAGAGACGTTCGTTCATCTAGCACAAAGGGAACGGGTTGCAGGAGAAACTTTTACTCTGGTTTCTCAGTCTGTTTCCTAGTGCCGGTTTGATGTTCCTGCAGTTGTCACTGTAAAACAGATTTGAGCTAGTACCTCCCCATATATATGTATGGAGTGGAGTTTGCAAGTGAAAAGAAACTTTGTGTTCCCAACAAGCTAGGTGAAGGACGGCTTTCACACACACTTATCTCTCAGAACTGAGCATGTGGAGAGACGTTCGTTCATCTAGCACAAAGGGAACGGGTTGCAGGAGAAACTTTTACTCTGGTTTCTCAGTCTGTTTCCTAGTGCCGGTTTGAAGTTCCTGCAGTTTTCACTGTAAAACCGAGTTGGAGCTAGTACCTCCCATATATATGTCTGGAGTCGGTTTGCAAGTGAAAAGAAACTTTGTGTTCCCAACAAGCTAGGTGAAGTACGGCTTTCACACACACATATCTCTCAGTACTGATCATGTGGAGAGACGTTCGTTCATCTAGCACAAAGGGAACTGGTTGCAGGAGAAACTTTTACTCTGGTTTCTCAGTCTGTTTCCTAGTGCCGGGTTGAAGTTCCTGCAGTTTTCACTGTAAAACCGAGTTGGAGCTTCTACCTCCCCATATATATGTATGGAGTGGAGTTTGCAAGTGAAAAAAAACTTTGCGTTCCCAACAAGCTAATTGAAGGAAGGCTTTCACACACAATTATCTCTCAGAACTGAGCATGTGGAGAGACTTTCGTTCAACTAGCACAAAGGGAACGGGTTGCAGGAGAAACTTTTACTCTGGTTTCTCAGTCTGTTTCCTAGTGCCGGTTTGAAGTTCCTGCTGTTGTCACTGTAAAACTGATTTGGAGCTAGTACCTCCCCATATATATGTATGGAGTGGAGTTTGCAAGTGAAAAGAAACTTTGTGTTCCCAACAAGATAGGTGAAGGACGGCTTTCACACACACTTATCTCTCAGAACTGAGCATGTGGAGAGACGTTCGTTCATCTAGCACAAAGGGAACGGGTTGCAGGAGAAACTTTTACTCTGGTTTCTCAGTCTGTTTCCAAGTGCCGGTTTGAAGTTCCTGCAGTTTTCACTGTAAAACCGAGTTGGAGCTAGTACCGCCCCATATATATGTATGGAGTGGAGATTGCAAGTGAAAAAAAACCTTGTGTTCCCAACAAGCTTGGTGAAGGACGGTTTCAAACACACTTATCCCTCAGACCTGAGCTTGTGGAGAGACGTTCGTTCAACTAGCACAAAGGGAACGGGTTGCAGTAGAAACTTTTACTCTGGTTTCTCAGTCTGTTTCCTAGTGCCGGTTTGAAGTTCCGGCAGTTTTCACTCTAAAACCGAGTTGGAGCTAGTACCTCCCCTTATATATGTATGGAGTGGAGTTTGGAAGTGAAAAGAAACTTTGTATTCCCAACAAGCTAGGTGAAGGACGGCTTTCACACACACTTATCTCTCAGAACTGACCATGTGGAGAGACGTTCGTTCATCTAGCACAAAGGGAACGGGTTCCAGGAGAAACATTTACTCTGGTTTCTCAGTCTGTTTCTTAGTGCCGGTTTGAAGTTCCTGCAGTTGTCACTGTAAAACCGAGTTGGAGCTAGTACCTCCCCTATATATGTATGGAGTGGAGTTTGCAAGTGAAAAGAAACTTTGTGTTCCCAACAAGCTAGGTGAAGGATGGCTTTCACACACACTTATCTCTCAGAACTGAGCATGTGGAGAGACGTTCGTTCATCTAGCACAAACGGAACGGGTTGCAGAGGAAACTTTTACTCTGGTTTCTCAGTCTGTTTCCTAGTGCCGGTTTGAAGTTCCTGCAGTTTTCACTGTAAAACCGAGTTGGAGCTAGTACCTAACCATATATATGTATGGAGTGGAGTTTGCAAGTGAAAAGAAACTTTGTGTTCCCAACAAGCTAGTTGAAGGACGGCTTTCACACACACTTATCTCTCAGAACTGAGCATGTGGAGAGACGTTCGTTCATCTAGCACAAATGGAACGGGTTGCAGGAGAAACTTTTACTCTGGTTTCTCAGTCTGTTTCCTAGTGCCGGTTAGATGTTCCTGCAGTTGTCACTGTAAAACAGATTTGAGCTAGTACCTCCTCATATATATGTATGGAGTGGAGTTTGCAAGTGAAAAGAAACTTTGTGTTCCCAACAAGCTAGGTGAAGGACGGCTTTCACACACACTTATCTCTCAGAACTGAGCATGTGGAGAGACGTTCGTTCATCTAGCACATAGGAACGGGTTGCAGGAGAAACTTTTACTCTGGTTTCTCAGTCTGTTTCCTAGTGCCGGTTTCAAGTTCCTGCAGTTTTCACTGTAAAACCGAGTTGGAGCTAGTACCTCCCCATATATATGTATGGAGTGGAGTTTGCAAGTGAAAAGAAACTTTGTGTTCCCAACAAGCTAGGTGAAGGACGGCTTTCACACACACTTATCTCTCAGAACTGAGCATGTGGAGAGACGTTCGTTCATCTAGCACAAAGGGAACGGGTTGCAGGAGAAACTTTTACTCTGGTTTCTCAGTCTGTTTCCTAGTGCCGGTTTGAAGTTCCTGCAGTTTTCACTGTAAAACCGAGTTGGAGCTAGTACCTCCCCTATATATGTATGGAGTGGAGTTTGCAAGTTAAAAGAAACTTTGTGTTCCCAACAAGCTAGGTGAAGGACGGCTTTCACACACACTTATCTCTCAGAAATGAGCATGTGGAGAGACGTTCGTTCATCTAGCACAAAGGGAACGTGTTGCAGGAGAAACTTTTACTCTGGTTTCTCAGTCTGTTTCCTAGTGCCGGTTTGATGTTCCTGAAGTTGTCACTGTAAAACCGAGTTGGAGCTAGTACCTCCCCATATATATGTATGGAGTGGAGTTTGCAAGTGAAATGAAACTTTGTGTTCCCAACAAGCTAGGTGAAGGACGGCTTTCACACACACTTATCTCTCAGAACTGAGCATGTGGAGAGACGTTCGTTCATCTAGCACAAAGGGAACGGGTTGCAGGAGAAACTTTTACTCTGGTTTCTCAGTCTGTTTCCTAGTGCCGGTTTGAAGTTCCTGCAATTGTCACTGTAAAACCGACTTGGAGCTAGTACCTCCCCATATATATGTATGGAGTGGAGTTTGCAAGTGAAAAGAAACTTTGTGTTCCCAACAAGCTAGCTGAAGGACGGCTTTAACACACACTTATCTCTCAGAACTGAGCATGTGGAGAGACGTTCGTTCATCTAGCACAAAGGGAACGGTTTGCAGGAGAAACTTTTACTCTGGTTTCTCAGTCTGTTTCCAAGTGCCGGTTTGAAGTTCCTGCAGTTTTCACTGTAAAACCGAGTTGGAGCTAGTACCGCCCCATATATATGTATGGAGTGGAGATTGCAAGTGAAAAAAAACCTTGTGTTCCCAACAAGCTTGGTGAAGGACGGTTTCAAACACACTTATCTCTCAGACCTGAGCTTGTGGAGAGACGTTCGTTCAACTAGCACAAAGGGAACGGGTTGCAGTAGAAACTTTTACTCTGGTTTCTCAGTCTGTTTCCTAGTGCCGGTTTGAAGTTCCTGCAGTTTTCACTGTAAAACCGAGTTGGAGCTAGTACCTCCCCTTATATATGTATGGAGTGGAGTTTGCAAGTGAAAAGAAACTTTGTGTTCCCAACAAGCTAGGTGAAGGATGGCTTTCACACACACTTATCTCTCAGAACTGAGCATGTGGAGAGACGTTCGTTCATCTAGCACAAACGGAACGGGTTGCAGGAGAAACTTTTACTCTGGTTTCTCAGTCTGTTTCCTAGTGCCGGTTTGAAGTTCCTGCAGTTTTCACTGTAAAACCGAGTTGGAGCTAGTACCTAACCATATATATGTATGGAGTGGAGTTTGCAAGTGAAAAGAAACTTTGTGTTCCCAACAAGCTAGGTGAAGGACGGCTTTCACACACACTTATCTCTCAGAACTGAGCATGTGGAGAGACGTTCGTTCATCTAGCACAAATGGAACGGGTTGCAGGAGAAACTTTTACTCTGGTTTCTCAGTCTGTTTCCTAGTGCCGGTTAGATGTTCCTGCAGTTGTCACTGTAAAACAGATTTGAGCTAGTACCTCCTCATATATATGTATGGAGTGGAGTTTGCAAGTGAAAAGAAACTTTGTGTTCCCAACAAGCTAGGTGAAGGACGGCTTTCACACACACTTATCTCTCAGAACTGAGCATGTGGAGAGACGTTCGTTCATCTAGCACATAGGAACGGGTTGCAGGAGAAACTTTTACTCTGGTTTCTCAGTCTGTTTCCTAGTGCCGGTTTCAAGTTCCTGCAGTTTTCACTGTAAAACCGAGTTGGAGCTAGTACCTCCCCATATATATGTATGGATTGGAGTTTGCAAGTGAAAAGAAACTTTGTGTTCCCAACAAGCTAGGTGAAGGACGGCTTTCACACACACTTATCTCTCAGAACTGAGCATGTGGAGAGATGTTCGTTCATATAGCACAAAGGGAACGGGTTGCAGGAGAAACTTTTACTCTGGTTTCTCAGTCTGTTTCCTAGTGCCGGTTTGAAGTTCCTGCAGTTTTCACTGTAAAACCGAGTTGGAGCTAGTACCTCCCCTATATATGTATGGAGTGGAGTTTGCAAGTGAAAAGAAACTTTGTGTTCCCAACAAGCTAAGTGAAGGACGGCTTTCACACACACTTATCTCTCAGAAATGAGCATGTGGAGAGACGTTCGTTCATCTAGCACAAAGGGAACGGGTTGCAGGAGAAACTTTTACTCTGGTTTCTCAGTCTGTTTCCTAGTGCCGGTTTGATGTTCCTGAAGTTGTCACTGTAAAACCGAGTTGGAGCTAGTACCTCCCCATATATATGTATGGAGTGGAGTTTGCAAGTGAAATGAAACTTTGTGTTCCCAACAAGCTAGGTGAAGGACGGCTTTCACACACACTTATCTCTCAGAACTGAGCATGTGGAGAGACGTTCGTTCATCTAGCACAAAGGGAACGGGTTGCAGGAGAAACTTTTACTCTGGTTTCTCAGTCTGTTTCCTAGTGCCGGTTTGAAGTTCCTGCAATTGTCACTGTAAAATCGACTTGGAGCTAGTACCTCCTCATATATATGTATGGAGTGGAGTTTGCAAGTGAAAAGAAACTTTGTGTTCCCAACAAGCTAGCTGAAGGACGGCTTTAACACACACTTATCTCTCAGAACTGAGCATGTGGAGAGACGTTCGTTCATCTAGCACAAAGGGTACGGGTTGCAGGAGAAACTTTTACTCTGGTTTCTCAGTCTGTTTCCTAGTGCCGGTTTCAAGTTCCTGCAGATGTCACTGTAAAACTGATTTGGAACTAGTACCTCCCCATATATATGTATGGAGTGGAGTTTGCAAGTGAAAAGAAACTTTGTGTTCCCAAGAAGATAGGTGAAGGATGGCTTTCACACACACTTATCTCTCAGAACTGAGCATGTGGAGAGACGTTCGTTCATCTAGCACAAAGGGAACGGGTTGCAGGAGAAACTTTTACTCTGGTTTCTCAGTCTGTTTCCTAGTGCCGGTTTAAAGTTCCTGCATTTTTCACTGTAAAACCGAGTTGGAGCTAGTACATCCCCATATATATGTATGGAGTGGAGTTTGCAAGTGAAAAGAAACTTTGTGTTCCTAACAAGCTAGGTGAAGGACGGCTTTCACACACACTTATCTCTCAGAACTGAGCATGTGGAGAGACGTTCGTTCATCTAGCACAAAGGGAACGGGTTGCAGGAGAAACTTTTACTCTGGTTTCTCAGTCTGTTTCCTAGTGCCGGTTTGAAGTTCCTGCAGTTTTCAATGTAAAACCGAGTTGGAGCTAGTACCGCCCCATATATATGTATGGAGTGGAGTTTGCAAGTGAAAAGAAACTTTGTGTTCCCAACAAGCTAGGTGAAGGACGGCTTTCACACACACTTATCTCTCTGAACTGAGCATGTGGAGAGACGTTCGTTCATCTAGCACAAAGGGAACGGGTTGCAGGAGAAACTTTTATTCTGGTTTCTCAGTCTGTTTCCTAGTGCCGGTTTGAAGTTCCTGCTGTTTTCACTGTAAAACCGACTTGGAGCTAGTACTTCCCCATATATGTTTATGGAGTGGAGTTTGCAATTGAAAAGAAACTTTGTGTTCCCAACAAGCTAGGTGAAGGACGGCATTCACACACACTTATCTCTCAGAACTGAGCATGTGGAGAGACGTTCGTTCATCTAGAACAAAGGGAACGGGTTGCAGGAGAAACTTTTACTATGGTTTCTCAGTCTGTTTCCTAGTGCCGGTTTGAAGTTCCTGCAGTTTTCACTGTAAAACCGAGTTGGAGCTAGAACCTCCCCATATATATGTATGGAGTGGAGTTTGCAAGTGAAAAGAAACTTTGTGTTCCCAACAAGCTAGGTGAAGGACGGTTTCACACACACTTATCTCTCAGAACTGAGCATGTGGAGAGACGTTCGTTCATTTAGCACAAAGGGAATGGGTTGCAGGAGAAACTTTTACTCTGGTTTCTCAGTCTTTTTCCTAGTGCCGGTTTGAAGTTCCTGCAGTTTTCACTATAAAACCGAATGGAGCTAGTACCTCCCCATATATATGTATGGAGTGGAGTTTGCAAGTGAAAAGAAACTTTGTGTTCCCAACAAGGTAGCTGAAGGACGGCTTTAACACACACTTATCTCTCAGAACTGAGCATGTGGAGAGACGTTCGTTCATCTAGCACAAAGGGAACGGGTTGCAGGAGAAACTTTTACTCTGGTTTCTCAGTCTGTTTCCTAGTGCTGGTTTGAAGTTCCTGCAGTTTTCACTGTAAAACCGAGTTGGAGCTAGTACCTCCCCATATATATGTATGGAGTGGAGTTTGCAAGTGAAAAGAATCTTTGTGTTCCCAACAAGCTAAGTGAAGGACGGCTTTCACACACACTTATCTCTCAGAACTGAGCATGTGGAGAGACGTTCGTTCATCTAGCAAAAAGGGAACGGTTTGCAGGAGAAACTTTTACTCTGGTTTCTCAGTCTGTTTCCTAGTGCCGGTTTGAAGTTCCTGAAGTTTTCACTGTAAAACCGAGTTGGAGCTAGTACCTCCCCATATATATGTATGGAGTGGAGTTTGCAAGTGAAAAGAAACTTTGTGTTCCCAACAAGCTAGGTGAAGGACGGCTTTCACACACACTTATCTCTCAGAACTGAGCATGTGGAGAGACAATCGTTCATCTAGCACAAATGGAACGGGTTGCAGGGGAAAATTTAACTCTGGTTTCTAAGTCTGTTTCCTAGTGCCGGTTTGAAGTTCCTGCAGTTTTCACTGTAAAACCGAGTTGGAGCTTCTACCTCCCCATATATATGTATGGAGTGGAGTTTGCAAGTGAAAAAAAACTTTGTGTTCCCAACAAGATAGGTGAAGGAAGGCTTTCACACACACTTATCTCTCAGAACTGAGCATGTGGAGAGACTTTCGTTCATCTAGCACAAAGGGAACGGGTTGCAGGAGAATCTTTTACTCTGGTTTCTCAGTCTGTTTCCTAGTGCCGGTTTGAAGATCCTGCAGTTGTCACTGTAAAACTGATTTGGAACTAGTACCTCCCCATATATATGTATGGAGTGGAGTTAGCAAGTGAAAAGAAACTTTGTGTTCCCAACAAGATAGGTGAAGGACGGCTTTCACACACAATTATCTCTCAGAACTGAGCATGTGGAGAGACGTTCGTTCATCTAGCACAAAGGGAACGGGTTGCAGTAGAAAGTTTTACTCTGGTTTCTCAGTCTGTTTCTTAGTGCCGGATTGAAGTTCCTGCAATTTTCACTGTAAAACCGACTTGGAGCTTGTACCTCCCCATATATATGTAAGGAGTGTAGTTGCAAGTGAAAAGAAACTTTGTGTTCCCACCAAGCTAGGTGAAGGACGGCTTTCACACACACTTATCTCTCAGAACTGAGCATGTGGAGAGACGTTCGTTCATCTAGCACAAAGGGAACGGGTTGCAGGAGAAACATTTACTCTGGATTCTCAGTCTGTTTCCTAGTGCCGGTTTGAAGTTCCTTCAGTTTTCACTGTAAAACCGAGTTGGAGCTAGTACCTCCCCATATATATGTATGGAGTGGAGTTTGCAAGTGAAAAGAAACTTTGTGTTCAAAACAAGCTAGGTGAAGGACGGCTTTCCCACACACTTATCTGTCAGAACTGAGCATGTGGAGAGACGTTCGTTCATCTAGCACAAACGGAACGGGTTTCAGGGAAACTATTACTCTGGTTTCTCAGTCTGTTTCCTAGTGCCGGTATGAAGTTCCTGCAGTTTTCACTGTAGAACAGAGTTGGAGCTAGTACCTCCCCATATATATGTATGGAGTAGAGTTTGCAAGTGAAAAGAAACTTTGTGTTCCCAACAAGCTAGGTGAAGGACGGCATTCACACACACTTATCTCTCAGAACTGAGCATGTGGAGAGACGTTCGTTCATCTAGCACAAAGGGAACGGTTTGCAGGAGAAACTTTTACTCTGGTTTCTCAGTCTGTTTCCTAGTGCCGGTTTGAAGTTCCTGCAGTTTTCACTGTAAAACCGAGTTGGAGCTAGTACCACCCCATATATATGTATGGAGTGGAGTTTGCAAGTGAAAAGAAACTTTGTGTTCCCAACAAGCTAGGTGAAGGACGGCTTTCACACACAATTATCTCTCAGAACTGAGCATGTTTATAGACGTTCGTTCATCTAGCACAAATGGAACGGGTTGCAGGAGAAACTTTTACTCTGTTTTCCCAGTCGGTTTCCTAGTGCCGGTTTGAAGTTCCTGCAGTTTTCAGTGTAAAACCGATTTGGAGCTAGTACCTCCCCATATATATGTATGGAGTGGAGTTTGCAAGTGAAAATAATCTTTTTGTTCCCAACAAGCTAGGTGAAGGACGGCTTTCACACACACTTATCTCTCAGAACTGAGCATGTGGAGAGACGTTCGTTCATCTAGCACAAAGGGAATGGGTTGCAGTAGAAAGTTTTACTCTGGTTTCTCAGTCTGTTTCTTAGTGCCGGATTGAAGTTCCTGCAATTTTCACTGTAAAACCGACTTGGAGCTTGCACCTCCCCATATATATGTATGGAGTGTAGTTGCAAGTGAAAAGAAACTTTGTGTTCCCAACAAGCTAGGTGAAGGACGGCTTTCACACACACTTATCACTCAGAACTGAGCATGTGGAGAGACGTTCGTTCATCTAGCACAAAGGGAACTGGTTTCAGGGAAACTATTACTCTGGTTTCTCAGTCTGTTTCCTAGTGCCGGTTTGAAGTTCCTGCAGTTTTCACTGTAAAACCGAGTTGGATCTAGTACCTCCCCATATATATGTATAGAGTGGAGTTTGCAAGTGAAAATATTCTTTGTGTTCCCAACAAGCTAGGTGAAGGACGGCTTTCACACACACTTATCTCTCTGAACTGAGCATGTGGAGAGACGTTCGTTCATCTAGCACAAAGGGAACGGGTTGCAGGAGAAACTTTTACTCTGGTATCTCAGTCTGTTTCCTAGTGCCGGTTTGAAGTTCCTGCAGTTTTCACTGTAAAACCGAGTTGGAGCTAGTACCTCCCCATATATATGTATGGAGTGGAGTTTGCAAGTGAAAAGAATCTTTGTGTTCCCAACAAGCTAAGTGAAGGATGGCTTTCACACACACTTATCTCTCAGAACTGAGCATGTGGAGAGACGTTCGTTCATCTAGCAAAAAGGGAACGGTTTGCAGGAGAAACTTTTACTCTGGTTTCTCAGTCTGTTTCCTAGTGCCGGTTTGAAGTTCCTGCAGTTTTCACTGTAAAACCGAGTTGGAGCTAGTACCTCCCCATATATATGTATGGAGTGGAGTTTGCAAGTGAAAAGAAACTTTGTGTTCCCAACAAGCTAGGTGAAGGACGGCTTTCACACACACTTATCTCTCAGAACTGAGCATGTGGAGAGACAATCGTTCATCTAGCACAAATGGAACGGGTTGCAGGGGAAACTTTTACTCTGGTTTCTAAGTCTGTTTCCTAGTGCCGGTTTGAAGTTCCTGCAGTTTTCACTGTAAAACCGAGTTGGAGCTTCTACCTCCCCATATATATGTATGGAGTGGAGTTTGCAAGTGAAAAAAAACTTTGTGTTCCCAACAAGCTAGGTGAAGGAAGGCTTTCACACACACTTATCTCTCAGAACTGAGCATGTGGAGAGACTTTCGTTCATCTAGCACAAAGGGAACGGGTTGCAGGAGAATCTTTTACTCTGGTTTCTCAGTCTGTTTCCTAGTGCCGGTTTGAAGATCCTGCAGTTGTCACTGTAAAACTGATTTGGAACTAGTACCTCCCCATATATATGTATGGAGTGGAGTTAGCAAGTGAAAAGAAACTTTGTGTTCCCAACAAGATAGGTGAAGGACGGCTTTCACACACAATTATCTCTCAGAACTGAGCATGTGGAGAGACGTTCGTTCATCTAGCACAAAGGGAACGGGTTGCAGTAGAAAGTTTTACTCTGGTTTCTCAGTCTGTTTCTTAGTGCCGGATTGAAGTTCCTGCAATTTTCACTGTAAAACCGACTTGGAGCTTGTACCTCCCCATATATATGTATGGAGTGTAGTTGCAAGTGAAAAGAAACTTTGTGTTCCCAACAAGCTAGGTGAAGGACGGCTTTCACACACACTTATCTCTCAGAACTGAGCATGTGGAAAGACGTTCGTTCATCTAGCACAAAGGGAACGGGTTGCAGGAGAAACATTTACTCTGGATTCTCAGTCTGTTTCCTAGTGCCGGTTTGAAGTTCCTTCAGTTTTCACTGTAAAACCGAGTTGGAGCTAGTACATCCCCATATATATGTATGGAGTGGAGTTTGCAAGTGAAAAGAAACTTTGTGTTCAAAACAAGCTAGGTGAAGGACGTCTTTCCCACACACTTATCTGTCAGAACTGAGCATGTGGAGAGACGTTCGTTCATCTAGCACAAACTGAACGGGTTTCAGGGAAACTATTACTCTGGTTTCTCAGTCTGTTTCCTAGTGCCGGTTTGAAGTTCCTGCAGTTTTCACTGTAAAATCGAGTTGGATCTAGTACCTCCCCATATATATGTATAGAGTGGAGTTTGCAAGTGAAAATATTCTTTGTGTTCCCAACAAGCTAGGTGAAGGACGGCTTTCACACACACTTATCCCTCAGAACTGAGCATGTGGAGAGACGTTCGTTCATCTAGCACAAAGGGAACGGGTTGCAGGAGAAACTTTTACTCTGGTATCTCAGTCTGTTTCCTAGTGCCGGTTTGAAGTTCCTGCAGTTTTCACTGTAAAACCGAGTTGGAGCTAGTACCTCCCCATATATATGTATGGAGTGGAGTTTGCAAGTGAAAAGAAACTTTCTGTTCCCAACAAGCTAGGTGAAGGACGGCTTTCACACACACTTATCTCTAAGAACTGAGCATGTGGAGAGACAATCGTTCATCTAGCACAAATGGAACGGGTTGCAGGGGAAACTTTTACTCTGGTTTCTAAGTCTGTTTCCTAGTGCCGGTTTGAAGTTCCTGCAGTTTTCACTGTAAAACCGAGTTGGAGCTTCTACCTCCCCATATATATGTATGGAGTGGAGTTTGCAAGTGAAAAAAAACTTTGTGTTCCCAACAAGCTAGGTGAAGGAAGGCTTTCACACACACTTATCTCTCAGAACTGAGCATGTGGAGAGACTTTCGTTCATCTAGCACAAAGGGAACGGGTTGCAGGAGAATCTTTTACTCTGGTTTCTCAGTCTGTTTCCTAGTGCCGGTTTGAAGATCCTGCAGTTGTCACTGTAAAACTGATTTGGAACTAGTACCTCCCCATATATATGTATGGAGTGGAGTTAGCAAGTGAAAAGAAACTTTGTGTTCCCAACAAGATAGGTGAAGGACGGCTTTCACACACAATTATCTCTCAGAACTGAGCATGTGGAGAGACGTTCGTTCATCTAGCACAAAGGGAACGGGTTGCAGTAGAAAGTTTTACTCTGGTTTCTCAGTCTGTTTCTTAGTGCCGGATTGAAGTTCCTGCAATTTTCACTGTAAAACCGACTTGGAGCTTGTACCTCCCCATATATATGTATGGAGTGTAGTTGCAAGTGAAAAGAAACTTTGTGTTCCCACCAAGCTAGGTGAAGGACGGCTTTCACACACACTTATCTCTCAGAACTGAGCATGTGGAGAGACGTTCGTTCATCTAGCACAAAGGGAACGGGTTGCAGGAGAAACATTTTCTCTGGATTCTCAGTCTGTTTCCTAGTGCCGGTTTGAAGTTCCTTCAGTTTTCACTGTAAAACCGAGTTGGAGCTAGTACCTCCCCATATATATGTATGGAGTGGAGTTTGCAAGTGAAAAGAAACTTTGTGTTCAAAACAAGCTAGGTGAAGGACGGCTTTCCCACACACTTACATGTCAGAACTGAGCATGTGGAGAGACGTTCGTTCATCTAGCACAAACGGAACGGGTTTCAGGGAAACTATTACTCTGGTTTCTCAGTCTGTTTCCTAGTGCCGGTATGAAGTTCCTGCAGTTTTCACTGTAAAACAGAGTTGGAGCTAGTACCTCCCCATATATATGTATGGAGTAGAGTTTGCAAGTGAAAAGAAACTTTGTGTTCCCAACAAGCTAGGTGAAGGACGGCATTCACACACACTTATCTCTCAGAACTGAGCATGTGGAGAGACGTTCGTTCATCTAGCACAAAGGGAACGGTTTGCAGGAGAAACTTTTACTCTGGTTTCTCAGTCTGTTTCCAAGTGCCGGTTTGAAGTTCCTGCAGTTTTCACTGTAAAACCGAGTTGGAGCTAGTACCTCCCCATATATATGTATGGAGTGGAGTTTGCAAGTGAAAAGAAACTTTGTGTTCAAAACAAGCTAGGTGAAGGACGGCTTTCCCACACACTTATCTCTCAGAACTGAGCATGTGGAGAGACGTTCGTTCATCTAGCACAAACGGAACGGGTTTCAGGGAAACTATTACTCTGGTTTCTCAGTCTGTTTCCTAGTGCCGATTTGAAGTTCGTGCAGTTTTCACTGTAAAACCGAGTTGGAGCTAGTACCTCCCCATATATATGTATGGAGTGGAGTTTGCAAGTGAAAAGAAACTTTGTGTTCCCAACAAGCTAAGTGAAGGACGGCTTTCACACACACATATCTCTCAGAACTGAGCATGTGGAAAGACGTTCGTTCATCTAGCACAAAGGGAACGGGTTGCAGGAGAAACATTTACTCTGGATTCTCAGTCTGTTTCCTAGTGCCGGTTTGAAGTTCCTGCAGTTTTCACTGTAAAACAGAGTTGGAGCTAGTACCTCCCCATATATATGTATGGAGTGGAGTTTGCAAGTGAAAATAATCTTTTTGTTCCCAACAAGCTAGGTGAAGGACGGCTTTCACACACACTTATCTCTCAGATCTGAGCATGTGGAGAGACGTTCGTTCATCTAGCACAAAGGGAACGGGTTGCAGGAGAAACTTTTACTCTGGTTTCTCAGTCTGTTTCCTAGTGCCGGTTTGAAATACCTGCAGTTTTCACTGTAAATCCGAGTTGGAGCTAGTACCTCCCCATATATATGTATGGAGTGGAGTTTGCAAGTGAAAAGAAACTTAGTGTTCCCAACAAGCTAGGTGAAGGACGGCTTTCACACACACTTATCTCTCAGAACTGAGCATGTGGATAGACGTTCGTTCATCTAGCACAAAGGGAACGGGTTGCAGGAGAAACTTTTACTCTGTTTTCCCAGTCTGTTTCCTAGTGCCGGTTTGAAGTTCCTGCAGTTTTCAGTGTAAAACCGATTTGGAGCTAGTACCTCCCCATATATATGTATGGAGTGGAGTTTGCAAGTGAAAATAATCTTTTTGTTCCCAACAAGCTAGGTGAAGGACGGCTTTCACACACACTTATCTCTCAGGACTGAGCATGTGGATAGACGTTCGTTCATCTAGCACAAAGGGAACGGGTTGCAGGAGAAACTTTTACTCTGGTTTCTCAGTCTTTTTCCTAGTGCCGGTTTGAAGTTCCTGCAGTTTTCACTTTAAAACTGAGTTGGAGCTTGTACCTCCCCATATATATGTATGGAGTGGAGTTTGCAAGTGAAAAGAAACTTTGTGTTCCCAACAAGCTATGTGAAGGACGGCTTTAAAACACAATTATCTCTCAGAACTGAGCATGTGGAGAGAAGTTCGTTCATCTAGCACAAAGGGAACGGGTTGTAGGAGAAAGTTTTACTCTGGCTTCTCAGTCTGTTTCCTAGTGCCGGATTGAAGTTCCTGCAATTTTCACTGTAAAACCGACTTGGAGCTTGTACCTCCCCATATATATGTATGGAGTGTAGTTGCAAGTGAAAAGAAACTTTGTGTTCCCAACAAGCTAGGTGAAGGACGGCTTTCACACACACTTATCTCTCAGAACTGAGCATGTGGAGAGACGTTCGTTCATCTAGCACAAAGGGAACGGGTTGCAGGAGAAACTTTTACTCTGGTTTCTCAGACTGTTTCCTAGTGCCGGTTTGAAGTTCCTGCAGTTTTCACTGTAAATCCGAGTTGGAGCTAGTACCTCCCCATATATATGTATGGAGTGGAGGTTGCAAGTGAAAAGAAACTTAGTGTTCCCAACAAGCTAGGTGAAGGACGGCTTTCACACACACTTATCTCTCAGAACTGAGCATGTGGATAGACGTTCGTTCATCTAGCACAAAGGGAACGGGTTGCAGGAGAAACTTTTACTCTGTTTTCCCAGTCTGTTTCCTAGTGCCGGTTTGAAGTTCCTGCAGTTTTCAGTGTAAAACCGATTTGGAGCTAGTACCTCCCCATATATATGTATGGAGTGGAGTTTGCAAGTGAAAATAATCTTTTTGTTCCCAACAAGCTAGGTGAAGGACGGCTTTCACACACACTTATGTCTCAGAACTGAGCATGTGGATAGACGTTCGTTCATCTAGCACAAAGGGAACGGGTTGCAGGAGAAACTTTTACTCTGGTTTCTCAGACTGTTTCCTAGTGCCGGTTTGAAGTTCCTGCAGTTTTCACTGTAAAACCGAGTTGGAGCTAGTACCTCCCCATATATATGTATGGAGTGGAGTTTGCAAGTGAAAAGAAACTTTGTGTTCCCAACAAGCTAGGTGAAGGACGGCTTTAAAACACAATTATCTCTCAGAACTGAGCATGTGGAGAGAAGTTCGTTCATCTAGCACAAAGGGAACGGGTTGTAGGAGAAAGTTTTACTCTGGTTTCTCAGTCTGTTTCCTAGTGCCGGATTGAAGTTCCTGCAATTTTCACTGTAAAACCGACTTGGAGCTTGTACCTCCCCATATATATGTATGGAGTGTAGTTGCAAGTGAAAAGAAACTTTGTGTTCCCAACAAGCTAGGTGAAGGACGGCTTTCACACACACTTATCTCTCAGAACTGAGCATGTGGAGAGACGTTCGTTCATCTAGCACAAAGGGAACGGGTTGCAGGAGAAACATTTACTCTGGATTCTCAGTCTGTTTCCTAGTGCCGGTTTGAAGTTCCTGCAGTTTTCACTGTAAAACCGAGTTGGAGCTAGTACCTCCCCATATATATGTATGGAGTGGAGTTTGCAAGTGAAAAGAAACTTTGTGTTCAAAACAAGCTAAGTGAGGACGGCTTTCCCACACACTTATCTCTCAGAACTGAGCATGTGGAGAGACGTTCGTTCATTTAGCACAAACGGAACGGGATTCAGGGAAACTATTACTCTGGTTTCTCAGTCTGTTTCCTAGTGCCGGTTTGAAGTTCCTGCAGTTTTCACTGTAAAACCGAGTTGGAGCTAGTACCTCCCCATAAATATGTATGGAGTGGAGTTTGCAAGTGAAAAGAAACTTTGTGTTCCCAACAAGCTAGGTGAAGGACGGCTTTCACACACACTTATCTCTCAGAACTGAGCATGTGGATAGACGTTCGTTCATCTAGCACAAAGGGAACGGGTTGCAGGAGAAACTTTTACTCTGTTTTCCCAGTCTGTTTCCTAGTGCCGGTTTGAAGTTCCTGCAGTTTTCAGTGTAAAAACGATTTGGAGCTAGTACCTCCCCATATATATGTATGGAGTGGAGTTTGCAAGTGAAAATAATCTTTTTGTTCCCAACAAGCTAGGTGAAGGACGGCTTTCACACACACTTATCTCTCAGAACTGAGCATGTGGAGAGACGTTCGTTCATCTAGCACAAAGGGAACGGGTTGCAGGAGAAACTTTTACTCTGGTTTCTCAGTCTTTTTCCTAGTGCCGGTTTGAAATTCCTGCAGTTTTCACTGTAAATCCGAGTTGGAGCTAGTACCTCCCCATATATATGTATGGAGTGGAGTTTGCAAGTGAAAAGAAACTTTGTGTTCAAAACAAGCTAGTTGAAGGACGGCTTTCCCACACACTTATCTCTCAGATCTGAGCATGTGGAGAGACGTTCGTTCATCTAGCACAAACGGAACGGGTTTCAGGGAAACTATTACTCTGGTTTCTCAGTCTGTTTCCTAGTGCCGGTTTCAAGTTCCTGCAGTTTTCACTGTAAAACAGAGTTGGAGCTAGTACCTCCCCATATATATGTATCGAGTGGAGTTTGCAAGTGAAAAGAAACTTTGTGTTCCCAACAAGCTAGGTGAAGAACGCCTTTCAAACACACTTATCTCTCAGAACTGAGCATGTGGAGAGACGTTCGTTCATCTAGCACAAAGGGAACGGTTTGCAGGAGAAACTTTTACTCTGGTTTCTCAGTCTGTTTCCTAGTGCCGGTTTGAAGTTCCTGCAGTTTTCACTGTAAAACCGATTTAGAGCTAGTACCTCCCCATATATATGTATGGAGTGGAGTTTGCAAGTGAAAAGAAACTTTGTGTTCCCAACAAGCTAAGTGAAGGACGGCTTTCACACACACATATCTCTCAGAACTGAGCATGTGGAGAGACGTTCGTTCATCTAGCACAAAGGGAACGGGTTGCAGGAGAAACTTTTACTCTGGTTTCTCAGTCTGTTTCCTAGTGCCGGTTTGAAGTTCCTGCAGTTTTCACTGTAAAACCGACTTGGAGCTTGCTCCTCCCCATATATATGTATGGAGAGGAGTTGCAAGTGGAAAGAAACTTTGTGTTCCCAACAAGCTAGGTGAAGGACTGCTTTCACACACACTTATCTCTCAGAACTGAGCATGTGAAGAGACGTTCGTTCATCTAGCACAAAGGGAACGGGTTGCAGGAGAAACTTTTACTCTGGATTCTCAGTCTGTTTCCTAGTGCCGGTTTGAAGTTCCTGCAGTTTTCACTGTAAAACCGAGTTGGAGCTAGTACCTCCCCATATATATGTATGGAGTGGAGTTTGAAGTGAAAAGAAACTTTGTGTTCCCAACAAGCTAGGTGCAGGACGGCTTTCACACACAATTACCTCTCAGAAATGAGCATGTGGAGAGAAGTTCGTTCATCTAGCACAAAGAGAGCGGGTTTCAGGGAAACTTTTACTCTGGTTTCTCAGTCTGTTTCCTAGTGCCGGTTTGAAGTTCCTGCAGTTTTCACTGTAAAACCGAGTTGGAGCTAGTACTCCCCATATATATATATGGAGTGGAGTTTGCAAGTGAAAAGAAACTTTGTGTTCCCAACAAGCTAGGTGAAGGACGGCTTTCACACACACTTATCTCTCAGAACTGAGCATGTGGAGAGACGTTAGTTCATCTAGCACAAAGGGAACGGGTTGCAGGAGAAACTTTTACTCTGGTTTCTCAGACTGTTTCCTAGTGCCGGTTTGAACTTCCTGCAGTTTTCACTGTAAAACCGAGTTGGAGCTAGTACCTCCCCATATATATGTATGGAGTGGAGTTTGCAAGTGAAAAGAAACTTTGTGTTCCCAACAAGCTAGGTGAAGGACGGCTTTAAAACACAATTATCTCTCAGAACTGAGCATGTGGAGAGACGTTCGTTCATCTAGCACAAAGGGAACGGGTGGCAGGAGAAACTTTTACTCTGGTTTCTCAGTCTTATTCTTAGTGCCGGTTTGAAGTTCCTTCAGTTTTCACTGTAAAACCGACTTGGAGCTAGTACCTCCCCTTATATATTTGTATGGAGTGGAGTTGCAAGTGAAAAGAAAGTTTGTGTTCCCAACAAGCTAGGTGAAGGACGGCTTTCACACACACTTATCTCTCAGAACTGAGCATGTGGAGAGACGATCGTTCATGTAGCACAAAGGGAACGGGTTGCAGGAGAAACTATTACTCTGGTTTATCAGACTATTTCCTAGCGCCGGTTTGAAGTCCCTGCAGTTTTCACTGTAAAACCGAGTTGGTGCTATTACCTCCCCATATATATGTATGGAGTGGAGTTTGCAAGTGAAAAGAAACTTTGTGTTCCCAACAAGCTAGGTGAAGGACGGCTTTCACACACTCTTATCTCTCAGAACTGAGCATGTGGAGAGACGTTCGTTCATCTAGCACAAAGGGAACGGGTTGCAGGAGAAACTTTTACTCTGGTTTCTCAGTCTGTTTCCTAGTGCCGGTTTGAAGATCCTGAAGTTTTCACTGTAAAACCGAGTTGGAGCTAGTACCTCCCCATATATATGTATGGAGTGGAGTTTGCAAGTGAAAAGAAACTTTGTGTTCCCAACAAGCTAGGTGAAGGACGGCTTTCACACACACTTATATCTCAGAACTGAGCATGTGGAGAGACGTTCGTTCATCTAGCACAAAGGGAACGGTTTGCAGTAGAAAGTTTTACTCTGGTTTCTAAGTCTGTTTCTTAGTGCCGGATTGAAGTTCCTGCAATTTTCACTGTAAAACCGACTTGGAGCTTGTACCTCCCCATATATATGTATGGAGTGTAGTTGCAAGTGAAAAGAAACTTTGTGTTCCCAACATGCTAGGTGAAGGACTGCTTTCCCACACACTTATCTCTCAGAACTGAGCATGTGGAGAGACGATCGTTCATGTAGCACAAAGGGAACGGGTTGCAGGAGAAACTTTTACTCTGGTTTCTCAGACTATTTCCTAGCGCCGGTTTGAAGTCCCTGCAGTTTTCACTGTAAAATCGAGTTGGTGCTATTACCTCCCCATATATATGTATGGAGTGGAGTTTGCAAGTGAAAAGAAACTTTGTGTTCCCAACAAGCTAGGTGAAGGACGGCTTTCACACACACTTATCTCTCAGAACTGAGCGTGTGGAGAGACGTTCGTTCATCTAGCACAAAGGGAACGGGTTGCAGGAGAAACTTTTACTCTGGTTTCTCAGTCTGTTTCCTAGTGCCGGTTTGAAGTTCCTTCAATTGTCACTGGTAAATCGAGTTGGAGCTAGTACCTCCCCATATATATGTATGGAGTGGAGTTTGCAAGTGAAAAGAAACTTTGTGTTCCCAACAAGCTAGGTGAAGGACGGCTTTCACACACACTTATCTCTCAGAACTGAGCATGTGGAGAGACGTTCGTTCATCTAGCACAAAGGAACGGGTTGCAGGAGAAACTTTTACTCTGGTTTCTCAGTCTGTTTCCTAGTGCCGGTTTGAATTTCCTGCAGTTTTCACTGTAAAACTGAGTTGGAACTAGTACCTCCCCATATATATGTATGGAGTGGAGTTTGCAAGTGAAAAGAAACTTTGTGTTCCCAACAAGCTAGGTGAATTACGGCTTTCACACACACTTATCTCTCAGAACTGAGCATGTGGAGAGACGTTCGTTCATCTAGCACAAAGGGAACGGGTTGCAGGAGAAACATTTACTCTGGTTTCTCAGTCTGTTTCCTAGTGCCGGTTTGAAGTTCCTGCAGTTTTCACTGTAAAACCGAGTTGGAGCTAGTACCGCCCCATATATATGTATGGAGTGGTGTTTGCAAGTGAAAAGAAACTTTGTGTTCCCAACAAGCTAGGTGAATTACGGCTTTCACACACACTTATCTCTCAGAACTGAGCATGTGAAGAGACGTTCGTTCATCTAGCACAAAGGGAACGGGTTGCAGGAGAAACATTTACTCTGGTTTCTCAGTCTGTTTCCTAGTGCCGGTTTAAAGTTCCTGCAGTTTTCACTGTAAAACCGATTTGGAGCTAGTACATCCCCATATATATCTATGGAGTGGAGTTTGCAAGTGAAAAGAATCTTTGTGTTCCCAACAAGCTAGGTGAAGGACGGCTTTCACACACACTTATCTCTCAGAACTGAGCATGTGGAGAGACGTTCGTTCATCTAGCACAAAGGGAACGGGTTGCAGGAGAAACTTTTACTCTGGTTTCTCAGTCTGTTTCCTAGTGCCGGTTTGAAGTTCCTGCAGTTTTCAATGTAAAACCGATTTGGAGCTAGTACCGCCCCATATATATATATGGAGTGGAGTTTGCAAGTGAAAAGAAACTTTGTGTTCCCAACAAGCTAGGTGAAGGACGGCTTTCACACACACTTATCTCTCAGAACTGAGCATGTGGAGAGACGTTCGTTCATCTAGCACAAAAGGAACGGGTTGCAGGAGAAACTTTTATTCTGGTTTCTCAGTCTGTTTCCTAGTGCCGGTTTGAAGTTCCTGCTGTTTTCACTGTAAAACCGACTTGGAGCTAGTACTTCCCCATATATGTTTATGGACTGGAGTTTGCAATTGAAAAGAAACTTTGTGTTCCCAACAAGCTAGGTGAAGGACGGCTTTCACACACACTTATCTCTCAGAACTGAGCATGTGGAGAGACGTTCGTTCATCTAACACAAAGGGAACGGGTTGCAGGAGAAACTTTTACTCTGATTTCTCAGTCTGTTTCCTAGTGCCGGTTTGAAGTTCCTGCAGTTTTCACTGTAAAACCGAATGGAGCTAGTACCTCCCCATATATATGTATGGAGTGGAATTTGCAAGTGAAAAGAAACTTTGTGTTCCCAACAAGCTAGTTGAAGGACGGCTTTCCCACACACTTATCTCTCAGAACTGAGCATGTGGAGAGACGTTCGTTCATCTAGCACAAAGGGAACTGGTTTCAGGGAAACTATTACTCTGGTTTCTCAGTCTGTTTCCTAGTGCCGGTTTGAAGTTCCTGCAGTTTTCACTGTAAAACCGACTTGGAGCTAGTACCTCCCCATATATATGTATAGAGTGGAGTTTGCAAGTGAAAAGAAACTTTGTGTTCCCAACAAGCTAGGTGAAGGACGGCTTTCACACACACTTATCTCTCAGAACTGAGCATGTGGAGAGACGTTCGTTCATCTAGCACAAAGGGAACGGGTTGCAGGAGAAACTTTTACTCTGGTTTCTCAGTCTGTTTCCTAGTGCCGGTTTGATGTTCCTGAAGTTGTCACTGTAAAACCGAGTTGGAGCTAGTACCTCCCCATATATATGAATGGGGTGGAGTTTGGAAGTGAAATGAAACTTTGTGTTCCCAACAAGCTAGGTGAAGGACGGCTTTCACACACACTTATCTCTCAGAACTGAGCATGTGGAGAGACGTTCGTTCATCTAGCACAAATGGAACGGGTTGCAGGAGAAACTTTTACTCTGGTTTCTCAGTCTGTTTCCTAGTGCCGGTTTGAAGTTCCTGCAATTGTCACTGGTAAATCGAGTTGGAGCTAGTACCTCCCCATATATATGTATGGAGTGGAGTTTGCAAGTGAAAAGAAACTTTGTGTTCCCAACAAGCTAGGTGAAGGACGGCATTCACACACACTTATCTCTCAGAACTGAGCATGTGGAGAGACGTTCGTTCATCTAGCACAAAGGAACGGGTTGCAGGAGAAACTTTTACTCTGGTTTCTCAGTCTGTTTCCAAGTGCCGGTTTTAAGTTCCTGCAGTTTTCACTGTAAAACCGAGTTGGAGCTAGTAGCTCAACATATATATGTATGGAGTGGAGTTTGCAAGTGAAAAAAAACTTTGTGTTCCCAACAAGCTTGGTGAAGGACGGCTTTCACACACACTTATCTCTCAGAACTGAGCATGTGGAGAGACGTTCGTTCATCTAGCACAAAGGGAACGGGTTGCAGGAGAAACATTTACTCTGGTTTCTCAGTCTGTTTCCTAGTGCCGGTTTGAAGTTCCTGCAGTTTTCACTGTAAAACAGAGTTGGAGCTAGTACCGCCCCATATATATGTATGGAGTGGAGTTTGCAAGTGAAAAGAAACTTTGTGTTCCCAACAAGCTAGGTGAATTACGGCTTTCACACACACTTATCTCTCAGAACTGAGCATGTGGAGAGACGTTCGTTCATCTAGCACAAAGGGAACGGGTTGCAGGAGAAACATTTACTCTGGTTTCTCAGTCTGTTTCCTAGTGCCGGTTTTAAGTTCCTGCAGTTTTCACTGTAAAACCGATTTGGAGCTAGTACATCCCCATATATATATATGGAGTGGAGTTTGCAAGTGAAAAGAATCTTTGTGTTCCCAACAAGTTAGGTGAAGGACGGCTTTCACACACACTTATCTCTCAGAACTGAGCATGTGGAGAGACGTTCGTTCATCTAGCACAAAAGGAACGGGTGCAGGAGAAACTTTTATTCTGGTTTCTCAGTCTGTTTCCTAGTGCCGGTTTGAAGTTCCTGCTGTTTTCACTGTAAAACCGACTTGGAGCTAGTACTTCCCCATATATGTTTATGGAGTGGAGTTTGCAATTGAAAAGAAACTGTGTGTTCCCAACAAGCTAGGTGAAGGACGGCTTTCACACACACTTATCTCTCAGAACTGAGCATGTGGAGAGACGTTCGTTCATCTAGCACAAAGGGAACGGGTTGCAGGAGAAACTTTTACTCTGGTTTCTCAGTCTGTTTCCTAGTGCCGGTTTGAAGTTCCTGCAGTTTTCACTGTAAAACCGAGTTGGAGCTAGAACCTCCCCATATATATGTATGGAGTGGAGTTTGCAAGTGAAAAGAAACTTTGTGTTCCCAACAAGCTAGGTGAAGGACGGCTTTCACACACACTTATCTCTCAGAACTGAGCATGTGGAGAGACGTTCGTTCATCTAGCACAAAGGGAATGGGTTGCAGGAGAAACTTTTACTCTGGTTTCTCAGTCTTTTTCTTAGTGCCGGTTTGAAGTTCCTGCAGTTTTCACTGTAAAACCGAATGGAGCTAGTACCTCCCCATATATATGTATGCAGTGGAATTTGCAAGTGAAAAGAAACTTTGTGTTCCCAACAAGCTTGGTGATGGACGGCTTTCACACACACTTATCTCTCAGACCTTTGCAAGTGGAGAGATGTTCGTTCATCTAGCACAGAGGGAACGGGTTGCAGGAGAAACTTTTACTCTGGTTTCTCAGTCTGTTTCCTAGTGCCGGTTTAAATTTCCTGCAGTTTTCACTCTAAAACCGAGTTGGAGCTAGTACCTCCCCATATATATGTATGGAGTGGAGTTTGCAAGTGAAAAGAAACTTTGTGTTCCCAACAAGCTAGTTGCAGGACGGCTTTCACACACAATTACCTCTCAGAAATGAGCATGTGGAGAGACGTTCGTTCATCTAGCACAAAGGGAGCGGGTTGCAGGGAAACTTTTACTCTGGTTTCTCAGTCTGTTTCCTAGTGCCGGTTTGAAGTTCCTGCAGTTTTCACTGTAAAACAGAGTTGGAGCTAGTACCGCCCCATATATATGTATGGAGTGGAGTTTGCAAGTGAAAAGAAACTTTGTGTTCCCAACAAGCTAGGTGAATTACGGCTTTCACACACACTTATCTCTCAGAACTGAGCATGTGGAGAGACGTTCGTTCATCTAGCACAAAGGGAACGGGTTGCAGGAGAAACATTTACTCTGGTTTCTCAGTCTGTTTCCTAGTGCCGGTTTAAAGTTCCTGCAGTTTTCACTGTAAAACCGATTTGGAGCTAGTACATCCCCATATATATGTATGGAGTGGAGTTTGCAAGTGAAAAGGACCTTTGTGTTCCCAACAAGCTAGGTGAAGTACGGCTTTCACACACACATATCTCTCAGAACTGAGCATGTGGAGAGACGTTCGTTCATCTAGCACAAAGGGAACGGGTTGCAGGAGAAACTTTTACTCTGGTTTCTCAGTCTGTTTCCTAGTGCCGGTTTGAAGTTCCTTCAATTGTCACTGGTAAATCGAGTTGGAGCTAGTACCTCCCCATATATATGTATGGAGTGGAGTTTGCAAGTGAAAAGAAACTTTGTGTTCCCAACAAGCTAGGTGAAGGACGGCTTTCACACACACTTATCTCTCAGAACTGAGCATGTGGAGAGACGTTCGTTCATCTAGCACAAAGGAACGGGTTGCAGGAGAAACTTTTACTCTGGTTTCTCAGTCTGTTTCCTAGTGCCGGTTTGAATTTCCTGCAGTTTTCACTGTAAAACTGAGTTGGAACTAGTACCTCCCCATATATATGTATGGAGTGGAGTTTGCAAGTGAAAAGAAACTTTGTGTTCCCAACAAGCTAGGTGAATTACGGCTTTCACACACACTTATCTCTCAGAACTGAGCATGTGGAGAGACGTTCGTTCATCTAGCACAAAGGGAACGGGTTGCAGGAGAAACATTTACTCTGGTTTCTCAGTCTGTTTCCTAGTGCCGGTTTGAAGTTCCTGCAGTTTTCACTGTAAAACCGAGTTGGAGCTAGTACCGCCCCATATATATGTATGGAGTGGTGTTTGCAAGTGAAAAGAAACTTTGTGTTCCCAACAAGCTAGGTGAATTACGGCTTTCACACACACTTATCTCTCAGAACTGAGCATGTGAAGAGACGTTCGTTCATCTAGCACAAAGGGAACGGGTTGCAGGAGAAACATTTACTCTGGTTTCTCAGTCTGTTTCCTAGTGCCGGTTTAAAGTTCCTGCAGTTTTCACTGTAAAACCGATTTGGAGCTAGTACATCCCCATATATATCTATGGAGTGGAGTTTGCAAGTGAAAAGAATCTTTGTGTTCCCAACAAGCTAGGTGAAGGACGGCTTTCACACACACTTATCTCTCAGAACTGAGCATGTGGAGAGACGTTCGTTCATCTAGCACAAAGGGAACGGGTTGCAGGAGAAACTTTTACTCTGGTTTCTCAGTCTGTTTCCTAGTGCCGGTTTGAAGTTCCTGCAGTTTTCAATGTAAAACCGATTTGGAGCTAGTACCGCCCCATATATATATATGGAGTGGAGTTTGCAAGTGAAAAGAAACTTTGTGTTCCCAACAAGCTAGGTGAAGGACGGCTTTCACACACACTTATCTCTCAGAACTGAGCATGTGGAGAGACGTTCGTTCATCTAGCACAAAAGGAACGGGTTGCAGGAGAAACTTTTATTCTGGTTTCTCAGTCTGTTTCCTAGTGCCGGTTTGAAGTTCCTGCTGTTTTCACTGTAAAACCGACTTGGAGCTAGTACTTCCCCATATATGTTTATGGACTGGAGTTTGCAATTGAAAAGAAACTTTGTGTTCCCAACAAGCTAGGTGAAGGACGGCTTTCACACACACTTATCTCTCAGAACTGAGCATGTGGAGAGACGTTCGTTCATCTAACACAAAGGGAACGGGTTGCAGGAGAAACTTTTACTCTGATTTCTCAGTCTGTTTCCTAGTGCCGGTTTGAAGTTCCTGCAGTTTTCACTGTAAAACCGAATGGAGCTAGTACCTCCCCATATATATGTATGGAGTGGAATTTGCAAGTGAAAAGAAACTTTGTGTTCCCAACAAGCTAGTTGAAGGACGGCTTTCCCACACACTTATCTCTCAGAACTGAGCATGTGGAGAGACGTTCGTTCATCTAGCACAAAGGGAACTGGTTTCAGGGAAACTATTACTCTGGTTTCTCAGTCTGTTTCCTAGTGCCGGTTTGAAGTTCCTGCAGTTTTCACTGTAAAACCGACTTGGAGCTAGTACCTCCCCATATATATGTATAGAGTGGAGTTTGCAAGTGAAAAGAAACTTTGTGTTCCCAACAAGCTAGGTGAAGGACGGCTTTCACACACACTTATCTCTCAGAACTGAGCATGTGGAGAGACGTTCGTTCATCTAGCACAAAGGGAACGGGTTGCAGGAGAAACTTTTACTCTGGTTTCTCAGTCTGTTTCCTAGTGCCGGTTTGATGTTCCTGAAGTTGTCACTGTAAAACCGAGTTGGAGCTAGTACCTCCCCATATATATGAATGGGGTGGAGTTTGGAAGTGAAATGAAACTTTGTGTTCCCAACAAGCTAGGTGAAGGACGGCTTTCACACACACTTATCTCTCAGAACTGAGCATGTGGAGAGACGTTCGTTCATCTAGCACAAATGGAACGGGTTGCAGGAGAAACTTTTACTCTGGTTTCTCAGTCTGTTTCCTAGTGCCGGTTTGAAGTTCCTGCAATTGTCACTGGTAAATCGAGTTGGAGCTAGTACCTCCCCATATATATGTATGGAGTGGAGTTTGCAAGTGAAAAGAAACTTTGTGTTCCCAACAAGCTAGGTGAAGGACGGCATTCACACACACTTATCTCTCAGAACTGAGCATGTGGAGAGACGTTCGTTCATCTAGCACAAAGGAACGGGTTGCAGGAGAAACTTTTACTCTGGTTTCTCAGTCTGTTTCCAAGTGCCGGTTTTAAGTTCCTGCAGTTTTCACTGTAAAACCGAGTTGGAGCTAGTAGCTCAACATATATATGTATGGAGTGGAGTTTGCAAGTGAAAAAAAACTTTGTGTTCCCAACAAGCTTGGTGAAGGACGGCTTTCACACACACTTATCTCTCAGAACTGAGCATGTGGAGAGACGTTCGTTCATCTAGCACAAAGGGAACGGGTTGCAGGAGAAACATTTACTCTGGTTTCTCAGTCTGTTTCCTAGTGCCGGTTTGAAGTTCCTGCAGTTTTCACTGTAAAACAGAGTTGGAGCTAGTACCGCCCCATATATATGTATGGAGTGGAGTTTGCAAGTGAAAAGAAACTTTGTGTTCCCAACAAGCTAGGTGAATTACGGCTTTCACACACACTTATCTCTCAGAACTGAGCATGTGGAGAGACGTTCGTTCATCTAGCACAAAGGGAACGGGTTGCAGGAGAAACATTTACTCTGGTTTCTCAGTCTGTTTCCTAGTGCCGGTTTTAAGTTCCTGCAGTTTTCACTGTAAAACCGATTTGGAGCTAGTACATCCCCATATATATATATGGAGTGGAGTTTGCAAGTGAAAAGAATCTTTGTGTTCCCAACAAGTTAGGTGAAGGACGGCTTTCACACACACTTATCTCTCAGAACTGAGCATGTGGAGAGACGTTCGTTCATCTAGCACAAAAGGAACGGGTGCAGGAGAAACTTTTATTCTGGTTTCTCAGTCTGTTTCCTAGTGCCGGTTTGAAGTTCCTGCTGTTTTCACTGTAAAACCGACTTGGAGCTAGTACTTCCCCATATATGTTTATGGAGTGGAGTTTGCAATTGAAAAGAAACTGTGTGTTCCCAACAAGCTAGGTGAAGGACGGCTTTCACACACACTTATCTCTCAGAACTGAGCATGTGGAGAGACGTTCGTTCATCTAGCACAAAGGGAACGGGTTGCAGGAGAAACTTTTACTCTGGTTTCTCAGTCTGTTTCCTAGTGCCGGTTTGAAGTTCCTGCAGTTTTCACTGTAAAACCGAGTTGGAGCTAGAACCTCCCCATATATATGTATGGAGTGGAGTTTGCAAGTGAAAAGAAACTTTGTGTTCCCAACAAGCTAGGTGAAGGACGGCTTTCACACACACTTATCTCTCAGAACTGAGCATGTGGAGAGACGTTCGTTCATCTAGCACAAAGGGAATGGGTTGCAGGAGAAACTTTTACTCTGGTTTCTCAGTCTTTTTCTTAGTGCCGGTTTGAAGTTCCTGCAGTTTTCACTGTAAAACCGAATGGAGCTAGTACCTCCCCATATATATGTATGCAGTGGAATTTGCAAGTGAAAAGAAACTTTGTGTTCCCAACAAGCTTGGTGATGGACGGCTTTCACACACACTTATCTCTCAGACCTTTGCAAGTGGAGAGATGTTCGTTCATCTAGCACAGAGGGAACGGGTTGCAGGAGAAACTTTTACTCTGGTTTCTCAGTCTGTTTCCTAGTGCCGGTTTAAATTTCCTGCAGTTTTCACTCTAAAACCGAGTTGGAGCTAGTACCTCCCCATATATATGTATGGAGTGGAGTTTGCAAGTGAAAAGAAACTTTGTGTTCCCAACAAGCTAGTTGCAGGACGGCTTTCACACACAATTACCTCTCAGAAATGAGCATGTGGAGAGACGTTCGTTCATCTAGCACAAAGGGAGCGGGTTGCAGGGAAACTTTTACTCTGGTTTCTCAGTCTGTTTCCTAGTGCCGGTTTGAAGTTCCTGCAGTTTTCACTGTAAAACAGAGTTGGAGCTAGTACCGCCCCATATATATGTATGGAGTGGAGTTTGCAAGTGAAAAGAAACTTTGTGTTCCCAACAAGCTAGGTGAATTACGGCTTTCACACACACTTATCTCTCAGAACTGAGCATGTGGAGAGACGTTCGTTCATCTAGCACAAAGGGAACGGGTTGCAGGAGAAACATTTACTCTGGTTTCTCAGTCTGTTTCCTAGTGCCGGTTTAAAGTTCCTGCAGTTTTCACTGTAAAACCGATTTGGAGCTAGTACATCCCCATATATATGTATGGAGTGGAGTTTGCAAGTGAAAAGGACCTTTGTGTTCCCAACAAGCTAGGTGAAGTACGGCTTTCACACACACATATCTCTCAGAACTGAGCATGTGGAGAGACGTTCGTTCATCTAGCACAAAGGGAACGGGTTGCAGGAGAAACTTTTACTCTGGTTTCTCAGTCTGTTTCCTAGTGCCGGTTTGAAGTTCCTGCAGTTTTCAATGTAAAACCGAGTTGGAGCTAGTACCGCCCCATATATATATATGGAGTGGAGTTTGCAAGTGAAAAGAAACTTTGTGTTCCCAACAAGCTAGATGAAGGACGGCTTTCACACACACTTATCTCTCAGAACTGAGCATGTGGAGAGACGTTCGTTCATCTAGCACAAAAGGAACGGGTGCAGGAGAAACTTTTATTCTGGTTTCTCAGTCTGTTTCCTAGTGCCGGTTTGAAGTTCCTGCTGTTTTCACTGTAAAACCGACTTGGAGCTAGTACTTCCCCATATATGTTTATGGAGTGGAGTTTGCAATTGAAAAGAAACTGTGTGTTCCCAACAAGCTAGGTCAAGGACGGCTTTCACACACACTTATTTCTCAGAACTGAGCATGTGGAGAGACGTTCGTTCATCTAGCACAAAGGGAACGGGTTGCAGGAGAAACTTTTACTCTGGTTTCTCAGTCTGTTTCCTAGTGCCGGTTTGAAGTTCCTGCAGTTTTCACTGTAAAACCGAGTTGGAGCTAGAACCTCCCCATATATATGTATGGAGTGGAGTTTGCAAGTGAAAAGAAACTTTGTGTTCCCAACAAGCTAGGTGAAGGACGGCTTTCACACACACTTATCTCTCAGAACTGAGCATGTGGAGAGACGTTCGTTCATCTAGCACAAAGGGAATGGGTTGCAGGAGAAACTTTTACTCTGGTTTCTCATTCTTTTTCCTAGTGCCGGTTTGAAGTTCCTGCAGTTTTCACTGTAAAACCGAATGGAGCTAGTACCTCCCCATATATATGTATGGAGTGGAATTTGCAAGTGAAAAGAAACTTTGTGTTCCCAACAAGCTTGGTGAAGGACGGCTTTCACACACACTTATCTCTCAGACCTTTGCAAGTGGAGAGACGTTCGTTCATCTAGCACAGAGGGAACGGGTTGCAGGAGAAACTTTTACTCTGGTTTCTCAGTCTGTTTCCTAGTGCCGGTTTAAATTTCCTGCAGTTTTCACTGTAAAACCGAGTTGGAGCTAGTACCTCCCCATATATATGTATGGAGTGGAGTTTGCAAGTGAAAAGAAACTTTGTGTTCCCAACAAGCTAGGTGCAGGACGGCTTTCACACACAATTACCTCTCAGAAATGAGCATGTGGAGAGACGTTCGTTCATCTAGCACAAAGGGAGCGGGTTGCAGGGAAACTTTTACTCTGGTTTCTCAGTCAGTTTCCTAGTGCCGGTTTGAAGTTCCTGCAGTTTTCACTGTAAAACAGAGTTGGAGCTAGTACCTCCCCATATATATGTATGGAGTGGAGTTTGCAAGTGAAAAGAAACTTTGTGTTCCCAACAAGCTAGTTGAAGGACGGCTTTCACACACACTTATCTCTCAGAACTGAGCATGTGGAGAGACGTTCGTTCATCTAGCACAAACGGAACGGGTTTCAGGGAAACTATTACTCTGGTTTCTCAGTCTGTTTCCTAGTGCCGGTTTGAAGTTCCTGCAGTTTTCACTGTAAAACCGAGTTGGAGCTAGTACCTCCCCATATATATGTATGGAGTGGAGTTTGCAAGTGAAAAGAAACTTTGTGTTCAAAACAAGCTAGGTGAAGGACGGCTTTCCCACACACTTATCTCTCAGAACTGAGCATGTGGAGAGACGTTCGTTCATCTAGCACAAACGGAACGGGTTTCAGGGAAACTATTACTCTGGTTTCTCAGTCTGTTTCCTAGTGCCGGTTTGAAGTTCCTGCAGTTTTCACTGTAAAACAGAGTTGGAGCTAGTACCTCCCCATATATATGTATGGAGTGGTGTTTGCAAGTGAAAAGAAACTTTGTGTTCCCAACAAGCTAGGTGAAGGACGGCTTTCCCACACACTTATCTCTCAGAACTGAGCATGTGGAGAGACGTTCGTTCATCTAGCACAAAGGGAACGGGTTGCAGGAGAAACTTTTACTCTGGTTTCTCCGACTGTTTCCTAGTGCCGGTTTGAAGTTCCTGCAGTTTTCACTGTAAAACCGAGTTAGAGCTAGTACCTCCCCATATATATGTATGGAGTGGAGTTTGCAAGTGAAAAGAAACTTTGTGTTCCCAACAAGCTAGGTGAAGGACGGCTTTAAAACACAATTATCTCTCAGAACTGAGCATGTGGAGAGACGTTCGTTCATCTAGCACAAAGGGAACGGGTTGCAGGAGAAACTTTTACTCTGGTTTCTCAGTCTGTTTCCTAGTGCCGGTTTGATGTTCCTGCAGTTGTCACTGTAAAACCGAGTTGGAGCTAGTACTTCCCCATATATATGAATGGAGTGGAGTTTGCAAGTGAAAAGAAACTTTGTGTTCCCAGCAAGCTAGGTGAAGGACGGCTTTCACACACACTTATCTCTCAGAACTGAGCATGTGGAGAGACGTTCGTTCATCTAGCACAAAGGAACGGGTTGCAGGAGAAACTTTTACTCTGGTTTCTCAGTCTGTTTCCTAGTGCCGGTTTCAAGTTCCTGCAGTTTTCACTGTAAAACCGAGTTGGAGCTAGTACCTCAACATATATATGTATGGAGAGGAGTTTGCAAGTGAAAAAAACTTTGTGTTCCCAACAAGCTTGGTGAAGGACGGCTTTCACACACACTTATCTCTCAGAACTGAGCATGTGGATAGACGTTCGTTCATCTAGCACAAAGGGAACGGGTTGCAGGAGAAACTTTTACTCTGGATTCTCAGTCTGTTTCCTAGTGCCGGTTTGAATTTCCTGCAGTTTTCTCTGTAAAACTGAGTTGGAGCTAGTACCTCCCCATATATATGTATGGAGTGGAGTTTGCAAGTGAAAAGAATCTTTGTGTTCCCAACAAGCTAGGTGAAGGACGGCTTTCACACACACTTATCTCTCAGAACTGAGCATGTGGAGAGACGTTCGTTCATCTAGCACAAAAGGAACGGGTGCAGGAGAAACTTTTATTCTGGTTTCTCAGTCTGTTTCCTAGTGCCGGTTTGAAGTTCCTGCTGTTTTCACTGTAAAACCGACTTGGAGCTAGTACTTCCCCATATATGTTTATGGAGTGGAGTTTGCAATTGAAAAGAAACTGTGTGTTCCCAACAAGCTAGGTGAAGGACGGCTTTCACACACACTTATCTCTCAGAACTGAGCATGTGGAGAGACGTTCGTTCATCTAGCACAAAGGGAACGGGTTGCAGGAGAAACTTTTACTCTGGTTTCTCAGTATGTTTCCTAGTGCCGGTTTGAAGTTCCTGCAGTTTTCACTGTAAAACCGAGTTGGAGCTAGAACCTCCCCATATATATGTATGGAGTGGAGTTTGCAAGTGAAAAGAAACTTTGTGTTCCCAACAAGCTAGGTGAAGGACGGCTTTCACACACACTTATCTCTCAGAACTGAGCATGTGGAGAGACGTTCGTTCATCTAGCACAAAGGGAATGGGTTGCAGGAGAAACTTTTACTCTGGTTTCTCAGTCTTTTTCCTAGTGCCGGTTTGAAGTTCCTGCAGTTTTCACTGTAAAACCGAATGGAGCTAGTACCTCCCCATATATATGTATGCAGTGGAATTTGCAAGTGAAAAGAAACTTTGTGTTCCCAACAAGCTTGGTGATGGACGGCTTTCACACACACTTATCTCTCAGACCTTTGCAAGTGGAGAGATGTTCGTTCATCTAGCACAGAGGGAACGGGTTGCAGGAGAAACTTTTACTCTGGTTTCTCAGTCTGTTTCCTAGTGCCGGTTTAAATTTCCTGCAGTTTTCACTGTAAAACCGAGTTGGAGCTAGTACCTCCCCATATATATGTATGGAGTGGAGTTTGCAAGTGAAAAGAAACTTTGTGTTCCCAACAAGCTAGTTGCAGGACGGCTTTCACACACAATTACCTCTCAGAAATGAGCATGTGGAGAGACGTTCGTTCATCTAGCACAAAGGGAGCGGGTTGCAGGGAAACTTTTACTCTGGTTTCTCAGTCTGTTTCCTAGTGCCGGTTTGAAGTTCCTGCAGTTTTCACTGTAAAACAGAGTTGGAGCTAGTACCGCCCCATATATATGTATGGAGTGGAGTTTGCAAGTGAAAAGAAACTTTGTGTTCCCAACAAGCTAGGTGAATTACGGCTTTCACACACACTTATCTCTCAGAACTGAGCATGTGGAGAGACGTTCGTTCATCTAGCACAAAGGGAACGGGTTGCAGGAGAAACATTTACTCTGGTTTCTCAGTCTGTTTCCTAGTGCCGGTTTAAAGTTCCTGCAGTTTTCACTGTAAAACCGATTTGGAGCTAGTACATCCCCATATATATGTATGGAGTGGAGTTTGCAAGTGAAAAGAATCTTTGTGTTCCCAACAAGCTAGGTGAAGTACGGCTTTCACACACACTTATCTCTCAGAACTGAGCATGTGGAGAGACGTTCGTTCATCTAGCACAAAGGGAACGGGTTGCAGGAGAAACTTTTACTCTGGTTTCTCAGTCTGTTTCCTAGTGCCGGTTTGAAGTTCCTGCAGTTTTCAATGTAAAACCGAGTTGGAGCTAGTACCGCCCCATATATATATATGGAGTGGAGTTTGCAAGTGAAAAGAAACTTTGTGTTCCCAACAAGCTAGGTGAAGGACGGCTTTCACACACACTTATCTCTCAGAACTGAGCATGTGGAGAGACGTTCGTTCATCTAGCACAAAAGGAACGGGTGCAGGAGAAACTTTTATTCTGGTTTCTCAGTCTGTTTCCTAGTGCCGGTTTGAAGTTCCTGCTGTTTTCACTGTAAAACCGACTTGGAGCTAGTACTTCCCCATATATGTTTATGGAGTGGAGTTTGCAATTGAAAAGAAACTGTGTGTTCCCAACAAGCTAGGTCAAGGACGGCTTTCACACACACTTATTTCTCAGAACTGAGCATGTGGAGAGACGTTCGTTCATCTAGCACAAAGGGAACGGGTTGCAGGAGAAACTTTTACTCTGGTTTCTCAGTCTGTTTCCTAGTGCCGGTTTGAAGTTCCTGCAGTTTTCACTGTAAAACCGAGTTGGAGCTAGAACCTCCCCATATATATGTATGGAGTGGAGTTTGCAAGTGAAAAGAAACTTTGTGTTCCCAACAAGCTAGGTGAAGGACGGCTTTCACACACACTTATCTCTCAGAACTGAGCATGTGGAGAGACGTTCGTTCATCTAGCACAAAGGGAATGGGTTGCAGGAGAAACTTTTACTCTGGTTTCTCATTCTTTTTCCTAGTGCCGGTTTGAAGTTCCTGCAGTTTTCACTGTAAAACCGAATGGAGCTAGTACCTCTCCATATATATGTATGGAGTGGAATTTGCAAGTGAAAAGAAACTTTGTGTTCCCAACAAGCTTGGTGAAGGACGGCTTTCACACACACTTATCTCTCAGACCTTTGCAAGTGGAGAGACGTTCGTTCATCTAGCACAGAGGGAACGGGTTGCAGGAGAAACTTTTACTCTGGTTTCTCAGTCTGTTTCCTAGTGCCGGTTTAAATTTCCTGCAGTTTTCACTGTAAAACCGAGTTGGAGCTAGTACCTCCCCATATATATGTATGGAGTGGAGTTTGCAAGTGAAAAGAAACTTTGTGTTCCCAACAAGCTAGGTGCAGGACGGCTTTCACACACAATTACCTCTCAGAAATGAGCATGTGGAGAGACGTTCGTTCATCTAGCACAAAGGGAGCGGGTTGCAGGGAAACTTTTACTCTGGTTTCTCAGTCAGTTTCCTAGTGCCGGTTTGAAGTTCCTGCAGTTTTCACTGTAAAACAGAGTTGGAGCTAGTACCTCCCCATATATATGTATGGAGTGGAGTTTGCAAGTGAAAAGAAACTTTGTGTTCCCAACAAGCTAGTTGAAGGACGGCTTTCACACACACTTATCTCTCAGAACTGAGCATGTGGAGAGACGTTCGTTCATCTAGCACAAACGGAACGGGTTTCAGGGAAACTATTACTCTGGTTTCTCAGTCTGTTTCCTAGTGCCGGTTTGAAGTTCCTGCAGTTTTCACTGTAAAACCGAGTTGGAGCTAGTACCTCCCCATATATATGTATGGAGTGGAGTTTGCAAGTGAAAAGAAACTTTGTGTTCAAAACAAGCTAGGTGAAGGACGGTTTTCCCACACACTTATCTCTCAGAACTGAGCATGTGGAGAGACGTTCGTTCATCTAGCACAAACGGAACGGGTGTCAGGGAAACTATTACTCTGGTTTCTCAGTCTGTTTCCTAGTGCCGGTTTGATGTTCCTGCAGTTTTCACTGTAAAACCGAGTTGGAGCTAGTACCTCAACATATATATGTATGGAGTGGAGTTTGCAAGTGAAAAAAAACTTTGTGTTCCCAACAAGCTTGGTGAAGGACGGCTTTCACACACACTTATCTCTCAGAACTGAGCATGTGGAGAGACGTTCGTTCATCTAGCACAAAGGGAACGGGTTGCAGGAGAAACTTTTACTCTGGTTTCTCAGTCTGTTTCCTAGTGCCGGTTTGAATTTCCTGCAGTTTTCTCTGTAAAACTGAGTTGGAGCTAGTACCTCCCCATATATATGTATGGAGTGGAATTTGCAATTGAAAAGAAACTTTGTGTTCCCAACAAGCTTGGTGAAGGACGGCTTTCACACACACTTATCTCTCAGACCTTTGCAAGTGGAGAGATGTTCGTTCATCTAGCACAGAGGGAACGGGTTGCAGGAGAAACTTTTACTCTGGTTTCTCAGTCTGTTTCCTAGTGCCGGTTTAAATTTCCTGCAGTTTTCACTGTAAAACCGAGTTGGAGCTAGTACCTCCCCATATATATGTATGGAGTGGAGTTTGCAAGTGAAAAGAAACTTTGTGTTCCCAACAAGCTAGGTGCAGGACGGCTTTCACACACAATTACCTCTCAGAAATGAGCATGTGGAGAGACGTTCGTTCATCTAGCACAAAGGGAGCGGGTTGCAGGGAAACTTTTACTCTGGTTTCTCAGTCTGTTTCCTAGTGCCGGTTTGAAGTTCCTGCAGTTTTCACTGTAAAACAGAGTTGGAGCTAGTACCGCCACATATATATGTATGGAGTGGAGTTTGCAAGTGAAAAGAAACTTTGTGTTCCCAACAAGCTAGGTGAATTACGGCTTTCACACACACTTATCTCTCAGAACTGAGCATGTGGAGAGACGTTCGTTCATCTAGCACAAAGGAAACGGGTTGCAGGAGAAACATTTACTCTGGTTTCTCAGTCTGTTTCCTAGTGCCGGTTTAAAGTTCCTGCAGTTTTCACTGTAAAACCGATTTGGAGCTAGTACATCCCCATATATATGTATGGAGTGGAGTTTGCAAGTGAAAAGAATCTTTGTGTTCCCAACAAGCTAGGTGAAGGACGGCTTTCACACACACTTATCTCTCAGAACTGAGCATGTGGAGAGACGTTCGTTCATCTAGCACAAAGGGAACGGGTTGCAGGAGAAACTTTTACTCTGGTTTCTCAGTCTGTTTCCTAGTGCCGGTTTGAAGTTCCTGCAGTTTTCACTGTAAAACCGAGTTGGAGCTAGTACCGCCCCATATATATATATGGAGTGGAGTTTGCAAGTGAAAAGAAACTTTGTGTTCCCAACAAGCTAGGTGAAGGACGGCTTTCACACACACTTATCCCTCAGAACTGAGCATGTGGAGAGACGTTCGTTCATCTAGCACAAAAGGAACGGGTGCAGGAGAAACTTTTATTCTGGTTTCTCAGTCTGTTTCCTAGTGCCGGTTTGAAGTTCCTGCTGTTTTCACTGTAAAACCGACTTGGAGCTAGTACTTCCCCATATATGTTTATGGAGTGGAGTTTGCAATTGAAAAGAAACTGTGTGTTCCCAACAAGTTAGGTGAAGGACGGCTTTCACACACACTTATTTCTCAGAACTGAGCATGTGGAGAGACGTTCGTTCATCTAGCACAAAGGGAACGGGTTGCAGGAGAAACTTTTACTCTGGTTTCTCAGTCTGTTTCCTAGTGCCGGTTTGAAGTTCCTGCAGTTTTCACTGTAAAACCGAGTTGGAGCTAGAACCTCCCCATATATATGTATGGAGTGGAGTTTGCAAGTGAAAAGAAACTTTGTGTTCCCAACAAGCTAGGTGAAGGACGGCTTTCACACACACTTATCTCTCAGAACTGAGCATGTGGAGAGACGTTCGTTCATCTAGCACAAAGGGAATGGGTTGCAGGAGAAACTTTTACTCTGGTTTCTCAGTCTTTTTCCTAGTGCCGGTTTGAAGTTCCTGCAGTTTTCACTGTAAAACCGAATGGAGCTAGTACCTCCCCATATATATGTATGGAGTGGAATTTGCAAGTGAAAAGAAACTTTGTGTTCCCAACAAGCTTGGTGAAGTACGGCTTTCACACACACTTATCTCTCAGACCTTTGCAAGTGGAGAGACGTTCGTTCATCTAGCACAGAGGGAACGGGTTGCAGGAGAAACTTTTACTCTGGATTCTCAGTCTGTTTCCTAGTGCCGGTTTAAATTTCCTGCAGTTTTCACTGTAAAACCGAGTTGGAGCTAGTACCTCCCCATATATATGTATGGAGTGGAGTTTGCAATTGAAAAGAAACTTTGTGTTCCCAACAAGCTAGGTGCAGGACGGCTTTCACACACAATTACCTCTCAGAAATGAGCATGTGGAGAGACGTTCGTTCATCTAGCACAAAGGGAGCGGGTTGCAGGGAAACTTTTACTCTGGTTTCTCAGTCAGTTTCCTAGTGCCGGTTTGAAGTTCCTGCAGTTTTCACTGTAAAACAGAGTTGGAGCTAGTACCTCCCCATATATATGTATGGAGTGGAGTTTGCAAGTGAAAAGAAACTTTGGGTTTCCCAACAAGCTAGTTGAAGGACGGCTTTCACACACACTTATCTTTCAAAACTGAGCATGTGGAGAGACGTTCGTTCATCTAGCACAAACGGAACGGGTTTCAGGGAAACTATTACTCTGGTTTCTCAGTCAGTTTCCTAGTGCCGGTTTGAAGTTCCTGCAGTTTTCACTGTAAAACCGAGTTGGAGCTAGTACCTCCCCATATATATGTATGGAGTGGAGTTTGCAAGTGAAAAGAAAATTTTTGTTCAAAACAAGCTAGGTGAAGGACGGCTTTCCCACACACATCTCTCAGAACTGAGCATGTGGAGAGACGTTCGTTCATCTAGCACAAACGGAACGGGTTTCAGGGAAACTATTACTCTGGTTTCTCAGTCTGTTTCCTAGTGCCGGTATGAAGTTCCTGCAGTTTTCACTGTAAAACAGAGTTGGAGCTAGTACCTCCCCATATATATGTATGGAGTGGTGTTTGCAAGTGAAAAGAAACTTTGTGTTCCCAACAAGCTAGGTGAAGGACGGCTTTCCCACACACATATCTCTCAGAACTGAGCATGTGGAGAGACGTTCGTTCATCTAGCACAAAGGGAACGGGTTGCAGGAGAAACTTTTTCTCTGGTTTCTCAGACTGTTTCCTAGTGCCGGTTTGAAGTTCCTGCAGTTTTCACTGTAAAACCGAGTTGGAGCTAGTACCTCCCCATATATATGTATGGAGTGGAGTTTGCAAGTGAAAAGAAACTTTGTGTTCCCAACAAGCTAGGTGAAGGACGGCTTTAAAACACAATTATCTCTCAGAACTGAGCATGTGGAGAGACGTTCGTTCATCTAGCACAAAGGGAACGGGTTGCAGGAGAAACTTTTACTCTGGTTTCTCAGTCTGTTTCCTAGTGCCGGTTTGATGTTCCTGCAGTTGTCACTGTAAAACCGAGTTGGAGCTAGTACTTCCCCATATATATGTATGGAGTGGAGTTTGCAAGTGAAAAGAAACTTTGTGTTCCCAACAAGCTAGGTGAAGGACGGCTTTCACACAAACTTATCTCTCAGAACTGAGCATGTGGAGAGACGTTCGTTCATCTAGCACAAAGGGAACGGGTTGCAGGAGAAACTTTTACTCTGGTTTCTCAGTCTGTTTCCTAGTGCCGGTTTCAAGTTCCTGCAGTTTTCACTGTAAAACCGAATGGAGCTAGTACCTCCCCATATATATGTATGGAGTGGAATTTGCAAGTGAAAAGAAACTTTGTGTTCCCAACAAGCTAGTTGAAGGACGGCTTTCCCACACACTTATCTCTCAGAACTGAGCATGTGGAGAGACGTTCGTTCATCTAGCACAAAGGGAACTGGTTTCAGGGAAACTATTACTCTGGTTTCTCACTCTGTTTCCTAGTGCCGGTTTGAAGTTCCTGCAGTTTTCACTGTAAAACCGAGTTGGAGCTAGTACCTCCCCATATATATGTATAGAGAGGAGTTTGCAAGTCAAAAGAAACTTTGTGTTCCCAACAAGCTAGCTGAAGGACGGCTTTCACACACACTTATCTCTCAGAACTGAGCATGTGGAGAGACGTTCATTCATCTAGCACAAAGGGAACGGGTTGCAGGAGAAACTTTTACTCTGGTTTCTCAGTCTGTTTCCTAGTGCCGGTTTGATGTTCCTGCAGTTTTCACTGTAAAACCGAGTTGGAGCTAGTACCTCCCCATATATATGTATGGAGTGGAGTTTGCAAGTGAAATGAAACTTTGTGTTCCCAACAAGCTAGGTGAAGGACGGCTTTTACACACAATTATCTCTCAGAACTGAGCATGTGGAGAGACGTTCGTTCATCTAGCACAAAGGGAACGGGTTGCAGGAGAAACTTTTACTCTGGTTTCTCAGTCTGTTTCCTAGTGCCGGTTTGAAGTTCCTGCAATTGTCACTGGTTAATCGAGTTGGAGCTAGTACCTCCCCATATATATGTATGGAGTGGAGTTTGCAAGTGAAAAGAAACTTTGTGTTCCCAACAAGCTAGGTGAAGGACGGCTTTCACACACACTTATCTCTCAGAACTGAGCATGTGGAGAGACGTTCGTTCATCTAGCACAAAGGGAACGGGTTGCAGGAGAAACTTTTACTCTGGTTTCTCAGTCTGTTTCCTAGTGCCGGTTTGATGTTCCTGCAGTTGTCACTGTAAAACCGAGTTGGAGCTAGTACTTCCCCATATATATGTATGGAGTGGAGTTTGCAAGTGAAAAGAAACTTTGTGTTCCCAACAAGCTAGGTGAAGGACGGCTTTCACACACACTTATCTCTCAGAACTGAGCATGTGAAGAGACGTTCGTTCATCTAGCACAAAGGAACGGGTTGCAGGAGAAACTTTTACTCTGGTTTCTCAGTCTGTTTCCTAGTGCCGGTTTCAAGTTCCTGCAGTTTTCACTGTAAAACTGAGTTGGAGCTAGTACCTCCCCATATATATGTATGGAGTGGAGTTTGCAAGTGTAAAGAAACTTTGTGTTCCCAACAAGCTAGGTGAATTACGGCTTTCACACACACTTATCTCTCAGAACTCTGCATGTGGAGAGACGTTCGTTCATCTAGCTCAAAGGGAACGGGTTGCAGGAGAAACATTTACTCTGGTTTCTCAGTCTGTTTCCTAGTGCCGGTTTGAAGTTCCTGCAGTTTTCACTGTAAAACAGAGTTGGAGCTAGTACCTCCCCATATATATGTATGGAGTGGAGTTTGCAAGTGAAAAGAAACTTTGTGTTCCCAACAAGCTAGGTGAATTACGGCTTTCACACACACTTATCTCTCAGAACTGAGCATGTGGAGAGACGTTCGTTCATCTAGCACATAGGGAACGGGTTGCAGGAGAAACATTTACTCTGGTTTCTCAGTCTGTTTCCTAGTGCCGGTTTAAAGTTCCTGCAGTTTTCACTGTAAAACCGATTTGGAGCTAGTACATCCCCATATATATGTATGGAGTGGAGTTTGCAAGTGAAAAGAATCTTTGTGTTCCCAACAAGCTAGGTGAAGGACGGCTTTCACACACACTTATCTCTCAGAACTGAGCATGTGGAGAGACGTTCGTTCATCTAGCACAAAGGGAACGGGTTGCAGGAGAAACTTTTACTCTGGTTTCTCCATCTGTTTCCTAGTGCCGGTTTGATGTTCCTGAAGTTGTCACTGTAAAACCGAGTTGGAGCTAGTACTTCCCCATATATATGTATGGAGTGGAGTTTGCAAGTGAAATGAAACTTTGTGTTCCCAACAAGCTAGGTGAAGGACGGCTTTCACACACACTTATCTCTCAGAACTGAGCATGTGGAGAGACGTTCGTTCATCTAGCACAAAGGGAACGGGTTGCAGGAGAAACTTTTACTCTGGTTTCTCAGTCTGTTTCCTAGTGCCGGTTTGAAGTTCCTGCAATTGTCACTGGTAAATCGAGTTGGAGCTAGTACCTCCCCATATATATGTATGGAGTGGAGTTTGCAAGTGAAAAGAAACTTTGTGTTCCCAACAAGCTAGGTGAAGGACGGCTTTCACACACACTTATCTCTCAGAACTGAGCATGTGGAGAGACGTTCGTTCATCTAGCACAAAGGGAACGGGTTGCAGGGGAAACTTTTACTCTGGTTTCTCAGTCTGTTTCCTAGTGCCGGTTTGATGTTCCTGCAGTTGTCAGTGTAAAACCGAGTTGGAGCTAGTACTTCCCCATATATATGTATGGAGTGGAGTTTGCAAGTGAAAAGAAACTTTGTGTTCCCAACAAGCTAGGTGAAGGACGGCTTTCACACACACTTATCTCTCAGAACTGAGCATGTGGAGAGACGTTCGTTCATCTAGCACAAAGAACGGGTTGCAGGAGAAACTTTTACTCTGGTTTATCAGTCTGTTTCCTAGTGCCGGTTTCAAGTTCCTGCAGTTGTCACTGTAAAACCGAGTTGGAGCTAGTACCTCAACATATATATGTATGGAGTGGAGTTTGCAAGTGAAAAAAAACTTTGTGTTCCCAACAAGCTTGGTGAAGGACGGCTTTCACACACACTTATCTCTCACAACTGAGCATGTGGAGAGACGTTCGTTCATCTAGCACAAAGGGAACGGGTTGCAGGAGAAACTTTTACTCTGGTTTCTCAGTCTGTTTCCTAGTGCCGGTTTGAATTTCCTGCAGTTTTCACTGTAAAATTGAGTTGGAGCTAGTACCTCCCCATATATATGTATGGAGTGGAGTTTGCAAGTGAAAAGAAACTTTGTGTTCCCAACAAGCTAGGTGAATTACGGCTTTCACACACACTTATCTCTCAGAACTGAGCATGTGGAGAGACGTTCGTTCATCTAGCACAAAGGGAACGGTTTGCAGGAGAAACATTTAATCTGGTTTCTCAGTCTGTTTCCTAGTGCCGGTTTGAAGTTCCTGCAGTTTTCACTGTAAAACCGAGTTGGAGCTAGTACCGCCCCATATATATGTATGGAGTGGAGTTTTTCAAGTGAAAAGAAACTTTGTGTTCCCAACAAGCTAGGTGAATTACGGCTTTCACACACACTTATCTCTCAGAACTGAGCATGTGAAGAGACGTTCGTTCATCTAGCACAAAGGGAACGGGTTGCAGGAGAAACATTTACTCTGGTTTCTCAGTCTGTTTCCTAGTGCCGGTTTAAAGTTCCTGCAGTTTTCACTGTAAAACCGATTTGGAGCTAGTACATCCCCATATATATGTATGGAGTGGAGTTTGCAAGTGATAAGAATCTTTGTGTTCCCAACAAGCTAGGTGAAGGGCGGCTTTCACACACACTTATCTCTCAGAACTGAGCATGTGGAGAGACGTTCGTTCATCTAGCACAAAGGGAACGGGTTGCAGGAGAAACTTTTACTCTGGTTTCTCCGTCTGTTTCCTAGTGCCGGTTTGATGTTCCTGAAGTTGTCACTGTAAAACCGAGTTGGAGCTAGTACTTCCCCATATATATGTATGGAGTGGAGTTTGCAAGTGAAATGAAACTTTGTGTTCCCAACAAGCTAGGTGAAGGACGGCTTTCACACACACTTATCTCTCAGAACTGAGCATGTGGAGAGACGTTCGTTCATCTAGCACAAAGGGAACGGGTTGCAGGAGAAACTTTTACTCTGGTTTCTCAGTCTGTTTCCTAGTGCCGGTTTGAAGTTCCTGCAATTGTCACTGGTAAATCGAGTTGGAGCTAGTACCTCCCCATATATATGTATGGAGTGGAGTTTGCAAGTGAAAAGAAACTTTGTGTTCCCAACAAGCTAGGTGAAGGACGGCTTTCACACACACTTATCTCTCAGAACTGAGCATGTGGAGAGACGTTCGTTCATCTAGCACAAAGGGAACGGGTTGCAGGGGAAACTTTTACTCTGGTTTCTCAGTCTGTTTCCTAGTGCCGGTTTGATGTTCCTGCAGTTGTCAGTGTAAAACCGAGTTGGAGCTAGTACTTCCCCATATATATGTATGGAGTGGAGTTTGCAAGTGAAAAGAAACTTTGTGTTCCCAACAAGCTAGGTGAAGGACGGCTTTCACACACACTTATCTCTCAGAACTGAGCATGTGGAGAGACGTTCGTTCATCTAGCACAAAGAACGGGTTGCAGGAGAAACTTTTACTCTGGTTTATCAGTCTGTTTCCTAGTGCCGGTTTCAAGTTCCTGCAGTTGTCACTGTAAAACCGAGTTGGAGCTAGTACCTCAACATATATATGTATGGAGTGGAGTTTGCAAGTGAAAAAAAACTTTGTGTTCCCAACAAGCTTGGTGAAGGACGGCTTTCACACACACTTATCTCTCACAACTGAGCATGTGGAGAGACGTTCGTTCATCTAGCACAAAGGGAACGGGTTGCAGGAGAAACTTTTACTCTGGTTTCTCAGTCTGTTTCCTAGTGCCGGTTTGAATTTCCTGCAGTTTTCACTGTAAAATTGAGTTGGAGCTAGTACCTCCCCATATATATGTATGGAGTGGAGTTTGCAAGTGAAAAGAAACTTTGTGTTCCCAACAAGCTAGGTGAATTACGGCTTTCACACACACTTATCTCTCAGAACTGAGCATGTGGAGAGACGTTCGTTCATCTAGCACAAAGGGAACGGTTTGCAGGAGAAACATTTAATCTGGTTTCTCAGTCTGTTTCCTAGTGCCGGTTTGAAGTTCCTGCAGTTTTCACTGTAAAACCGAGTTGGAGCTAGTACCGCCCCATATATATGTATGGAGTGGAGTTTTTCAAGTGAAAAGAAACTTTGTGTTCCCAACAAGCTAGGTGAATTACGGCTTTCACACACACTTATCTCTCAGAACTGAGCATGTGAAGAGACGTTCGTTCATCTAGCACAAAGGGAACGGGTTGCAGGAGAAACATTTACTCTGGTTTCTCAGTCTGTTTCCTAGTGCCGGTTTAAAGTTCCTGCAGTTTTCACTGTAAAACCGATTTGGAGCTAGTACATCCCCATATATATGTATGGAGTGGAGTTTGCAAGTGATAAGAATCTTTGTGTTCCCAACAAGCTAGGTGAAGGGCGGCTTTCACACACACTTATCTCTCAGAACTGAGCATGTGGAGAGACGTTCGTTCATCTAGCACAAAGGGAACGGGTTTCAGGAGAAGCTTTTATTCTGGTTTCTCAGTCTGTTTCCTAGTGCCGGTTTGAAGTTCCTGCAATTTTCAATGTAAAACCGAGTTGGAGCTAGTACCGCCCCATATATATATATGGAGTGGAGTTTGCAAGTGAAAAGAAACTTTGTGTTCCCAACAAGCTAGGTGAAGGACGGCTTTCACACACACTTATCTCTCAGAACTGAGCATGTGGAGAGACGTTCGTTCATCTAGCACAAAAGGAACGGGTTGCAGGAGAAACTTTTATTCTGGTTTCTCAGTCTGTTTCCTAGTGCCGGTTTGAAGTTCCTGCTGTTTTCACTGTAAAACCGACTTGGAGCTAGTACTTCCCCATATATGTTTATGGAGTGGAGTTTGCAATTGAAAAGAAACTTTGTGTTCCCAACATGCTAGGTGAAGGACGGCTTTCACACACACTTATCTCTCAGAACTGAGCATGTGGAGAGACGTTCGTTCATCTAGCACAAAGGGAACGGGTTGCAGGAGAAACTTTTACTCTGGTTTCTCAGTCTGTTTCCTAGTGCCGGTTTGAAGTTCCTGCAGTTTTCACTGTAAAACCGAGTTGGAGCTAGAACCTCCCCATATATATGTATGGAGTGGAGTTTGCAAGTGAAAAGAAACTTTGTGTTCCCAACAAGCTAGGTGAAGAACGGCTTTCACACACACTTATCTCTCAGAACTGAGCATGTGGAGAGACGTTCGTTCATCTAGCACAAAGGGAATGGGTTGCAGGAGAAACTTTTACTCTGGTTTCTCAGTCTGTTTCCTAGTGCCGGTTTGAAGTTCCTGCAGTTTTCACTGTAAAACCGAATGGAGCTAGTACCTCCCCATATATATGTATGGAGTGGAGTTTGCAAGTGAAAAGAAACTTTGTGTTCCCAACAAGCTAGTTGAAGGACGGCTTTCCCACACACTTATCTCTCAGAACTGAGCATGTGGAGAGACGTTCGTTCATCTAGCACAAAGGTAACTGGTTTCAGGGAAACTATTACTCTGGTTTCTCAGTCTGTTTCCTAGTGCCGGTTTGAAGTTCCTGCAGTTTTCACTGTAAAACCGAGTTGGAGCTAGTACCTCCCCATATATATGTATAGAGTGGAGTTTGCAAGTCAAAAGAAACTTTGTGTTCCCAACAAGCTAGCTGAAGGACGGCTTTCACACACACTTATCTCTCAGAACTGAGCATGTGGAGAGACGTTCATTCATCTAGCACAAAGGGAACGGGTTGCAGGAGAAACTTTTACTCTGGTTTCTCAGTCTGTTTCCTAGTGCCGGTTTGATGTTCCTGAAGTTGTCACTGTAAAACCGAGTTGGAGCTAGTACCTCCCCATATATATGTATGGAGTGGAGTTTGCAAGTGAAATGAAACTTTGTGTTCCCAACAAGCTAGGTGAAGGACGGCTTTCACACACAATTATCTCTCAGAACTGAGCATGTGGAGAGACGTTCGTTCATCTAGCACAAAGGGAACGGGTTGCAGGAGAAACTTTTACTCTGGTTTCTCAGTCTGTTTCCTAGTGCCGTTTTGAAGTTCCTGCAATTGTCACTGTTTAATCGAGTTGGAGCTAGTACCTCCCCATATATATGTATGGAGTGGAGTTTGCAAGTGAAAAGAAACTTTGTGTTCCCAACAAGCTAGGTGAAGGACGGCTTTCACACACACTTATCTCTCAGAACTGAGCATGTGGAGAGACGTTCGTTCATCTAGCACAAAGGGAACGGGTTGCAGGAGAAACTTTTACTCTGGTTTCTCAGTCTGTTTCCTAGTGCCGGTTTGATGTTCCTGCAGTTGTCACTGTAAAACCGAGTTGGAGCTAGTACTTCCCCATATATATGTATGGATTGGAGTTTGCAAGTGAAAAGAAACTTTGTGTTCCCAACAAGCTAGGTGAAGGACGGCTTTCACACACACTTATCTCTCAGAACTGAGCATGTGAAGAGACGTTCGTTCATCTAGCACAAAGGAACGGGTTGCAGGAGAAACTTTTACTCTGGTTTCTCAGTCTGTTTCCTAGTGCCGGTTTGAAGTTCCTGCAGTTTTCACTGTAAAACTGAGTTGGAGCTAGTACCTCCCCATATATATGTATGGAGTGGAGTTTGCAAGTGTAAAGAAACTTTGTGTTCCCAACAAGCTAGGTGAATTACGGCTTTCACACACACTTATCTCTCAGAACTGTGCATGTGGAGAGACGTTCGTTCATCTAGCACAAAGGGAACGGGTTGCAGGAGAAACATTTACTCTGGTTTCTCAGTCTGTTTCCTAGTGCCGGTTTGAAGTTCCTGCAGTTTTCACTGTAAAACAGAGTTGGAGCTAGTACCTCCCCATATATATGTATGGAGTGGAGTTTGCAAGTGAAAAGAAACTTTGTGTTCCCAACAAGCTAGGTGAATTACGGCTTTCACACACACTTATCTCTCAGAACTGAGCATGTGGAGAGACGTTCGTTCATCTAGCACAAAGGGAACGGGTTGCAGGAGAAACATTTACTCTGGTTTCTCAGTCTGTTTCCTAGTGCCGGTTTAAAGTTCCTGCAGTTTTCACTGTAAAACCGATTTGGAGCTAGTACATCCCCATACATATGTATGGAGTGGAGTTTGCAAGTGAAAAGAATCTTTGTGTTCCCAACAAGCTAGGTGAAGGACGGCTTTCACACACACTTATCTCTCAGAACTGAGCATGTGGAGAGACGTTCGTTCATCTAGCACAAAGGGAACGGGTTGCAGGAGAAACTTTTACTCTGGTTTCTCAGTCTGTTTCCTAGTGCCGGTTTGAAGTTCCTGCAGTTTTCAATGTAAAACCAGGTTGGAGCTAGTACCGCCCCATATATATATATGGAGTGGAGTTTGCAAGTGAAAAGAAACTTTGTGTTCCCAACAAGCTAGGTGAAGGACGGCTTTCACACACACTTATCTCTCAGAACTGAGCATGTGGAGAGACGTTCGTTCATCTAGCACAAAAGGAACGGGTTGCAGGAGAAACTTTTATTCTGGTTTCTCAGTCTGTTTCCTAGTGCCGGTTTGAAGTTCCTGCTGTTTTCACTGTAAAACCGACTTGGAGCTAGTACTTCCCCATATATGTTTATGGAGTGGAGTTTGCAATTGAAAAGAAACTGTGTGTTCCCAACAAGCTAGGTGAAGGACGTCTTTCACACACACTTATCTCTCAGAACTGAGCATGTGGAGAGACGTTCGTTCATTTAGCACAAAGGGAACGGGTTGCAGGAGAAACTTTTACTCTGGTTTCTCAGTCTGTTTCCTAGTGCCGGTTTGAAGTTCCTGCAGTTTTCACTGTACAACCGAGGTGGAGCTAGAACCTCCCCATATATATGTATGGAGTGGAGTTTGAAAGTGAAAAGAAACTTTGTGTTCCCAACAAGCTAGGTGAAGGACGGCTTTCACACACACTTATCTCTCAGAACTGAGCATGTGGAGAGACGTTCGTTCATCTAGCACAAAGGGAATGGGTTGCAGGGGAAACTTTTACTCTGGTTTCTCAGTCTTTTTCCTAGTGCCGGTTTGAAGTTCCTGCAGTTTTCACTGTAAAACCGAATGGAGCTAGTACCTCCCCATATATATGTATGGAGTGGAATTTGCAAGTGAAAAGAAACTTTGTGTTCCCAACAAGGTAGCTGAAAGACGGCTTTAACACACACTTATCTCTCAGAACTGAGCATGTGGAGAGACGTTCGTTCATCTAGCACAAAGGGAACGGGTTGCAGGAGAAACTTTTACTCTGGTTTCTCAGTCTGTTTCCTAGTGCTGGTTTGAAGTTCCTGCAGTTTTCACTGTAAAACCGAGTTGGAGCTAGTACCTCCCCATATATATGTATGGAGTGGAGTTTGCAAGTGAAAAGAAACTTTGTGTTCAAAACAAGCTAGTTGAAGGACGGCTTTCCCACACACTTATCTCTCAGAACTGAGCATGTGGAGAGACGTTCGTTCATCTAGCACAAAGGGAACTGGTTTCAGGGAAACTTTTACTCTGGTTTCTAAGTCTGTTTCCTAGTGCCGGTTTGAAGTTCCTGCAGTTTTCACTGTAAAACCGAGTTGGAGCTTCTACCTCCCCATATATATGTATGGAGTGGAGTTTGCAAGTGAAAAAAAACTTTGTGTTCCCAACAAGCTAGGTGAAGGAAGGCTTTCACACACACTTATCCCTCAGAACTGAGCATGTGGAGAGACTTTCGTTCATCTAGCACAAAGGGAACGGGTTGCAGGAGAAACTTTTACTCTGGTTTCTCAGTCTGTTTCCTAGTGCCGGTTTGAAGATCCTGCCGTTGTCACTGTGAAACTGATTTGGAACTAGTACCTCCCCATATATATGTATGGAGTGGAGTTAGCAAGTGAAAAGAAACTTTGTGTTCCCAACAAGATAGGTGAAGGACGGCTTTCACACACAATTATCTCTCAGAACTGAGCATGTGGAGAGACGTTCGTTCATCTAGCACTAAGGGAACTGGTTGCAGGAGAAACTTTTACTCTGGTTTCTCAGTCTGTTTCCAAGTGCCGGTTTGAAGTTCCTGCAGTTTTCACTGTAAAACCGAGTTGGAGCTAGTACCTCCCCATATATATGTATGGAGTGGAGTTTGCAAGTGAAAAGAAACTTTGTGTTCCTAACAAGCTAGGTGCAGGACGGCTTTCACACACAATTACCTCTCAGAACTGAGCATGTGGAGAGACGTTCGTTCATCTAGCACAAAGGGAGCGGGTTGCAGGGAAACTTTTACTCTGGTTTCTCAGTCAGTTTCCTAGTGCCGGTTTGATGTTCCTGCAGTTTTCACTGTAAAACAGAGTTGGAGCTAGTACCTCCCCATATATATGTATGGAGTGGAGTTTGCAAGTGAAAAGAAACTTTGTGTTCCCAACAAGCTAGGTGAAGGACGGCTTTCCCACACACTTATCTCTCAGAACTGAGCATGTGGAGAGACGTTCGTTCATCTAGCACAAAGGGAACGGGTTGCAGGAGAAACTTTTACTCTGGTTTCTCAGACTGTTTCCTAGTGCCTGTTTGAAGTTCCTGCAGTTTTCACTGTAAAACCGAGTTGGAGCTAGTACCTCCCCATATATATGTATGGAGTGGGGTTTGCAAGTGAAAAGAAACTTTGTGTTCCCATCAAGCTAGGTGAAGGACGGCTTTAAAACACAATTATCTCTCAGAACTGAGCATGTGGAGAGACGTTCGTTCATCTAGCACAAAGGGAACGGGTTGTAGGAGAAACTTTTACTCTGGTTTCTCAGTCTGTTTCCTAGTGCCGGTTTGATGTTCCTGCAGTTGTCACTGTAAAACCGAGTTGGAGCTAGTACTTCCCCATATATATGTATGGAGTGGAGTTTGCAAGTGAAAAGAAACTTTGTGTTCCCAACAAGCTAGGTGAAGGACGGCTTTCACACACACTTATCTCTCAGAACTGAGCATGTGGAGAGACGTTCGTTCATCTAGCACAAAGGAACGGGTTGCAGGAGAAACTTTTACTCTGGTTTCTCAGTCTGTTTCCTAGTGCCGGTTTCAATTTCCTGCAGTTTTCACTGTAAAACCGAGTTGGAGCTAGTACCTCAACATATATATGTATGGAGTGGAGTTTGCAAGTGAAAAAAAATTTGTGTTCCCAACAAGCTTGGTGAAGGACGGCTTTCACACACACTTATCTCTCAGAACTGAGCATGTGGAGAGACGTTCGTTCATCTAGCACAAAGGGAACGGGTTGCAGGAGAAACTTTTACTCTGGTTTCTCAGTCTGTTTCCTAGTGCCGGTTTGAATTTCCTGCAGTTTTCTCTGTAAAATTGAGTTGGAGCTAATACCTCCCCATATATATGTATGGAGTGGAGTTTGCAAGTGAAAAGAAACTTTGTGTTCAAAACAAGCTAGTTGAAGGACGGCTTTCGCACACAATTATCTCTCAGAACTGAGCATGTGGAGAGACGTTCGTTCATCTAGCACAAAGGGAACGGGTTGCAGGGGAAACTTTTACTCTGGTTTCTAAGTCTGTTTCCTAGTGCCGGTTTGAAGTTCCTGCAGTTTTCACTGTAAAACCGAGTTGGAGCTTCTACCTCCCCATATATATGTATGGAGTGGAGTTTGCAAGTGAAAAAAAACTTTGTGTTCCCAACAAGATATGTGAAGGAAGGCTTTCACACACACTTATCCCTCAGAACTGAGCATGTGGAGAGACTTTCGTTCATCTAGCACAAAGGGAACGGGTTGCAGGAGAAACTTTTACTCTGGTTTCTCAGTCTGTTTCCTAGTGCCGGTTTGAAGATCCTGCAGGTGTCACTGTAAAACTGATTTGGAACTAGTACCTCCCCATATATATTTATGGAGTGGAGTTAGCAAGTGAAAAGAAACTTTGTGTTCCCTACAAGATAGATGAAGGACGGCTTTCACACACAATTATCTCTCAGAACTGAGCATGTGGAGAGACGTTCGTTCATCTAGCACTAAGGGAACTGGTTGCAGGAGAAACTTTTACTCTGGTTTCTCAGTCTGTTTCCAAGTGCCGGTTTGAAGTTCCTGCAGTTTTCACTGTAAAACCGAGTTGGAGCTAGTACCTCCCCTTATATATGTATGGAGTGGAGTTTGCAAGTGAAAAGAAACTTTGTGTTCCCATCAAGCTAGGTGAAGGACGGCTTTAAAACACAATTATCTCTCAGAACTGAGCATGTGGAGAGACGTTCGTTCATCTAGCACAAAGGGAACGGGTTGTAGGAGAAACTTTTACTCTGGTTTCTCAGTCTGTTTCCTAGTGCCGGTTTGATGTTCCTGCAGTTGTCACTGTAAAACCGAGTTGGAGCTAGTACTTCCCCATATATATGTATGGAGTGGAGTTTGCAAGTGAAAAGAAACTTTGTGTTCCCAACAAGCTAGGTGAAGGACGGCTTTCACACACACTTATCTCTCAGAACTGAGCATGTGGAGAGACGTTCGTTCATCTAGCACAAAGGAACGGGTTGCAGGAGAAACTTTTACTCTGGTTTCTCAGTCTGTTTCCTAGTGCCGGTTTCAAGTTCCTGCAGTTTTCACTGTAAAACCGAGTTGGAGCTAGTACCTCAACATATATATGTATGGAGTGGAGTTTGCAAGTGAAAAAAAATTTGTGTTCCCAACAAGCTTGGTGAAGGACGGCTTTCACACACACTTATCTCTCAGAACTGAGCATGTGGAGAGACGTTCGTTCATCTAGCACAAAGGGAACGGGTTGCAGGAGAAACTTTTACTCTGGTTTCTCAGTCTGTTTCCTAGTGCCGGTTTGAATTTCCTGCAGTTTTCTCTGTAAAATTGAGTTGGAGCTAATACCTCCCCATATATATGTATGGAGTGGAGTTTGCAAGTGAAAAGAAACTTTGTGTTCAAAACAAGCTAGTTGAAGGACGGCTTTCGCACACAATTATCTCTCAGAACTGAGCATGTGGAGAGACGTTCGTTCATCTAGCACAAAGGGAACGGGTTGCAGGGGAAACTTTTACTCTGGTTTCTAAGTCTGTTTCCTAGTGCCGGTTTGAAGTTCCTGCAGTTTTCACTGTAAAACCGAGTTGGAGCTTCTACCTCCCCATATATATGTATGGAGTGGAGTTTGCAAGTGAAAAAAAACTTTGTGTTCCCAACAAGCTATGTGAAGGAAGGCTTTCACACACACTTATCCCTCAGAACTGAGCATGTGGAGAGACTTTCGTTCATCTAGCACAAAGGGAACGGGTTGCAGGAGAATCTTTTACTCTGGTTTCTCAGTCTGTTTCCTAGTGCCGGTTTGAAGATCCTGCAGTTGTCACTGTAAAACTGATTTGGAACTAGTACCTCCCCATATATATTTATGGAGTGGAGTTAGCAAGTGAAAAGAAACTTTGTGTTCCATACAAGATAGATGAAGGACGGCTTTCACACACAATTATCTCTCAGAACTGAGCATGTGGAGAGACGTTCGTTCATCTAGCACTAAGGGAACTGGTTGCAGGAGAAACTTTTACTCTGGTTTCTCAGTCTGTTTCCAAGTGTCGGTTTGAAGTTCCTGCAGTTTTCACTGTAAAACCGAGTTGGAGCTAGTACCTCCCCATATATATGTAAGGAGTGGAGTTTGCAAGTGAAAAGAAACTTTGTGTTCCCAACAAGCTAGGTGCAGGACGGCTTTCACACACAATTACCTCTCAGAAATGAGCATGTGGAGAGACGTTCGTTCATCTAGCACAAAGGGAGCGGGTTGCAGGGAAACTTTTACTCTGGTTTCTCAGTCTGTTTCCTAGTGCCGGTTTGAAGTTCCTGCAGTTTTCACTGTAAAACCGAGTTGGAGCTAGTACCTCCCCATATATATGTATGGAGTGGAGTTTGCAAGTGAAAAGAAACTTTGTGTTCCCAACAAGCTAGTTGAAGAACGGCTTTCACACACACTTATCTCTCAGAACTGAGCATGTGGAGAGACGTTCGTTCATCTAGCACAAACGGAACGGGTTTCAGGGAAACTATTACTCTGGTTTCTCAGTCTGTTTCCTAGTGCCGGTTTGAAGTTCCTGCAGTTTTCACTGTAAAACAGAGTTGGAGCTAGTACCTCCCCATATATATGTATGGAGTGGAGTTTGCAAGTGAAAAGAAACTTTGTGTTCCCAACAAGCTAGTTGAAGAACGGCTTTCACACACACTTATCTCTCAGAACTGAGCATGTGGAGAGACGTTCGTTCATCTAGCACAAACGGAACGGGTTTCAGGGAAACTATTACTCTGGTTTCTCAGTCTGTTTCCTAGTGCCGGTTTGAAGTTCCTGCAGTTTTCACTGTAAAACCGAGTTGGAGCTAGTACCTCCCCATATATATGTATGGAGTGGAGTTTGCAAGTGAAAAGAAACTTTGTGTTCAAAACAAGCTAGGTGAAGGACGGCTTTCCCACACACTTATCTCTCAGAACTGAGCATGTGGAGAGACGTTCGTTCATCTAGCACAAACGGAACGGGTTTCAGGGAAACTATTACTCTGGTTTCTCAGTCTGTTTCCTAGTGCCGGTTTGAAGTTCCTGCAGTTTTCACTGTAAAACAGAGTTGGAGCTAGTACCTCCCCATATATATGTATGGAGTGGTGTTTGCAAGTGAAAAGAAACTTTGTGTTCCCAACAAGCTAGGTGAAGGACGGCTTTCCCACACACTTATCTCTCAGAACTGAGCATGTGGAGAGACGTTCGTTCATCTAGCACAAAGGGAACGGGTTGCAGGGGAAACTTTTACTCTGGTTTCTCAGTCTGTTTCCTAGTGCCGGTTTGAAGTTCCTGCAGTTTTCACTGTAAAACCGAGTTGGAGCTAGTACCTCCCCATATATATGTATGGAGTGGAGTTTGCAAGTGAAAAGAAACTTTGTGTTCCCAACAAGCTAGATGAAGGACGGCTTTCACACACACTTATCTCTCGGAACTGAGCATGTGGAGAGACGATCGTTCATCTAGCACAAAGGGAAAGGGTTGCAGGGGAATCTTTTACTCTGGTTTCTAAGTCTGTTTCCTAGTGCCGGTTTGACGTTCCTGCAGTTTTCACTGTAAAACCGAGTTGGAGCTTCTACCTCCCCATATATATGTATGGAGTGGAGTTTTCAAGTGAAAAAAAACTTTGTGTTCCCAACAAGCTAGGTGAAGGAAGGCTTTCACACACACTTATCTCTCAGAACTGAGCATGTGGAGAGACTTTCGTTCATCTAGCACAAAGGGAACGGGTTGCAGGAGAATCTTTTACTCTGGTTTCTCAGTCTTTTTCCTAGTGCCGGTTTGAAGATCCTGCAGTTGTCACTGTAAAACTGATTTGGAACTAGTACCTCCCCATATATATGTATGGATTCGAGTTAGCAAGTGAAAAGAAACTTTGTGTTCCCAACAAGATAGGTGAAAGACGGCTTTCACACACAATTATCTCTCAGAACTGAGCATGTGGAGAGACGTTCGTTCATCTAGCACTAAGGGAACTGGTTGCAGGAGAAAATTTTACTCTGGTTTCTCAGTCTGTTTCCAAGTGCCGGTTTGAAGTTCCTGCAGTTTTCACTGTAAAACCGAGTTGGAGCTAGTACCTCCCCATATATATGTATGGAGTGGAGTTTGCAAGTGAAAAAAAACTTTGTGTTCCCAACAAGCTTGGTGAAGGACGGCTTTCACACACACTTATCTCTCAGAACTTAGCATGTGGAGAGACGTTCGTTCATCTAGCAAAAAGGGAACGGGTTGCAGGAGAAACTTTTACTCTGGTTTCTCAGTCTGTTTCCTAGTGCCGGTTTAAATTTCCTGCAGTTTTCACTGTAAAACCGAGTTGGAGCTAATACCTCCCCATATATATGTATGGAGTGGAGTTTGCAAGTGAAAAGAAACTTTGTGTTCCCAACAAGCTAGGTGCAGAACGGCTTTCACACACAATTACCTCTCAGAAATGAGCATGTGGAGAGACGTTCGTTCATCTAGCACAAAGGGAGCGGGTTGCAGGGAAACTTTTACTCTGGTTTATCAGTCTGTTTCCTAGTGCCGGTTTGAAGTTCCTGCAGTTTTCACTGTAAAACCGAGTTGGAGCTAGTACCTCCCCATATATATGTATGGAGTGGAGTTTGCAAGTGAAAAGAAACTTTGTGTTCCCAACAAGCTAGGTGAAGGACGGCTTTCACACACACTTATCTCTCAGAACTGAGCATGTGGAGAGACGTTCGTTCATCTATCACAAACGGAACGGGTTTCAGGGAAACTATTACTCTGGTTTCTCAGTCTGATTCCTAGTGCCGGTTTGAAGTTCCTGCAGTTTTCACTGTAAAACCGAGTTGGAGCTAGTACCTCCCCATATATATGTATGGAGTGGAGTTTGCAAGTGAAAAGAAACTTTGTGTTCCCAACAAGCTAGGTGAAGGACGGCTTTCCCACACACTTATCTCTCAGAACTGAGCATTTGGAGAGACGTTCGTTCATCTAGCACAAACGGAACGGGTTTCAGGGAAACTATTACTCTGGTTTCTCAGTCTGTTTCCTAGTGCCGGTTTGAAGTTCCTGCAGTTTTCACTGTAAAACAGAGTTGGAGCTAGTACCTCCCCATATATATGTAAGGAGTGGTGTTTGCAAGTGAAAAGAAACTTTGTGTTCCCAACAAGCTAGGTGAAGGACGGCTTTCACACACACTTATCTCTCAGAACTGAGCATGTGGAGAGACGTTCGTTCATCTAGCACAAAGGGAACGGGTTGCAGGAGAAACTTTTACTCTGGTTTCTCAGACTGTTTCCTAGTGCCGGTTTGAAATTCCTGCAGTTTTCACTGTAAAACCGAGTTGGAGCTAGTACCTCCCCATATATATGTATGGAGTGGTGTTTGCAAGTGAAAAGAAACTTTGTGTTCCCAACAAGCTAGGTGAAGGACGGCTTTCACACACACTTATCTCTCAGAACTGAGCATGTGGAGAGACGTTCGTTCATCTAGCACAAAGGGAACGGGTTGCAGGAGAAACTTTTACTCTGGTTTCTCAGTCTGTTTCTTAGTGCCGGTTTGAAGTTCCTGCATTTTTCACTGTAAAACCGACTTGGAGCTAGTACCTCCCCATATATATATTTGTATGGAGTGGAGTTGCAAATGAAAAGAAAGTTTGTGTTCCCAACAAGCTAGGTGAAGGACGGCTTTCACACACACTTATCTCTCAGATCTAAGCATGTGGAGAGACGATCGTTCATGTAGCACAAAGAGAACGGGTTGCAGGAGAAACTATTACTCTGGTTTATCAGACTATTTCCTAGCGCCGGTTTGAAGTCCCTGCAGTTTTCACTGTAAAACCGAGTTGGTGCTATTGCCTCCCCATATTTATGTATGGAGTGGAGTTTGCAAGTGAAAAGAAATTTTGTGTTCCCAACAAGCTAGGTGAAGGACGGCTTTCACACACACTTATCTCTCAGAACTGAGCATGTGGAGAGACGTTCGTTCATCTAGCACAAAGGGAACGGTTTGCAGGGGAAACTTTTACTCTGGTTTCTCAGTCTGTATCCTAGTGCCGGTTTGAAGATCCTGCAGTTTTCACTGTAAAACAGAGTTGGAGCTAGTACCTCCCCATATATATGTATGGAGTGGAGTTTGCAAGTGAAAAGAAACTTTGTGTTCCCAACAAGCTAGGTGAAGGACGGCTTTCACACACACTTATCTCTCAGAACTGAGCATGTGGAGAGACGTTCGTTCATCTAGCACAAAGGGAACGGTTTGCAGTAGAAAGTTTTACTCTGGTTTCTCAGTCTGTTTCTTAGTGCCGGATTGAAGTTCCTGCAATTTTCACTGTAAAACCGACTTGGAGCTTGTACCTCCCCATATATATGTATGGAGTGTAGTTGCAAGTGAAAAGAAACTTTGTGTTCCCACCAAGCTAGGTGAAGGAGGGCTTTCACACACACATATCTCTCAGAACAGAGCATGTGGAGAGACGTTCGTTCATCTAGCACAAAGGGAACGGGTTGCAGGAGAAACTTTTACTCTGGATTCTCAGTCTGTTTCCTAGTGCCGGTTTGAAGTTCCTGCAGTTTTCACTGTAAAACTGAGTTGGAGCTAGTACCTCCCCATATATATGTATGGAGTGGAGATTGCAAGTGAAAAGAAACTTTGTGTTCAAAACAAGCTAGGTGAAGGACGGCTTTCCCACACACTTATCTCTCAGAACTGAGCATGTGGAGAGACGTTCGTTCATCTAGCACAAACGGAACGGGTTTCAGGGAAACTATTACCCTGGTTTCTCAGACTGTTTCCTAGTGCCGGTTTGAAGTTCCTGCAGTTTTCACTGTAAAACCGAATTGGAGCTAGTACCTCCCCATATATATGTATGGAGTGGAGTTTGCAAGTGAAAATAATCTTTTTGTTCCCAACAAGCTAGGTGAAGGACGGCTTTCACACACACTTATCTCTCAGAACTGAGCATGTGGAGAGACGTTCGTTCATCTAGCACAAAGGGAACGGGTTGCAGGAGAAACTTTTACTCTGGTTTCTCAGTCTGTTTCCTAGTGCCGGTTTGAAATTCCTGCAGTTTTCACTGTAAATCCGTGTTGGAGCTAGTACCTCCCCATATATATGTATGGAATGGAGTTTGCAAGTGAAAAGAACTTTGTGTTCCCAACAAGCTAGTTGAAGGACGGCTTTCACACACACTTATCTCTCAGAAATGAGCATGTGGAGAGACGTTCGTTCATATAGCACAAAGGGAACGGGTTGCAGGAGAAACTTTTACTCTTGTTTCTCAGCCTGTTTCTTAGTGCCGGTTTGAAGTTCCTGCAGTTTTCACTGTAAAACCGACTTGGAGCTTGTTCCTCCCCATATATATGTATGGAGTGGAGTTGCAAGTGGAAAGAAACTTTGTGTTCCCAACAAGCTAGGTGAAGGACGGTTTTCACACACACTTATCTCTCAGAACTGAGCATGTGAAGAGACGTTCGTTCATCTAGCACAAAGGGAACGGGTTGCAGGAGAAACTTTTACTCTGGTTTCTCAGTCTGTTTCCTTGTGCCGGTTTGAAGTTCCTGCAGTTGTCACTGTAAAACCGAGTTGGAGCTAGTACCTCCCCATTTATATGTATGGAGTGGAGTTTGCAAGTGAAAAGAAACTTTGTGTTCCCAACAAGCTAGGTGAAGGACGGCTTTCACACACACTTATCTCTCAGAAATGAGCATGTGGAGAGACGTTCGTTCATCTAGCACAAAGTGAACGGGTTGCAAGAGAAACTTTTACTCTGGTTTCTCTGTCTCTTTCCTAGTGCCGGTTTGAAGTTCCTGCAGTTTTCACTGTAAAACCGAGTTGGAGCTAGTACCTCCCCATATATATGTATGGAGTGGAGTTTGCAAGTGAAAAGAAACTTTGTGTTCCCAACAAGCTAGGTGAAGGACGGCTTTAAAACACAATTATCTCTCAGAACTGAGCATGTGGAGAGACGTTCGTTCATCTAGCACAAAGGGAACGGTTTGCAGGAGAAACTTTTACTCTGTATTCTCCGTCTGTTTCCTAGTGCCAGTTTGAAGTTCCTGCAGTTTTCACTGTAAAACCGAGTTGGAGTTAGTACCTCCCCATATATATGTATAGAGTGGAGTTTGCAAGTGAAAAGAAACTTTGTGTTCCCAACAAGCTAGGTGAAGGACGGCTTTCACACACACTTATCTCTCAGAACTGAGCATGTGGAGAGACGTTCGTTCATCTAGCACAAAGGGAACGGGTTGCAGGGGAAACTTTTACTCTGGTTTCTCAGACTGTTTCCTAGTGCCGGTTTGAAGTTCCTGCAGTTTTCACTGTAAAACCGAGTTGGAGCTTGTACCTCCCCATATATATGTATGGAGTGGAGTTTCCAAGTGAAAAGAAACTTTGTGTTCCCAACAAGCTAGGTGAAGGACGGCATTAAAACACAATTATCTCTCAGAACTGAGCATGTGGAGAGACGTTCGTTCATCTAGCACAGAGGGAACGGGTTGCAGGAGAAACTTTTACTCTGGTTTCTCAGTCTGTTTCTTAGTGCCGGTTTGAAGTTCCTGCAGTTTTCACTGTAAAACCGACTTGGAGCTAGTACCTCCCCATATATATTTGTATGGAGTGGAGTTGCAAGTGAAAAGAAAGTTTGTGTTCCCAACAAGCTAGGTGAAGGACGGCTTTCACACACACTTATCTCTCAGAACTGAGCATGTGGAGAGACGATCGTTCATCTAACACAAAGGGAACGGGTTGCAGGAGAAACTATTACTCTGGTTTATCAGACTATTTCCTAGCGCCGGGTTGAAGTCCCTGCAATTTTCACTGTAAAACCGAGTTGGTGCTATTACCTCCCCATATATATGTATGGAGTGGAGTTTGCAAGTGAAAAGGAACTTTGTGTTCCCAACAAGCTAGGTGAAGGACGGCTTTCACACACACTTATCTCTCAGAACTGAGCATGTGGAGAGACGTTCGTTCATCTAGCACAAAGGGAACGGGTTGCAGGAGAAACTTTTACTCTGGTTTCTCAGTCTGTTTCCTAGTGCCGGTTTGTAGTTCCTGTAGTTTTCACTGTAAAACCGAGTTGGAGCTAGTACCTCCCCATATATATGTATGGAGTGGAGTTTGCAAGTGAAAAGAAACTTTTTGTTCCCAACAAGCTAGGTGAAGGACGGCTTTCACACACAATTATATCTCAGAACTGAGCATGTGGAGAGACGTTCGTTCATCTAGCACAAAGGGAACGGTTTGCAGTAGAAAGTTTACTCTGGTTTCTCAGTCTGTTTCTTAGTGCCGGATTGAAGTTCCTGCAATTTTCACTGTAAAACCGACTTGGAGCTTGTACCTCCCCATATATATGTATGGAGTGTAGTTGCAAGTGAAAAGAAACTTTGTGTTCCCAACAAGCTAGGTGAAGGACGGCTTTCACACACACTTATCTCTCAGAACTGAGCATGTGGAGAGACGTTCGTTCATCTAGCACAAAGGGAACGGGTTGCAGGAGAAACATTTACTCTGGATTCTCAGTCTGTTTCCTAGTGCCGGTTTGAAGTTCCTTCATTTTTCACTGTAAAACCGAGTTGGAGCTACTACCTCCCCATATATATATATGGAGTGGAGTTTGCAAGTGAAAAGAAACTTTGTGTTCCCAACATGCTAGGTGAAGGACTGCTTTCCCACACACTTATCTCTCAGAACTGAGCATGTGGAGAGACGTTCGTTCATCTAGCACAAAGGGAACGGGTTGCAGGAGAAACTTTTACTCTGGTATCTCAGTCTGTTTCCTAGTGCCGGTTTGATGTTCCTGCAGTTTTCACTGTAAAACCGAGTTGGAGCTAGTACCTCCCCATATATATGTATGGAGTGGAGTTTGCAAGTGAAAAGAAACTTTGTGTTCCCAACAAGCTAGGTGAAGGACGGCTTTCACACACAATTATCTCTCAGAACTGAGCATGTGGAGAGACGTTCGTTCATCTAGCACAAAGGGAACGGTTTGCAGGAGAAACTTTTACTCTGGTTTCTCAGTCTGTTTCCTGGTGCCGGTTTGAAATTCCTGCAGTTTTCACTGTAAAACCGTGTTGGAGCTAGTACCTCCCCATATATATGTATGGAGTGGAGTTTGCAAGTGAAAATAAACTTTGTGTTCCCAACAAGCTAGTTGAAGGACGGCTTTCACACACACTTATCTCTCAGAACTGAGCATGTGGAGAGACGTTCGTTCATCTAGCACAAAGGGAACGGGTTGCAGGAGAAACTTTTACTCTGGATTCTCAGTCTGTTTCTTAGTGCCGGTTTGAAGTTCCTGCAGTTTTCACTGTAAAACCGACTTGGAGCTAGTACCTCCCCATATATATGTATGGAGTGGAGTTGCAAGTGAAAAGAAACTTTGTGTTCCCAACAAGCTAGGTGAAGGACGGCTTTCACACACACTTATCTCTCAGAAATGAGCATGTGGAGAGACGTTCGTTCATCTAGCACAAAGGGAACGGGTTGCAGGAGAAACTTTTACTCTGGTTTCTCAGTCTTTTTCCTAGTGCCGGTTTGAAGTTCCTGTAGTTTTCACTGTAAAACCGAGTTGGAGCTAGTACCTAACCATATATATGTATGGAGTGGTGTTTGCAAGTGAAAAGAAACTATGTGTTCCCAACAAGCTAGGGGAAGGAAGGCTTTCACACACACTTATCTCTCAGAACTGAGCATGTGGAGAGACGTTCGTTCATCTAGCACAAATGGAACGGGTTGCAGGAGAAACTTTTACTCTGGTTTCTCAGTCTGTTTCCTAGTGCCGTTTTGAAGTTCCTGCAGTTTTCACTTTAAAACCGAGTTGGAGCTTGTACCTCCCCATATATATGTATGGAGTGGAGTTTGCAAGTGAAAAGAAACTTTGTGTTCCCAACAAGCTAGGTGAAGGACGGCTTTCACACACACTTATCTCTCAGAAATGAGCATGTGGAGAGACGTTCGTTCATCTAGCACAAAGTGAACGGGTTGCAGGAAAAACTTTTACTCTGGTTTCTCTGTCTCTTTCCTAGTGCCGGTTTGAAGTTCCTGCAGTTTTCACTGTAAAACCGAGTTGGAGCTAGTACCTCCCCATATATATGTATGGAGTGGAGTTTACAAGTGAAAAGAAACTTTGTGTTCACAACAAGTTAGGTGCAGGACGGCTTTCACACACAATTACCTCTCAGAAATGAGCATGTGGAGAGACGTTCGTTCATCTAGCACAAAGGGAGCGGGTTTCAGGGAAACTTTTACTCTGGTTTCTCAGTCTGTTTCCTAGTGCCGGTTTGAAGTTCCTGCAGTTTTCACTGTAAAACCGAGTTGGAGCTAGTACCTCCCCATATATATGTATGGAGTGGAGTTTGCAAGTGAAAAGAAACTTTGTGTTCCCAACAAGCTAGGTGAAGGACGGCTTTAAAACACAATTATCTCTCAGAACTGAGCATGTGGAGAGACGTTCGTTCATCTAGCACAAAGGGAACGGTTTGCAGGAGAAACTTTTACTCTGTTTTCTCCGTCTGTTTCCTAGTGCCAGTTTGAAGTTCCTGCAGTTTTCACTGTAAAACCGAGTTGGAGTTAGTACCTCCCCATATATATGTATAGAGTGGAGTTTGCAAGTGAAAAGAAACTTTGTGTTCCCAACAAGCTAGGTGAAGGACGGCTTTCACACACACTTATCTCTCAGAACTGAGCATGTGGAGAGACGTTCGTTCATCTAGCACAAAGGGAACGGGTTGCAGGGGAAACTTTTACTCTGGTTTCTCAGACTGTTTCCTAGTGCCGGTTTGAAGTTCCTGCAGTTTTCACTGTAAAACCGAGTTGGAGCTTGTACCTCCCCATATATATGTATGGAGTGGAGTTTCCAAGTGAAAAGAAACTTTGTGTTCCCAACAAGCTAGGTGAAGGACGGCATTAAAACACAATTATCTCTCAGAACTGAGCATGTGGAGAGACGTTCGTTCATCTAGCACAAAGGGAACGGGTTGCAGGAGAAACTTTTACTCTGGTTTCTCAGTCTGTTTCTTAGTGCCGGTTTGAAGTTCCTGCAGTTTTCACTGTAAAACCGACTTGGAGCTAGTACCTCCCCATATATATTTGTATGGAGTGGAGTTGCAAGTGAAAAGAAAGTTTGTGTTCCCAACAAGCTAGGTGAAGGACGGCTTTCACACACACTTATCTCTCAGAACTGAGCATGTGGAGAGACGATCGTTCATCTAGCACAAAGGGAACGGGTTGCAGGAGAAACTATTACTCTGGTTTATCAGACTATTTCCTAGCGCCGGTTTGAAGTCCCTGCAGTTTTCACTGTAAAACAGAGTTGGTGCTATTACCTCCACATATATATGTATGGAGTGGAGTTTGCAAGTGAAAAGGAACTTTGTGTTCCCAACAAGCTAGGTGAAGGACGGCTTTCACACACACTTATCTCTCAGAACTGAGCATGTGGAGAGACGTTCGTTCATCTAGCACAAAGGGAACGGGTTGCAGGAGAAACTTTTACTCTGGTTTCTCAGTCTGTTTCCTAGTGCCGGTTTGTAGTTCCTGCAGTTTTCACTGTAAAACCGAGTTGGAGCTAGTACCTCCCCATATATATGTATGGAGTGGAGTTTGCAAGTGAAAAGAAACTTTTTGTTCCCAACAAGCTAGGTGAAGGACGGCTTTCACACACAATTATATCTCAGAACTGAGCATGTGGAGAGACGTTCGTTCATCTAGCACAAAGGGAACGGTTTGCAGTAGAAAGTTTACTCTGGTTTCTCAGTCTGTTTCTTAGTGCTGGATTGAAGTTCCTGCAATTTTCACTGTAAAACCGACTTGGAGCTTGTACCTCCCCATATATATGTATGGAGTGTAGTTGCAAGTGAAAAGAAACTTTGTGTTCCCAACAAGCTAGGTGAAGGACGGCTTTCACACACACTTATCTCTCAGAACTGAGCATGTGGAGAGACGTTCGTTCATCTAGCACAAAGGGAACGGGTTGCAGGAGAAACATTTACTCTGGATTCTCAGTCTGTTTCCTAGTGCCGGTTTGAAGTTCCTTCATTTTTCACTGTAAAACCGAGTTGGAGCTACTACCTCCCCATATATATGTATGGAGTGGAGTTTGCAAGTGAAAAGAAACTTTGTGTTCCCAACATGCTAGGTGAAGGACTGCTTTCCCACACACTTATCTCTCAGAACTGAGCATGTGGAGAGACGTTCGTTCATCTAGCACAAAGGGAACGGGTTGCAGGAGAAACATTTACTCAGGTTTCTCAGTCTGTTTCCTAGTGCCGGTTTGATGTTCCTGCAGTTTTCACTGTAAAACCGAGTTGGAGCTAGTACCTCCCCATATATATGTATGGAGTGGAGTTTGCAAGTGAAAAGAAACTTTGTGTTCCCAACAAGCTAGGTGAAGGACGGCTTTCACACACAATTATCTCTCAGAACTGAGCATGTGGAGAGACGTTCGTTCATCTAGCACAAAGGGAACGGTTTGCAGGAGAAACTTTTACTCTGGTTTCTCAGTCTGTTTCCTGGTGCCGGTTTGAAGTTCCTGCAGTTTTCACTGTAAAACCGTGTTGGAGCTAGTACCTCCCCATATATATGTATGGAGTGGAGTTTGCAAGTGAAAATAAACTTTGTGTTCCCAACAAGCTCGTTGAAGGACGGCTTTCACACACACTTATCTCTCAGAACTGAGCATGTGGAGAGACGTTCGTTCATCTAGCACAAAGGGAACGGGTTGCAGGAGAAACTTTTACTCTGGATTCTCAGTCTGTTTCTTAGTGCCGGTTTGAAGTTCCTGCAGTTTTCACTGTAAAACCGACTTGGAGCTAGTACCTCCCCATATATATGTATGGAGTGGAGTTGCAAGTGAAAAGAAACTTAGTGTTCCCAACAAGCTAGGTGAAGGACGGCTTTCACACACACTTATCTCTCAGAAATGAGCATGTGGAGAGACGTTCGTTCATCTAGCACAAAGGGAACTGGTTGCAGGAGAAACTTTTACTCTGGTTTCTCAGTCTTTTTCCTAGTGCCGGTTTGAAGTTCCTGCAGTTTTCACTGTAAAACCGAGTTGGAGCTAGTACCTAACCATATATATGTATGGAGTGGTGTTTGCAAGTGAAAAGAAACTATGTGTTCCCAACAAGCTAGGGGAAGGAAGGCTTTCACACACACTTATCTCTCAGAACTGAGCATGTGGAGAGACGTTCGTTCATCTAGCACAAATGGAACGGGTTGCAGGAGAAACTTTTACTCTGGTTTCTCAGACTGTTTCCTAGTGCCGTTTTGAAGTTCCTGCAGTTTTCACTTTAAAACCGAGTTGGAGCTTGTACCTCCCCATATATATGTATGGAGTGGAGTTTGCAAGTGAAAAGAAGCTTTGTGTTCCCTACAAGCTAGGTGAAGGACGGCTTTTCCACACACTTATCTCTCAGAACTGAGCATGTGGAGAGACGTTCGTTCATCTAGCACAAAGGGAACGGGTTGCAGGAGAAACTTTTACTCTGGTTTCTCAGTCTGTTTCTTAGTGCCGGTTTGAAGTTCCTGCAGTTTTCACTGTAAAACAGAGTTGGAGCTAGTACCTCCCCATATATATGTATGGAGTGGTGTTTGCAAGTGAAAAGAAACTTTGTGTTCCCAACAAGCTAGGTGAAGGACGGCTTTCACACACACTTATCTCTCAGAACTGAGCATGTGGAGAGACTTTCGTTCATCTAGCACAAAGGGAACGGGTTGCAGGAGAAACTTTTACTCTGGTTTCTCAGACTGTTTCCTAGTGCCGGTTTGAAGTTCCTGCAGTTTTCACTGTAAAACCGAGTTGGAGCTAGTACCTCCCCATATATATGTATGGAGTGGAGTTTGCAAGTGAAAAGAAACTTTGTGTTCCCAAAAAGCTAGGTGAAGGACGGCTTTAAAACACAATTATCTCTCAGAACTGAGCATGTGGAGAGACGTTCGTTCATCTAGCACAAAGGGAACGGTTTGCAGGAGAAACTTTTACTCTGGTTTCTCAGTCTGTTTCCTAGTGCCGGTTTGAAGTTCCTGCAGTTTTCACTGTAAAACCGAGTTGGAGTTACTACCTCCCCATATATATGTATGGAGTGGAGTTTGCAAGTGAAAAGAAACTTTGTGTTCCCACAAGCTAGGTGAAGGACGGCTTTCACACACACTTATCTCTCAGAACTGAGCATGTGGAGAGACGTTCGTTCATCTAGCACAAAGGGAACGGGTTGCAGGGGAAACTTTTACTCTGGTTTCTCAGACTGTTTCCTAGTGCCGGTTTGAAGTTCCTGCAGTTTTCACTGTAAAACCGAGTTGGAGCTAGTACCTCCCCATATATATGTATGGAGTGGAGTTTGCAAGTGAAAAGAAACTTTGTGTTCCCAACAAGCTAGGTGAAGGACGGCTTTAAAACACAATTATCTCTCAGAACTGAGCATGTGGAGAGACGTTCGTTCATCTAGCATAAAGGGAACGGGTTGCAGGAGAAACTTTTACTCTGGTTTCTCAGTCTGTTTCCTAGTGCCGGTTTGTAGTTCCTGCAGTTTTCACTGTAAAACCGAGTTGGAGCTAGTACCTCCCCATATATATGTATGGAGTGGAGTTCTCAAGTGAAAAGAAACTTTGTGTTCCCAACAAGCTAGGTGAAGGACGGCTTTCACACACACTTATATCTCAGAACTGAGCATGTGGAAAGACGTTCGTTCATCTACCACAAAGGGAACGGTTTGCAGTAGAAAGTTTTACTCTGGTTTCTCAGTCTGTTTCTTAGTGCCGGATTGAAGTTCCTGCAATTTTCACTGTAAAACCGACTTGGAGCTTGTACCTCCCCATATATATGTATGGAGTGTAGTTGCAAGTGAAAAGAAACTTTGTGTTCCCAACAAGCTAGGTGAAGGACGGATTTCACACACACTTATCTCTCAGAACTGAGCATGTGGAGAGACGTTCGTTCATCTAGCACAAAGGGAACGGGTTGCAGGAGAAACATTTACTCTGGATTCTCAGTCTGTTTCCTAGTGCCGGTTTGAAGTTCCTTCATTTTTCACTGTAAAACCGAGTTGGAGCTACTACCTCCCCATATATATGTATGGAGTGGAGTTTGCAAGTGAAAAGAAACTTTGTGTTCCCAACATGCTATGTGAAGGACTGCTTTCCCACACACTTATCTCTCAGAACTGAGCATGTGGAGAGACGTTCGTTCATCTAGCACAAAGGGAACGGGTTGCAGGAGAAACTTTTACTCTGGTTTCTCAGTCTGTTTCCTAGTGCCGGTTTGATGTTCCTTCAGTTTTCACTGTAAAACCGAGTTGGAGCTAGTACCTCCCCATATATATGTATGGAGTGGAGTTTGCAAGTGAAAAGAAACTTTGTGTTCCCAACAAGCTAGGTGAAGGACGGCTTTCACACACAATTATCTCTCAGAACTGAGCATGTGGAGAGACGTTCGTTCATCTAGCACAAAGGGAACGGTTTGCAGGAGAAACTTTTACTCTGGTTTCTCAGTCTGTTTCCTGGTGCCGGTTTGAAGTTCCTGCAGTTTTCACTGTAAAACCGTGTTGGAGCTAGTACCTCCCCATATATATGTATGGAGTGGAGTTTGCAAGTGAAAATAAACTTTGTGTTCCCAACAAGCTAGTTGAAGGACGGCTTTCACACACACTTATCTCTCAGAACTGAGCATGTGGAGAGACGTTCGTTCATCTAGCACAAAGGGAACGGGTTGCAGGAGAAACTTTTACTCTGGATTCTCAGTCTGTTTCTTAGAGCCGGATTGAAGTTCCTGCAGTTTTCACTGTAAAACCGACTTGGAGCTAGTACCTCCCCATATATATGTATGGAGTGGTGTTTGCAAGTGAAAAGAAACTATGTGTTCCCAACAAGCTAGGGGAAGGACGGCTTTCACACACACTTATCTCTCAGAACTGAGCATGTGGAGAGACGTTCGTTCATCTAGCACAAATGGAACGGGTTGCAGGAGAAAATTTTACTCTGGTTTCTCAGTCTATTTCCTAGTGCCGTTTTGAAGTTCCTGCAGTTTTCACTTTAAAACCGAGTTGGAGCTAGTACCTCCCCATATATATGTATGGAGTGGAGTTTGCAAGTGAAAAGAAGCTTTGTGTTCCCTACAAGCTAGGTGAAGGACGGCTTTTCCACACACTTATCTCTCAGAACTGAGCATGTGGAGAGACGTTCGTTCATCTAGCACAAAGGGAACGGGTTGCAGTACAAACTATTACTCTATTTTCTCAGTCTGTTTCCTAGTGCCGGTTTGACGTTCCTGCAGTTTTCACTGTAAAACCGAGTTGGAACTAGTACCTCCCCATATATATGTATGGAGTGGAGTTTGCAAGTGAAAAGAAACTTTGTGTTCCCAACAAGCTAGGTGCAGGACGGCTTTCACACACACTTATCTCTCTGAACTGAGCATGTGGAGAGACGTTCGTTCATCTAGCACAAAGGGAACGGGTTGCAGGAGAAACTTTTACTCTGGTTTCTCAGTCTGTTTCCTAGTGCCGGTTTGAAGTTCATACAGTACACTGTAAAACCGAGTTGGAGCTAGTACATCCCCATATATATGTATGGAGAGGAGTTTGCAACTGAAAAGAAACTTTGTGTTCCCAACAAGCTAGGTGAAGGACGGCTTTCAAACACAATTATCTCTCTGAACTGAGCATGTGGAGAGACGTTCGTTCATCTAGCACAAAGGGAACGGTTTGCAGGAAAAACTTTTACTCTGGTTTCTTATTCTATTTCCTAGTGCCGGTTTGAAGTTCCTGCAGTTTTCACTGTAAAACCGAGTTGGAGCTATTACCTCCCCATATATATGTATAGAGTGGAGTTTGCAATTGAAAAGAAACTTTGTGTTTCCAACAAGCTACGTGAAGGTCGGCTTTCACACACACTTATCTCTCAGAACTGAGCATGTGGAGAGACGTTCGTTCATCTAGCACAAAGGGAACGGTTTGCAGGGGAAACTTTTACTCTGGTTTCTCAGTCTGTTTCCTAGTGCCGGTTTGAAGTTCCTGCAGTTTTCACTATAAAACCGAGTTGGAGCTAGTACCTCCCCATATAAATGTATGGAGAGGAGTTTGCAAGTGAAAAGAAACTTTGTGTTCCCAACAAGCTAGGTGAAGGACGGCTTTCACACACACTTATCTCTCAGAACTGAGCATGTGGAGAGACGTTCGTTCATCTAGCACAAAGGGAACGGGTTGCAGGCGAAACTTTTACTCTGGTTTCTCAGTCTGTTTCCTAGTGCCGGTTTGAAGTTCCTGCAGTTTTCACTTTAAAACCGAGTTGGAGCTAGGACCTCCCCATATATATGTATGGAGTGGAGTTTGCAAGTGAAAAGAAACTTTGTGTTCCCAAAAAGCTAGTTGAAGGACGGCTTTCACACACACTTATCTCTCAGAAATGAGCATTTGGAGAGACGTTCGTTCATCTAGCACAAAGGGAACGGGTTGCAGGAGAAACTTTTACTCTGGTTTCTCAGTCTGTTTCTTAGTGCCGGTTTGAATTGTCTGCAGTTTTCACTGTAAAACAAAGTTGGAGCTAGTACCTCCCCATATATATATGGATTGGAGTTTGCAAGTGAAAAGAAACTTTGTGTTCCCAACAAGCTAGGTGAAGGACGGCTTTCACACACTTATCTCTCAGAACTGAGCATGTGGAGAGACGTTCGTTCATCTAGCACAAAGGGAACGGGTTGCAGGAGAAACTTTTACTCTGGTATCTCAGTCTGTTTCCTAGTGCCGGTTTGAAGTTCCTGCAGTTTTCACTGTAAAACCGAGTTGGAGCTAGTACCTCCCCATATATATGTATGGAGTGGAGTTTGCAAGTGAAAAGAAACTTTGTGTTCCCAACAACCTAGGCGAATTACGGCTTTCACACACACTTATCTCTCAGAACTGAGCATGTGGAGAGACGTTCGTTCATCTAGCACAAAGGGAACGGGTTGCAGGAGGAACTTTTTCTCTGGTTTCTCAGTCTGTTTCTTGGAGCCGGTTTGAAGTTCCTGCAGTTTTCACTGTAAAACAGAGTTGGAGCTAGTACCTCCCCATATATATGTATGGAGTGGTGTTTGCAAGTGAAAAGAAACTTTGTGTTCCCAACAAGCTAGGTGAAGGACGGCTTTCACACACACTTATATCTCAGAACTGAGCATGTGGAGAGACGTTCGTTCATCTAGCACAAAGGGAACGGGTTGCAGGAGAAACATTTACTCTGGTTTCTCAGACTGTTTCCTAGTGCCGGTTTGAAGTTCCTGCAGTTTTCACTGTAAAACCGAGTTGGAGCTAGTACCTCCCCATATATATGTATGGAGTGGAGTTTGCAAGTGAAAAGAAACTTTGTGTTCCCAACAAGCTAGGTGAAGGACGGTTTTAAAACACAATTATCTCTCAAAACTTAGCATGTGGAGAGACGTTCGTTCATCTAGCACAAAGGGAACGGGTTGCAGGAGAAACTTTTACTCTGGTTTCTCAGTCTCTTTCCTAGTGCCGGTTTGAAGTTCCTGCAGTTTTCACTGTAAAACCGAGTTGGAGTTAGTACCTCCCCATATATATTTGTATGGAGTGGAGTTGCAAGTGAAAAGAAAGTTTGTGTTCCCAACAAGCTAGGTGAAGCACGGCTTTCACACACACTTATCTCTCAGAACTGAGCATGTGGAGAGACGATCGTTCATGTAGCACAAAGGGAACGGGTTGCAGGAGAAACTATTACTCTGGTTTATCAGACTATTTCCTAGCGCCGGTTTGAAGTCCCTGCAGTTTTCACTGTAAAACCGAGTTGGTGCTATTACCTCCCCATATATATGTATGGAGTGGAGTTTGCAAGTGAAAAGAAACTTTGTGTTCCCAACAAGCTAGGTGAAGGACGGCTTTCACACACAATTATCTCTCAGAACTGAGCATGTGGAGAGACGTTCGTTCATCTAGCACAAAGGGAACGGGTTGCAGGAGAAACTTTTACTCTGGTTTCTCAGTCTGTTTCCTAGTGCCGGTTTGAAGTTCCTGCAGTTTTCACTGTAAAACAGAGTTGGAGCTAGTACCTCCCCATATATATGTATGGAGTGGAGTTTACAAGTGAAAAGAAACTTTGTGTTCCCAACAAGCTAGTTGAAGGACGGCTTTCACACACACTTATCTCTCAGAAATGAGCATGTGGAGAGACGTTCGTTCATCTAGCACAAAGGGAACGGGTTGCAGGAGAAACTTTTACTCTGGTTTCTCAGTCTGTTTCTTGGTGCCGGTTTGAAGTTCCTGCCGTTTTCACTGTAAAACAGAGTTGGAGCTAGTACCTCCCCATATATATGTATGGAGTGGTGTTTGCAAGTGAAAAGAAACTTTGTGTTCCCAACAAGCTAGGTGAAGGACGGCTTTCACACACACTTATCTCTCAGAACTGAGCATGTGGAGAGACGTTCGTTCATCTAGCACAAAGGGAACGGGTTGCAGGAGAAACATTTACTCTGGTTTCTCAGACTGTTTCCAAGTGCCGGTTTGAAGTTCCTGCAGTTTTCACTGTAAAACCGGGTTGGAGCTAGTACCTCCCCATATATATGTATGGAGTGGAGTTTGCAAGTGAAAAGAAACTTTGTGTTTCCAACAAGCTAGGTGAAGGACGGCTTTAAAACACAATTATCTCTCAGAACTTAGCATGTGGAGAATAGTTCGTTCATCTAGCACAAAGGGAACGGGTTGCAGGAGAAACTTTTACTCTGGTTTCTCCGTCTGTTTCCTAGTGCCGGTTTGAATTTCCTGCAGTTTTCACTGTAAAACCGAGTTGGAGTTAGTACCTCCCCATATATATTTGTATGGAGTGGAGTTGCAAGGGAAAAGAAAGTTTGTGTTCCCAACAAGCTAGGTGAAGGACGGCTTTCACACACACTTATCTCTCAGAACTGAGCATGTGGAGAGACGATCGTTCATGTAGCACAAAGGGAACGGGTTGCAGGAGAAACTATTACTCTGGTTTATCAGACTATTTCCTAGCGCCGGTTTGAAGTCCCTGCAGTTTTCACTGTAAAACCGAGTTGGTGCTATTACCTCCCCATATATATGTATGGAGTGGAGTTTGCAAGTGAAAAGAAACTTTGTGTTCCCAACAAGCTAGGTGAAGAACGGCTTTCACACACAATTATCTCTCAGAACTGAGCATGTGGAGAGACGTTCGTTCATCTAGCACAAAGGGAACGGGTTGCAGGAGAAACTTTTTCTCTGGTTTCTCAGTCTGTTTCCTAGTGCCGGTTTGAAGTTCCTGCAGTTTTCACTGTAAAACCGAGTTGGAGCTAGTACCTCCCCATATATATGTATGGAGTGGAGTTTGCAAGTGAAAAGAAACTTTGTGTTCCCAACAAGCTAGGTGAAGGACGGCTTTCACACACACTTATCCCTCAGAACTGAGCATGTGGAGAGACGTTCGTTCATCTAGCACAAAGGGAACGGTTTGCAGTAGAAAGTTTTACTCTGGTTTCTCAGTCTGTTTCTTAGTGCCGGATTGAAGTTCCTGCAATTTTCACTGTAAAACCTACTTGGAGCTTGTACCTCCCCATATATATGTATGGAGTGTAGTTGCAAGTGAAAAGAAACTTTGTGTTCCCAACAAGCTAGGTGAAGGAAGGCTTTCACACACACTTATCTCTCAGAACTGAGCATGTGGAGAGACGCACGTTCATCTAGCACAAAGGGAACGGGTTGCAGGAGAAACATTTACTCTGGATTCTCAGTCTGTTTCCTAGTGCTGGTTTGAAGTTCCTTCAGTTTTCACTGTAAAACCGAGTTGGATCTACTACATGCCCATATAAATGTATGGAGTGGAGTTTGCAAGTGAAAAGAAACTTTGTGTTCCCAACATGCTAGTTGAAGGACTGCTTTCCCACACACTTATCTCTCAGAACTGAGCATGTGGAGAGACGTACGTTCATCTAGCACAAAGGGAACGGGTTGCAGGAGAAACTTTTACTCTGGTTTCTCAGTCTGTTTCCTAGTGCCAGTTTGATGTTCCTGCAGTTTTCACTGTAAAACCGAGTTGGAGCTAGTACCTCCCCATATATATGTATGGAGTGGAGTTTGCAAGTGAAAAGAAACTTTGTGTTCCCAACAAGCTAGGTGAAGGACGGCTTTCACACACAATTATCTCTCAGAACTGAGCATGTGGAGAGACGTTAGTTCATCTAGCACAACGGGAACGGGTTGCAGGAGAAACTTTTACTCTGGTTTCTCAGTCTGTTTCCTAGTGCCGGTTTGAAGTTCCTGCAGTTTTCACTGTAAAACCGTGTTGGAGCTAGTACCTACCCATATATATGTATGGAGTGGAGTTTGCAAGTGAAAAGAAACTTTGTGTTCCCAACAAGCTAGGTGAAGGACGGCTTTCACACACACTTATCTCTCAGAACTGAGCATGTGGAGAGACGTTCGTTCATCTAGCACAAATGGAACGGGTTGCAGGACAAACTTTTACTCTGGATTCTCAGTCTGTTTCTTAGTGCCGGTTTGAAGTTCCTGCAGTTTTCACTGTAAAACCGACTTGGAGCTAGTACCTCCCCATATATATGTATGGAGTGGAGTTGCAAGTGAAAAGAAACTTTGTGTTCCCAACAAGCTACGTGAAGGACGGCTTTCACACACACTTATCTCTCAGAAATGAGCATGTGGAGAGACGTTCGTTCATCTAGCACAAAGGGAACGGGTTGCAGGAGAAACTTTTACTCTGGTTTCTCAGTCTTTTTCCTAGTGCCGGTTTGAAGTTCCTGCAGTTTTCACTGTAAAACGGAGTTGGTGCTAGTACCTAACCATATATATGTATGGAGTGGTTTTTGCAAGTGAAAAGAAACTATGTGTTCCCAACAAGCTAGGGGAAGGACGGCTTTCACACACACTTATCTCTCAGAACTGAGCATGTGGAGAGACGTTCGTTCATCTAGCACAAAGGGAACGGGTTGCAGGAGAAACTTTTACTCTGGTTTCTCAGTCTGTTTCTTAGTGCCGGTTTGAAGTTCCTGCAGTTTTCACTGTAAAACCGAGTTGGAGCTAGTACCTCCCCATATATATTTGTATGGAGTGGAGTTGCAAGTGAAAAGAAACTTTGTGTTCCCAACAAGCTAGGTGAAGGACGGCTTTCACACACACTTATCTCTCAGAACTGAGCATGTGGAGAGACGATCGTTCATGTAGCACAAAGGGAACGGGTTGCAGGAGAAACTATTACTCTGGTTTATCAGACTGTTTCCTAGCGCCGGTTTGATGTCCCTGCAGTTTTCACTGTTAAACCGAGTTGGTGCTATTACCTCCCCATATATATGTATGGAGTGGAGTTTGCAAGTGAAAAGAAACTTTGTGTTCCCAACAAGCTAGGTGAAGGACGGGTTTCACACACACTTATCTCTCAGAACTGAGCATGTGGAGAGACGTTCGTTCATCTAGCACAAAGGGAACGGTTTGCAGGAGAAACTTTTACTCTGGTTTCTCAGTCTTTTTCCTAGTGCCGGTTTGAAGTTCCTGCAGTTTTCACTGTAAAACCGAGTTGGAGCTAGTACCTCCCCATATAAATGTATGGAGAGTAGTTTGCAAGTGAAAAGAAACTTTGTGTTCCCAACAAGCTAGGTGAAGGACGGCTTTCACACACATTTATCTCTCAGAACTGAGCATGTGGTGAGACTTTTGTTCATCTAGCACAAAGGGAACGGGTTGCAGGCGAAACTTTTACTCTGGTTTCTCAGTCTGTTTCCTAGTGCCGGTTTGAAGTTCCTGCAGTTTTCACTTTAAAACCGAGTTGGAGCTAGGACCTCAACATATATATGTATGGAGTGGAGTTTGCAAGTGAAAAGAAATTTTGTGTTCCCAAAAAGCTAGTTGAAGGACGGCTTTCACACACACTTATCTCTCAGAAATGAGCATGTGGAGAGACGTTCGTTCATCTAGCACAAAGGGAACGTGTTGCAGGAGAAACTTTTACTCTGGTTTCTCAGTCTGTTTCTTAGTGCCGGTTTGAATTGTCTGCAGTTTTCACTGTAAAACCGAGTTGGAGCTAGTACCTCCCAATATATATATGGATTGGAGTTTGCAAGTGAAAACAATCTTTGTGTTCCCAACAAGCTAGGTGAAGGACGGCTTTCACACAATTATCTCTCAGAACTGAGCATGTGGAGAGACGTTCGTTCATCTAGCACAAAGGGAACGGGTTGCAGGATAAACTTTTATTCTGGTTTCTCAGTCTGTTTCCTACTGCCGGTTTGAAGTTCCTGCAGTTTTCACTGTAAAACCGAGTTGGAGATAGTACCTCCCCATATATATGTATAGAGTGGAGTTTGCAAGTGAAAAGAAACTTTGTGTTCCCAAAAAGCTAGGCGAATTACGGCTTTCACTCACACTTATCTCTCAGAACTGAGCATGTGGAGAGACGTTCGTTCATCTAGCACAAAGGGAACGGTTTGCAGGACAAAATTTTACTCTGTTTTCTCAGTCTGTTTCCTAGTGCCGGTTTGAATTTCCTGCAGTTTTCACTGTAAAACCGAGTTGGAGCTAGTACCTCCCCATATATATATGGATTGGAGTTTGCAAGTGAAAAGAAACTTTGTGTTCCCAACAAGCTAGGTGAAGGACGGCTTTCACACACTTATCTCTCAGAACTGAGCATGTGGAGAGACGTTCGTTCATCTAGCACAAAGGGAACGGGTTGCAGGAGAAACTTTTACTCTGGTATCTCAGTCTGTTTCCTAGTGCCGGTTTGAAGTTCCTGCAGTTTTCACTGTAAAACCGAGTTGGAGCTAGTACCACCCCATATATATGTATGGAGTGGAGTTTGCAAGTGAAAAGAAACTTTGTGTTCCCAACAAGCTAGGCGAATTACGGCTTTCACACACACTTATCTCTCAATACTGAGCATGTGGAGAGACGTTCGTTCATCTAGCACAAAGGGAACGGGTTGCAGGCGAAACTTTTACTCTGGTTTCTCAGTCTGTTTCCTAGTGCCGGTTTGAAGTTCCTGCAGTTTTCACTTTAAAACCGAGTTGGAGCTAGGACCTCCCCATATATATATATGGAGTGGAGTTTGCAAGTGAAAAGAAACTTTGTGTTCCCAAAAAGCTAGTTGTAGGACGGCTTTCACACACACTTATCTCTCAGAAATGAGCATGTGGAGAGACGTTCGTTCATCTAGCACAAAGGGAACGTGTTGCAGGAGAAACTTTTACTCTGGTTTCTCAGTCTGTTTTTTAGTGCCGGTTTGAATTGTCTGCAGTTTTCACTGTAAAACCGAGTTGGAGCTAGTACCTTCCAATATATATATGGATTGGAGTTTGCAAGTGAAAAGAAACTTTGTGTTCCCAACAAGCTATCTGAAGGACGGCTTTCACACACTTATCTCTCAGAACTGAGCATGTGGAGTGACGTTCGTTCATCTAGAACAAAGGGAACGGGTTGCAGGAGAAACTTTTACTCTGGTATCTCAGTCTGTTTCCTAGTGCCGGTTTGATGTTCCTGCAGTTTTCACTGTAAAACCGAGTTGGAGCTACTACCTCCCCATATATATGTATGGAGTGGAGTTTGCAAGTGAAAAGAAACTTTGTGTTCCCATCAAGCTAGTTGAAGGACGGCTTTAAAACACAATTATCTCTCAGAACTGAGCATGTGGAGAGACGTTCGTTCATCTAGCACAAAGGGAACGGGTTGCAGGAGAAACTTTTACTCTGGTTTCTCAGTCTGTTTCTTAGTGTCGGTTTGAAGTTCCTGCAGTTTTCACTGTAAAACCGACTTGGAGCTACTACCTCCCCATATATATTTGTATGGAGTGGAGTTGCAAGTGAAAAGAAACTTTGTGTTCCCAACAAGCTAGGTGAAGGACGGCTTTCACACACACTTATCTCTCAGAACTGAGCATGTGGAGAGACGTTCGTTCATCTAGCACAAAGGGAACGGGTTGCAGGAGAAACTTTTACTCTGGTTTCTCAGTCTGTTTCCTAGTGCCGTTTTGAAGTTCCTGCAGTTTTCACTTTAAAACCGAGTTGGAGCTAGTACCACCCCATATATATGTATGGAGTGGAGTTTGCAAGTGAAAAGAAACTTTGTGTTCCCAACAAGCTTGGTGAAGGACGGCTTTCTCACACACTTATCTCTCAGAACTGAGCATGTGGAGAGACGTTCGTTCATCTAGCACAAAGGGAACGGTTTGCAGGAGAAACATTTACTCTGGTTTCTCAGTCTGTTTCCTAGTGCCGGTTTGAAGTTCCTGCAATTGTCACTGTAAAACCGAGTTGGAGCTAGTACCTCCCCATATATATGTATGGAGTGGAGTTTGCAAGTGAAAAGAAACTTTGTGTTCCCAACAAGCTAGTTGAAGAACGGCTTTCACACACATTTATCTCTCAGAACTGAGCATGTGGAGAGACGTAAGTTCATCTAGCACAAGGGGAACGGGTTGCAGGAGAAACTTTTTCTCTGGTTTCTCAGTCTGTTTCCTAGTGCCCGTTTGAAGTTCCTGCAGTTTTCACTGTAAAACCGAGTTGGAGCTAGTACCTCCCCATATGTATGTATGGAGTGGAGTTTGCAAGTGAAAAGAAACTTTGTGTTCCCAACAAGCTAGGTGAAGGACGGCTTTCACACACACTTATCTCTCAGAACTGAGCATGTGGAGAGACGTTCGTTCATCTAGCACAAAGGGAACGGTTTGCAGGAGAAACTTTTACTCTGGTTTCTCAGTCTGTTTCCTAGTGCCGTTTTGAAGTTCCTGCAGTTTTCACTGTAAAACCGACTTGGAGCTAGTACCTCCCCATATATATATATGGAGTGGAGTTTTCAAGTGAAAAGAAACTTTGTGTTCCCAACAAGCTAGGTGAAGGACGGCTTTCACACACACTTATCTCTCAGAACTGAGCATGTGGAGAGACGTTAGTTCATCTAGCACAAAGGGAACAGGTTTCAGGAGAAACTTTTACTCTGGTTTCTCAGTCTGTTTCCTAGTGCCCGTTTGAAGTTCCTGCAGTTTTCACTGTAAAACCGAGTTGGAGCTAGTAACTCCCCATATGTATGTATGGAGTGGAGTTTGCAAGTGAAAAGAAACTTTGTGTTCCCAACAAGCTAGGTGAAGGACGGCTTTCACACACACTTATCTCTCAGAACTGAGCATGTGGAGAATAGTTCGTTCATCTAGCACAAAGGGAACGGGTTGCAGGAGAAACTTTTACTCTGGTTTCTCCGTCTGTTTCCTAGTGCCGGTTTGAATTTCCTGCAGTTTTCACTGTAAAACCGAGTTGGAGTTAGTACCTCCCCATATATATTTGTATGGAGTGGAGTTGCAAGGGAAAAGAAAGTTTGTGTTCCCAACAAGCTAGGTGAAGGACGGCTTTCACACACACTTATCTCTCAGAACTGAGCATGTGGAGAGACGATCGTTCATGTAGCACAAAGGGAACGGGTTGCAGGAGAAACTATTACTCTGGTTTATCAGACTATTTCCTAGCGCCGGTTTGAAGTCCCTGCAGTTTTCACTGTAAAACCGAGTTGGTGCTATTACCTCCCCATATATATGTATGGAGTGGAGTTTGCAAGTGAAAAGAAACTTTGTGTTCCCAACAAGCTAGGTGAAGAACGGCTTTCACACACAATTATCTCTCAGAACTGAGCATGTGGAGAGACGTTCGTTCATCTAGCACAAAGGGAACGGGTTGCAGGAGAAACTTTTTCTCTGGTTTCTCAGTCTGTTTCCTAGTGCCGGTTTGAAGTTCCTGCAGTTTTCACTGTAAAACCGAGTTGGAGCTAGTACCTCCCCATATATATGTATGGAGTGGAGTTTGCAAGTGAAAAGAAACTTTGTGTTCCCAACAAGCTAGGTGAAGGACGGCTTTCACACACACTTATCCCTCAGAACTGAGCATGTGGAGAGACGTTCGTTCATCTAGCACAAAGGGAACGGTTTGCAGTAGAAAGTTTTACTCTGGTTTCTCAGTCTGTTTCTTAGTGCCGGATTGAAGTTCCTGCAATTTTCACTGTAAAACCTACTTGGAGCTTGTACCTCCCCATATATATGTATGGAGTGTAGTTGCAAGTGAAAAGAAACTTTGTGTTCCCAACAAGCTAGGTGAAGGAAGGCTTTCACACACACTTATCTCTCAGAACTGAGCATGTGGAGAGACGCACGTTCATCTAGCACAAAGGGAACGGGTTGCAGGAGAAACATTTACTCTGGATTCTCAGTCTGTTTCCTAGTGCTGGTTTGAAGTTCCTTCAGTTTTCACTGTAAAACCGAGTTGGATCTACTACATGCCCATATAAATGTATGGAGTGGAGTTTGCAAGTGAAAAGAAACTTTGTGTTCCCAACATGCTAGTTGAAGGACTGCTTTCCCACACACTTATCTCTCAGAACTGAGCATGTGGAGAGACGTACGTTCATCTAGCACAAAGGGAACGGGTTGCAGGAGAAACTTTTACTCTGGTTTCTCAGTCTGTTTCCTAGTGCCAGTTTGATGTTCCTGCAGTTTTCACTGTAAAACCGAGTTGGAGCTAGTACCTCCCCATATATATGTATGGAGTGGAGTTTGCAAGTGAAAAGAAACTTTGTGTTCCCAACAAGCTAGGTGAAGGACGGCTTTCACACACAATTATCTCTCAGAACTGAGCATGTGGAGAGACGTTAGTTCATCTAGCACAACGGGAACGGGTTGCAGGAGAAACTTTTACTCTGGTTTCTCAGTCTGTTTCCTAGTGCCGGTTTGAAGTTCCTGCAGTTTTCACTGTAAAACCGTGTTGGAGCTAGTACCTACCCATATATATGTATGGAGTGGAGTTTGCAAGTGAAAAGAAACTTTGTGTTCCCAACAAGCTAGGTGAAGGACGGCTTTCACACACACTTATCTCTCAGAACTGAGCATGTGGAGAGACGTTCGTTCATCTAGCACAAATGGAACGGGTTGCAGGACAAACTTTTACTCTGGATTCTCAGTCTGTTTCTTAGTGCCGGTTTGAAGTTCCTGCAGTTTTCACTGTAAAACCGACTTGGAGCTAGTACCTCCCCATATATATGTATGGAGTGGAGTTGCAAGTGAAAAGAAACTTTGTGTTCCCAACAAGCTACGTGAAGGACGGCTTTCACACACACTTATCTCTCAGAAATGAGCATGTGGAGAGACGTTCGTTCATCTAGCACAAAGGGAACGGGTTGCAGGAGAAACTTTTACTCTGGTTTCTCAGTCTTTTTCCTAGTGCCGGTTTGAAGTTCCTGCAGTTTTCACTGTAAAACGGAGTTGGTGCTAGTACCTAACCATATATATGTATGGAGTGGTTTTTGCAAGTGAAAAGAAACTATGTGTTCCCAACAAGCTAGGGGAAGGACGGCTTTCACACACACTTATCTCTCAGAACTGAGCATGTGGAGAGACGTTCGTTCATCTAGCACAAAGGGAACGGGTTGCAGGAGAAACTTTTACTCTGGTTTCTCAGTCTGTTTCTTAGTGCCGGTTTGAAGTTCCTGCAGTTTTCACTGTAAAACCGAGTTGGAGCTAGTACCTCCCCATATATATTTGTATGGAGTGGAGTTGCAAGTGAAAAGAAACTTTGTGTTCCCAACAAGCTAGGTGAAGGACGGCTTTCACACACACTTATCTCTCAGAACTGAGCATGTGGAGAGACGATCGTTCATGTAGCACAAAGGGAACGGGTTGCAGGAGAAACTATTACTCTGGTTTATCAGACTGTTTCCTAGCGCCGGTTTGATGTCCCTGCAGTTTTCACTGTTAAACCGAGTTGGTGCTATTACCTCCCCATATATATGTATGGAGTGGAGTTTGCAAGTGAAAAGAAACTTTGTGTTCCCAACAAGCTAGGTGAAGGACGGGTTTCACACACACTTATCTCTCAGAACTGAGCATGTGGAGAGACGTTCGTTCATCTAGCACAAAGGGAACGGTTTGCAGGAGAAACTTTTACTCTGGTTTCTCAGTCTTTTTCCTAGTGCCGGTTTGAAGTTCCTGCAGTTTTCACTGTAAAACCGAGTTGGAGCTAGTACCTCCCCATATAAATGTATGGAGAGTAGTTTGCAAGTGAAAAGAAACTTTGTGTTCCCAACAAGCTAGGTGAAGGACGGCTTTCACACACATTTATCTCTCAGAACTGAGCATGTGGTGAGACTTTTGTTCATCTAGCACAAAGGGAACGGGTTGCAGGCGAAACTTTTACTCTGGTTTCTCAGTCTGTTTCCTAGTGCCGGTTTGAAGTTCCTGCAGTTTTCACTTTAAAACCGAGTTGGAGCTAGGACCTCAACATATATATGTATGGAGTGGAGTTTGCAAGTGAAAAGAAATTTTGTGTTCCCAAAAAGCTAGTTGAAGGACGGCTTTCACACACACTTATCTCTCAGAAATGAGCATGTGGAGAGACGTTCGTTCATCTAGCACAAAGGGAACGTGTTGCAGGAGAAACTTTTACTCTGGTTTCTCAGTCTGTTTCTTAGTGCCGGTTTGAATTGTCTGCAGTTTTCACTGTAAAACCGAGTTGGAGCTAGTACCTCCCAATATATATATGGATTGGAGTTTGCAAGTGAAAACAATCTTTGTGTTCCCAACAAGCTAGGTGAAGGACGGCTTTCACACAATTATCTCTCAGAACTGAGCATGTGGAGAGACGTTCGTTCATCTAGCACAAAGGGAACGGGTTGCAGGATAAACTTTTATTCTGGTTTCTCAGTCTGTTTCCTACTGCCGGTTTGAAGTTCCTGCAGTTTTCACTGTAAAACCGAGTTGGAGATAGTACCTCCCCATATATATGTATAGAGTGGAGTTTGCAAGTGAAAAGAAACTTTGTGTTCCCAAAAAGCTAGGCGAATTACGGCTTTCACTCACACTTATCTCTCAGAACTGAGCATGTGGAGAGACGTTCGTTCATCTAGCACAAAGGGAACGGTTTGCAGGACAAAATTTTACTCTGTTTTCTCAGTCTGTTTCCTAGTGCCGGTTTGAATTTCCTGCAGTTTTCACTGTAAAACCGAGTTGGAGCTAGTACCTCCCCATATATATATGGATTGGAGTTTGCAAGTGAAAAGAAACTTTGTGTTCCCAACAAGCTAGGTGAAGGACGGCTTTCACACACTTATCTCTCAGAACTGAGCATGTGGAGAGACGTTCGTTCATCTAGCACAAAGGGAACGGGTTGCAGGAGAAACTTTTACTCTGGTATCTCAGTCTGTTTCCTAGTGCCGGTTTGAAGTTCCTGCAGTTTTCACTGTAAAACCGAGTTGGAGCTAGTACCACCCCATATATATGTATGGAGTGGAGTTTGCAAGTGAAAAGAAACTTTGTGTTCCCAACAAGCTAGGCGAATTACGGCTTTCACACACACTTATCTCTCAATACTGAGCATGTGGAGAGACGTTCGTTCATCTAGCACAAAGGGAACGGGTTGCAGGCGAAACTTTTACTCTGGTTTCTCAGTCTGTTTCCTAGTGCCGGTTTGAAGTTCCTGCAGTTTTCACTTTAAAACCGAGTTGGAGCTAGGACCTCCCCATATATATATATGGAGTGGAGTTTGCAAGTGAAAAGAAACTTTGTGTTCCCAAAAAGCTAGTTGTAGGACGGCTTTCACACACACTTATCTCTCAGAAATGAGCATGTGGAGAGACGTTCGTTCATCTAGCACAAAGGGAACGTGTTGCAGGAGAAACTTTTACTCTGGTTTCTCAGTCTGTTTTTTAGTGCCGGTTTGAATTGTCTGCAGTTTTCACTGTAAAACCGAGTTGGAGCTAGTACCTTCCAATATATATATGGATTGGAGTTTGCAAGTGAAAAGAAACTTTGTGTTCCCAACAAGCTATCTGAAGGACGGCTTTCACACACTTATCTCTCAGAACTGAGCATGTGGAGTGACGTTCGTTCATCTAGAACAAAGGGAACGGGTTGCAGGAGAAACTTTTACTCTGGTATCTCAGTCTGTTTCCTAGTGCCGGTTTGATGTTCCTGCAGTTTTCACTGTAAAACCGAGTTGGAGCTAGTACCTCCCCATATATATGTATGGAGTGGAGTTTGCAAGTGAAAAGAAACTTTGTGTTCCCATCAAGCTAGTTGAAGGACGGCTTTAAAACACAATTATCTCTCAGAACTGAGCATGTGGAGAGACGTTCGTTCATCTAGCACAAAGGGAACGGGTTGCAGGAGAAACTTTTACTCTGGTTTCTCAGTCTGTTTCTTAGTGTCGGTTTGAAGTTCCTGCAGTTTTCACTGTAAAACCGACTTGGAGCTACTACCTCCCCATATATATTTGTATGGAGTGGAGTTGCAAGTGAAAAGAAACTTTGTGTTCCCAACAAGCTAGGTGAAGGACGGCTTTCACACACACTTATCTCTCAGAACTGAGCATGTGGAGAGACGTTCGTTCATCTAGCACAAAGGGAACGGGTTGCAGGAGAAACTTTTACTCTGGTTTCTCAGTCTGTTTCCTAGTGCCGTTTTGAAGTTCCTGCAGTTTTCACTTTAAAACCGAGTTGGAGCTAGTACCACCCCATATATATGTATGGAGTGGAGTTTGCAAGTGAAAAGAAACTTTGTGTTCCCAACAAGCTTGGTGAAGGACGGCTTTCTCACACACTTATCTCTCAGAACTGAGCATGTGGAGAGACGTTCGTTCATCTAGCACAAAGGGAACGGTTTGCAGGAGAAACATTTACTCTGGTTTCTCAGTCTGTTTCCTAGTGCCGGTTTGAAGTTCCTGCAATTGTCACTGTAAAACCGAGTTGGAGCTAGTACCTCCCCATATATATGTATGGAGTGGAGTTTGCAAGTGAAAAGAAACTTTGTGTTCCCAACAAGCTAGTTGAAGAACGGCTTTCACACACATTTATCTCTCAGAACTGAGCATGTGGAGAGACGTAAGTTCATCTAGCACAAGGGGAACGGGTTGCAGGAGAAACTTTTTCTCTGGTTTCTCAGTCTGTTTCCTAGTGCCCGTTTGAAGTTCCTGCAGTTTTCACTGTAAAACCGAGTTGGAGCTAGTACCTCCCCATATGTATGTATGGAGTGGAGTTTGCAAGTGAAAAGAAACTTTGTGTTCCCAACAAGCTAGGTGAAGGACGGCTTTCACACACACTTATCTCTCAGAACTGAGCATGTGGAGAGACGTTCGTTCATCTAGCACAAAGGGAACGGTTTGCAGGAGAAACTTTTACTCTGGTTTCTCAGTCTGTTTCCTAGTGCCGTTTTGAAGTTCCTGCAGTTTTCACTGTAAAACCGACTTGGAGCTAGTACCTCCCCATATATATATATGGAGTGGAGTTTTCAAGTGAAAAGAAACTTTGTGTTCCCAACAAGCTAGGTGAAGGACGGCTTTCACACACACTTATCTCTCAGAACTGAGCATGTGGAGAGACGTTAGTTCATCTAGCACAAAGGGAACAGGTTTCAGGAGAAACTTTTACTCTGGTTTCTCAGTCTGTTTCCTAGTGCCCGTTTGAAGTTCCTGCAGTTTTCACTGTAAAACCGAGTTGGAGCTAGTAACTCCCCATATGTATGTATGGAGTGGAGTTTGCAAGTGAAAAGAAACTTTGTGTTCCCAACAAGCTAGGTGAAGGACGGCTTTCACACACACTTATCTCTCAGAACTGAGCATGTGGAGAGACGTTCGTTCATCTAGCACAAAGGGAAAGGTTTGCAGGAGAAATTTTTACTCTGGTTTCTCAGTCTGTTTCCTAGTGCCGGTTTGAAATTCTTGCAGTTTTCACTGTAAAACCGAGTTCGAGCTAGTACCTCCCCATAAATATATATATGGAGTGGAGTTTGCAAGTGAAAAGAAACTTTGTGTTCCCAAAAAGCTAGTTGTAGGACAGCTTTCACACACACTTATCTCTCAGAAATGAGCATGTGGAGAGACGTTCGTTCATCTAGCACAAAGGGAACGTGTTGCAGGAGAAACTTTTACTCTGGTTTCTCAGTCTGATTTTTAGTGCCGGTTTGAATTGTCTGCAGTTTTCACTGTAAAACAGAGTTGGAGCTAGTACCTTCCAATATATATATGGATTGGAGTTTGCAAGTGAAAAGAAACTTTGTGTTCCCAACAAGCTATCTGAAGGACGGCTTTCACACACTTATCTCTCAGAACTGAGCATGTGGAGTGACGTTCGTTCATCTAGCACAAAGGGAACGGGTTGCAGGAGAAACTTTTACTCTGGTATCTCAGTCTGTTTCCTAGTGCCGGTTTGATGTTCCTGCAGTTTTCACTGTAAAACCGAGTTGGAGCTAGTACCTCCCCATATATATGTATGGAGTGGAGTTTGCAAGTGAAAAGAAACTTTGTGTTCCCAACAAGCTAGTTGAAGGACGGCTTTAAAACACAATTATCTCTCAGAACTGAGCATGTGGAGAGACGTTCGTTCATCTAGCACAAAGGGAACGGGTTGCAGGAGAAACTTTTACTCTGGTTACTCAGTCTGTTTCTTAGTGCCGGTTTGAAGTACCTGCTGTTTTCACTGTAAAACCGACTTGGAGCTACTACCTCCCCATATATATTTGTATGGAGTGGAGTTGCAAGTGAAAAGAAACTTTGTGTTCCCAACAAGCTAGGTGAAGGACGGCTTTCAAACACACTTATCTCTCAGAACTGAGCATGTGGAGAGACGATCGTTCATGTAGCACAAAGGGAACGGGTTGCAGGAGAAACTATTACTCTGGTTTATCAGACTGTTTCCTAGCGCCGGTTTGATGTCCCTGCAGTTTTCACTGTTAAACCGAGTTGTTGCTATTACCTCCCCATATATATGTATTGAGTGGAGTTTGCAAGTGAAAAGAAACTTTGTGTTCCCAACAAGCTAGGTGAAGGACGGCTTTCACACACACTTATCTCTCAGAACTGAGCATGTGGAGAGACGTTCGTTCATCTAGTACAAAGGGAACGGGTTGCAGGAGAAACTTTTACTCTGGTTTCTCAGTCTTTTTCCTAGTTCCGGTATGAAGTTCCTGCAGTTTTCACTGTAAAACCGAGTTGGAGCTAGTACCTAACCATATACATATATGGAGTGGTGTTTGCAAGTGAAAACAAACTATGTGTTCCCAACAAGCTAGGGGAAGGACGGCTTTCACACACACTTATCTCTCAGAACTGAGCATGTGGAGAGACGTTCGTTCATCTAGCACAAAGGGAAATGGTTGCAGGAGAAACTTTTACTCTGGTTTCTCAGTCTGTTTCCTAGTGCCGGTTTGAAATTCCTGCAGTTTTCACTGTAAAACCGAGTTGGAGCTAGTACCTCCCCATATATATGTATGGAGAGGAGTATGCAAGTGAAAAGAAACTTTGTGTTACCAACAAGCTAGGTGAAGGACGGCTTTCACACACACTTATCTCTCAGAACTGAGCATGTGGAGAGACGTTCGTTCATCTAGCACAAAGGGAACGGGTTGCAGGAGAAACTTTTACTCTGGTTTCTCAGTCTGTTTCCTAGTGCCGTTTTGAAGTTCCTGCAGTTTTCACTTTAAAACCGAGTTGGAGCTAGTACCTCCCCATATATATGTATGGAGTGGAGTTTGCAAGTGAAAAGAAACTTTGTGTTCCCAACAAGCTTGGTGAAGGACGGCTTTCTCACACACTTATCTCTCAGAACTGAGCATGTGGAGAGACGTTCGTTCATCTAGCACAAAGGGAACGGTTTGCAGGAGAAACATTTACTCTGGTTTCTCAGTCTGTTTCCTAGTGCCGGTTTGAAGTTCCTGCAATTGTCACTGTAAAACCGAGTTGGAGCTAGTACCTCCCCATATATATGTATGGAGTGGAGTTTGCAAGTGAAAAGAAACTTTGTGTTCCCAACAAGCTAGTTGAAGAACGGCTTTCACACACATTTATCTCTCAGAACTGAGCATGTGGAGAGACGTTAGTTCATCTAGCACAAGGGGAACGGGTTGCAGGAGAAACTTTTTCTCTGGTTTCTCAGTCTGTTTCCTAGTGCCCGTTTGAAGTTCCTGCAGTTTTCACTGTAAAACCGAGTTGGAGCTAGTACCTCCCCATATGTATGTATGGAGTGGAGTTTGCAAGTGAAAAGAAACTTTGTGTTCCCAACAAGCTAGGAGAAGAACGGCTTTCACACACACTTCTCTCTCAGAACTGAGCATGTGGAGAGACGTTCGTTCATCTAGCACAAATGGAACGGTATTCAGGAGAAACTTTTACTGTGGTTTCTCAGTCTGTTTCCTAGTGCCGGTTTGAAGTTCCTGCAGTTGTCACTGTAAAACCGAGTTGGAGCTAGTACTTCCCCATATATATGTATGGAGTGGAGTTTGCAAGTGAAAAGAAACTTTGTGTTCCCAACAAGCTAGGTGAAGTACGGCTTTCACACACACTTATCTCTCAGAACTGAGCATGTGGAGAGACGTTCGTTCATCTAGCACAAAGGGAACGGTTTGCAGTAGAAAGTTTTACTCTGGTTTCTCAGTCTGTTTCTTAGTGCCGGATTGAAGTTCCTGCAGTTTTCACTGTAAAATCGACTTGGAGCTTGTACCTCCCCATATATATGTATGGAGTGTAGTTGCAAGTGAAAAGAAACTTTGTGTTCCCAACAAGCTAGGTGAAGGACGGCTTTCACACACACTTATCTCTCAGAACTGAGCATGTGGAGAGACGTTCGTTCATCTAGCACAAAGGGAAAGGTTTGCAGGAGAAATTTTTACTCTGGTTTCTCAGTCTGTTTCCTAGTGCCGGTTTGAAATTCTTGCAGTTTTCACTGTAAAACCGAGTTGGAGCTAGTACCTCCCCATAAATATATATATGGAGTGGAGTTTGCAAGTGAAAAGAAACTTTGTGTTCCCAACAAGCTAGAAGAACGGCTTTCACACACACTTCTCTCTCAGAACTGAGCATGTGGAGAGACGTTCGTTCATCTAGCACAAATGGAACGGTATTCAGGAGAAACTTTTACTCTGGTTTCTCAGTCTGTTTCCTAGTGCCGGTTTGAAGTTCCTGCAGTTGTCTCTGTAAAACCGAGTTGGAGCTAGTACTTCCCCATATATATGTATGGAGTGGAGTTTGCAAGTGAAAAGAAACTTTGTGTTCCCAACAAGCTAGGTGAAGGACGGTTTCACACACACTTATCTCTCAGAACTGAGCATGTGGATAGACGTTCGTTCATCTAGCACAAAGGGAACGGTTTGCAGTAGAAAGTTTTACTCTGGTTTCTCAGTCTGTTTCTTAGTGCCGGATTGAAGTTCCTGCAGTTTTCACTGTAAAACCGACTTGGAGCTTGTACCTCCCCATATATATGTATGGTGTGTAGTTGCAAGTGAAAAGAAACTTTGTGTTCCCAACATGCTAGTTGAAGGACGGCTTTCCCACACACTTATCTCTCAGAACTGAGCATGTGGAGAGACGTTCGTTCATCTAGCACAAAGGGAACGGTTGGCAGGAGAAACTTTTACTCTGGTTTCTCAGTCTGTTTCCTAGTGCCGGTTTGATGTTCCTGCAGTTTTCACTGTAAAACCGAGTTGGAGCTAGTACCTCCCCATATATATGTATGGAGTGGAGTTTGCAAGTGAAAAGAAACTTTGTGTTCCCAACAAGCTAGGTGAAGGACGGCTTTCACACACAATTATCTCCAGAACTGAGCATGTGGAGAGATGTTCGTTCATCTAGCAAAAAGGGAACGGGTTGCAGGAGAAACTTTTACTCTGGTTTCTCACACTGTTTCCTAGTGCCGGTTTGAAGTTCCTGCAGTTTTCACTGTAAAACCGACTTGGAGCTAGTACCTCCCCATATATATGTATGGTGTGGAGTTGCAAGTGAAAAGAAACTTTGTGTTCCCAACAAGATATGTGAAGGACGGCTTTCACACACACTTATCTCTCAGAACTGAGCATGTGGAGAGACGTTCGTTCATCTAGCACAAAGGGAACGTGTTGCAGGAGAAACTTTTACTCTGGTTTCTCAGTCTGTTTCCTAGTGCCGTTTTGAAGTTCCTGCAGTTTTCACTTTAAAACCGAGTTGGAGCTAGTACCTCCCCATATATATGTATGGAGTGGAGTTTGCAAGTGAAAAGAAACTTTGTGTTCCCAACAACTTGGTGAAGGACGGCTTTCTCACACACTTATCTCTCAGAAATGAGCATGTGGAGAGACGTTCGTTCATCTAGCACAAAGGGAACGGTTTGCAGGAGAAACATTTACTCTGGTTTCTCAGTCTGTTTCCTAGTGCCCGTTTGAAGTTCCTGCAGTTTTCACAGTAAAACCGAGTTGGAGCTAGTACCTCCCCATATGTATGTATGGAGTGGAGTTTGCAAGTGAAAAGAAACTTTGTGTTCCCAACAAGCTAGGTGAAGGACGGCTTTCACACACACTTATCTCTCAGAACTGAGCATGTGGAGAGACGTTCGTTCATCTAGCACAAAGGGAACGGTTTGCAGGAGAAACTTTTACTCTGGTTTCTCAGTCTGTTTCCTAGTGCCGTTTTGAAATTCTTGCAGTTTTCACTGTAAAACCGACTTGGAGCTAGTACCTCCCCATATATATGTATGGAGTGGAGTTTTCAAGTGAAAAGAAACTTTGTGTTCCCAACAAGCTAGGTGAAGGACGGCTTTCACACACACTTATCTCTCAGAACTGAGCATGTGGAGAGACGTTCGTTCATCTAGCACAAAGGGAACAGGTTTCAGGAGAAACTTTTACTCTGGTTTCTCACTCTGTTTCCTAGTGCCCGTTTGAAGTTCCTGCAGTATTCACTGTAAAACCGAGTTGGAGCTAGTAACTCCCCATATGTATGTATGGAGTGGAGTTTGCAAGTGAAAAGAAACTTTGTGTTCCCAACAAGCTAGGTGAAGGACGGCTTTCACACACACTTATCTCTCTGAACTGAGCATGTGGAGAGACGTTCGTTCATCTAGCACAATGGGAAAGGTTTGCAGGAGAAATTTTTACTCTGGTTTCTCAGTCTGTTTCCTAGTGCCCGTTTGAAATTCTTGCAGTTTTCACTGTAAAACCGAGTTGGAGCTAGTACCTCCCCATAAATATATATATGGAGTGGAGTTTGCAAGTGAAAAGAAACTTTGTGTTCCCAACAAGCTAGGAGAAGGACGGCTTTCACACACACTTCTCTCTCAGAACTGAGCATGTGGAGAGACGTTCGTTCATCTAGCACAAATGGAACGGTATTCAGGAGAAACTTTTACTCTGGTTTCTCAGTCTGTTTCCTAGTGCCGGTTTGAAGTTCCTGCAGTTGTCAGTGTAAAACCGAGTTGGAGCTAGTACTTCCCCATATATATGTATGGAGTGGAGTTTGCAAGTGAAAAGAAACTTTGTGTTCCCAACAAGCTAGGTGAATGACGGCTTTCACACACACTTATCTCTCAGAACTGAGCATGTGGAGAGACGTTCGTTCATCTAGCACAAAGGGAACGGGTTGCAGGAGAAACTTTTACTCTGGTTTCTCAGTCTGTTTCCTAGTGCCGTTTTGAAGTTCCTGCAGTTGTCACTGTAAAACCGAGTTGGAGCTAGTACCTCCCCATATATATGTATGGAGTGGGGTTTGCAAGTGAAAAGAAACTTTGTGTTCCCAACAAGCTAGGTGAAGGACGGCTTTCCCACACACTTATCTCTCAGAACTGAGCATGTGGAGAGACGTTCGTTCATCTAGCACAAAGGGAACGGGTTGCAGGAGAAACTTTTACTCTGGTTTCTCAGTCTGTTTCCTAGTGCCGTTTTGAAGTTCCTGCAGTTTTCACTTTAAAACCGAGTTGGAGCTAGTACCTCCCCATATATATGTATGGAGTGGAGTTTGCAAGTGAAAAGAAACTTTGTGTTCCCAACAACTTGGTGAAGGACGGCTTTCTCACACACTTATCTCTCAGAACTGTGCATGTGGAGAGACGTTCGTTCATCTAGCACAAAGGGAACGGTTTGCAGGAGAAACATTTACTCTGGTTTCTCAGTCTGTTTCCTAGTGCCGGTTTGAAGTTCCTGCAATTGTCACTGTAAAACCGAGTTGGAGCTAGTACCTCCCCATATATATGTATGGAGTGGAGTTTGCAAGTGAAATGAAACTTTGTGTTCCCAACAAGCTAGTTGAAGAACGGCTTTCACACACATTTATCTCTCAGAACTGAGCATGTGGAGAGACGTTAGTTCATCTAGCACAAGGGGAACGGGTTGCAGGAGAAACTTTTTCTCTGGTTTCTCAGTCTGTTTCCTAGTGCCCGTTTGAAGTTCCTGCAGTTTTCACAGTAAAACCGAGTTGGAGCTAGTACCTCCCCATATGTATGTATGGAGTGGAGTTTGCAAGTGAAAAGAAACTTTGTGTTCCCAACAAGCTAGGTGAAGGACGGCTTTCACACACACTTATCTCTCAGAACTGAGCATGTGGAGAGACGTTCGTTCATCTAGCACAAAGGGAACGGTTTGCAGGAGAAACTTTTACTCTGGTTTCTCAGTCTGTTTCCTAGTGCCGTTTTGAAATTCTTGCAGTTTTCACTGTAAAACCGACTTGGAGCTAGTACCTCCCCATATATATGTATGGAGTGGAGTTTGCAAGTGAAAAGAAACTTTGTGTTCCCAACAAGCTAGGTGAAGGACGGCTTTCACACACACTTATCTCTCAGAACTGAGCATGTGGAGAGACGTTCGTTCATCTAGCACAAAGGGAACGGGTTGCAGGAGAAACTTTTACTCTGGTTTCTCAGTCTGTTTCCTAGTGCCGTTTTGAAGTTCCTGCAGTTGTCACTGTAAAACCGAGTTGGAGCTAGTACCTCCCCATATATATGTATGGAGTGGGGTTTGCAAGTGAAAAGAAACTTTGTGTTCCCAACAAGCTAGGTGAAGGTCGGCTTTCACACACACTTATCTCTCAGAAATGAGCATGTGTAGAGACGTTCGTTCATCTAGCACAAAAGGAACGGGTTGCAGGAAAAACTTTTACTCTTGTTTCTCAGTCTGTTTCCTAGTGCCGGTTTGAAGTTCCTGCAGTTTTCACTGTAAAACCGATTTGGAGCTAGTACCTCCCCATATATATGTATGAAGTGGAGTTTGCAAGTGAAAAGAAAATTTGTGTTCCCAAGAAGCTAGGTGAAGGACGGCTTTCACACACACTTATCTCTCAGAACTGAGCATGTGGAGAGACGTTCGTTCATCTAGCACAAAGGGAACGGGTTTCAGGAGAAACTTTTACTCTGGTCTTTCAGTCTGTTTCCTAGTGCCGGTATGAAGTTCCTGCAGTATTCACTGTAAAACCGAGTTGGAGCTAGTACCTCCCCATATATATGTATGGAGTGGAGTTTGCAAGTGAAAAGAAACTTTTTGTTCCCAACAAGATAGGTGAAGTGCGGCTTTCACACACACATATCTCTCAGAAATGAGCATGTGTTGAGACGTTCGTTCATCTAGCACAAATGGAACGGGTTGCAGGAAAAACTTTTACTCTGGTTTCTCAGTCTGTTTCCTAGTGCCGGTTTGAAGTACCTGCAGTTTTCATTGTAAAACAGAGTTGGAGCTAGTACCTCCTAATATATATATATATGGGGTGGAGTTTGCAAGTGAATAGAAACTTTGTGTTCCAAACAGGCTAGGTGAAGGACGGCTTTCACACACACTTATCTCTCAGAACTGAGCATGTGGAGAGACGTTCGTTCATCTAGCACAAAGGGAACGGGATGCAGGAGAAAATTTACTCTGGTTTCTCAGTCTGTTTCCTAGTGCCGGTTTGAAGTTCCTGCAGTTGTCACTGTAAAACCGAGTTGGAGCTAGTACCTCCCCATATATATGTATGGAGTGGAGTTTGCAAGTGAAAAGAAACTTTGTGTTCCCAACAAGCTAGGTGAAGGACGGCTTTCACACACACTTATCTCTCAGAACTGAGCATGTGGAGAGACGTTCTTTCATCTAGCACAAAGTGAACGGGTTGCAGGAGAAACTTTTACTCTGGTTTCTCAGTCTGTTTCCTAGTGCCGGTTTGAAGTTCCTGCAGTTTTCACTGTAAAACCGAGTTAGAGCTAGTACCTCACCATATATTTGTATGGAGTGGAGATTGCAAGTGAAAAGAAACTTTGTGTTCCCAACAAGGTACGTGAAGGACGGCTTTCACACACACTTATCTCTCAGAACTGAGCATGTGGAGAGAAGTTCGTTCATTTAGCACAAAGGGAACGGGTTGCAGGAGAAACTTTTACTCTGGTTTCTCAGTCTGTTTCCTAGTGCCGGTTTGAAGTTCCTGCAGTTGTCACTGTAAAACCGAGTTGGAGCTAGTACCTCCCCATATATATGTATGGAGTGGAGTTTGCAAGTGAAAAGAAACTTTGTGTTCCCAACAAGCTAGGTGAAGTGCGGCTTTCACACACACATATCTCTCAGAAATGAGCATGTGTTGAGACGTTCGTTCATCTAGCACAAATGGAACGGGTTGCAGGAAAAACTTTTACTCTGGTTTCTCAGTCTGTTTCCTAGTGCCGGTTTGAAGTTCCTGCAGTTTTCATTGTAAAACAGAGTTGGAGCTAGTACCTCCTAATATATATATATATGGCGTGGAGTTTGCAAGTGAATAGAAACTTTGTGTTCCCAACAAGCTAGGTGAAGGACGGCTTTCACACACAGTTATCTCTCAGAACTGAGCATGTGGAGAGACGTTCGTTCATCTAGCACAAAGGGAACGGGATGCAGGAGAAAATTTACTCTGGTTTCTCAGTCTGTTTCCTAGTGCCGGTTTGAAGTTCCTGCAGTTGTCACTGTAAAACCGAGTTGGAGCTAGTACCTCCCCATTTATATGTATGGAGTGGAGTTTGCAAGTGAAAAGAAACTTTGTGTTCTCAACAAGCTAGGTGAAGGACGGCTTTCACACACACTTATCTCTCAGAAATGAGCATGTGGAGAGACGTTCTTTCATCTAGCACAAAGTGAACGGGTTGCAGGAGAAATTTTACTCTGGTTTCTCAGTCTGTTTCCTAGTGCCGGTTTGAAGTTCCTGCAGTTTTCACTGTAAAACCGAGTTAGAGCTAGTACCTCACCATATATTTGTATGGAGTGGAGTTTGCAAGTGAAAAGAAACTTTGTGTTCCCAACAAGGTACGTGAAGGACGGCTTTCACACACACTTATCTCTCAGAACTGAGCATGTGGAGAGAAGTTCGTTCATCTAGCACAAAGGGAACGGGTTGCAGGAGAAACTTTTACTCTGGTTTCTCAGTCTGTTTCCTAGTGCCGGTTTAAAGTTCCTGCAGTTTCCACTGTAAAACCGAGTTGGAGCTAGTACCTCCCCATATATATGTATGGAGAGGAGTTTGCAAGTGAAAAGAAACTTTGTGTTCCCAACAAGCTAGGTGAAGGACGGCTTTCACACACACTTATCTCTCAGAACTGAGCATGTGGAGAGACGTTCGTTCATCTAGCACAAAGTAACGGGTTGCAGGAGAAACTTTTACTCTGGTTTCTCAGTCTGTTTCCTAGTGCCGGTTTGAAGTTCCTGCAGTTTTCACTGTAAAACCGAGTTGGAGCTAGTACCACCCCATATATATTTATGGAAAGGAGTTTGCAAGTGAAAAGAAACTTTGTGTTCCCAACAAGCTAGGTGAAGGACGGCTTTCACACACACTTATCTCTCAGAACTGAGCATGTGGAGAGACGTTCGTTCATCTAGCACAAAGGGAAAGGGTTGCAGGAGAAACTTTTACTCTGGTTTCTCAGTCTGTTTCCTAGTGCCGGTTTGAAGTTCCTGCATTTGTCACTGTAAAACCGAGTTGGAGCTAGTACCTCCCCATATATATGTATGGAGTGGAGTTTGCAAGTGAAAAGAAACTTTGTGTTTCAAACAAGCTACGTGAAGCACGGCTTTCACACAAACTTATCTCTCAGAACTGAGCATTTGGAGAGACGTTCGTTCATCTAGCACAAAGGGAACGGGTTGAAGGAGAAAATTTTACTCTGGTTTCTCAGTCTGTTTCCTAGTGCCGATTTGAAGTTCCTGCATTTTTCACTGTAAAACCGAGTTGGAGCTAGTACCTCCCCATATATATGTATGGAGTGGAGTTTGCAAGTGAAAAGAAACTTTGTGTTCCCAACAAGCTAGGTGAAGAACGGCTTTCACACACAGTTATCCCTCAGAACTGATCATGTGGAGAGACGTTCGTTCATCTAGCACAAAGGGAACGGGTTGCAGGAGAAACTTTTACTCTGGTTTCTCAGTCTGTTCCCTAGTGCCGGTTTGAAGTTCCTGCAGTTGTCCCTGTAAAACCGAGTTGGAGCTAGTACCTCCCCATATATATGTATGCAGTGGAGTTTGCAAGTGAAAAGACACTTTGTGTTCCCAACAAGCTAGGTGAAGGACGGCTTTCACACACACTTATCTCTCAGATCTGAGCATGTGGAGAGACGTTCGTTCATCTAGCACAAAGGGAACGGGTTGCAGGAGAAACTCTTAGTCTGGTTTCTCAGTGTGTTTCCTAGTGCCGATTTGAAGATCCTGCAGTTTTCACTGTAAAACCGTGTTGGAGCTAGTACCTCCCCATATATATGTATGGAGTGGAGTTTGCAAGTGAAAAGAAACTTTGTGTTCCCAACAAGCTAGGTGAAGGACGGCTTTCACACACACAAATCTCTCAGAACTGAGCATGTGGAGAGACGTTCGTTCATCTAGCACAAAGGGAACGGGTTGCAGGAGAAACTTTTACTCTGGTTTCTCAGTCTGTTTCCTAGTGCCGGTTTGAAGTTCCTGCATTTGTCACTGTAAAACCGAGTTGGAGCTAGTACCTCCCCATATATATGTATGGAGTGGAGTTTGCAAGTGAAAAGAAACTTTGTGTTTCAAACAAGCTACGTGAAGCACGGCTTTCACACACACTTATCTCTCAGAACTGAGCATTTGGAGAGACGTTCGTTCATCTAGCACAAAGGGAACGGGTTGAAGGAGAAAATTTTACTCTGGTTTCTCAGTCTGTTTCCTAGTGCCGATTTGAAGTTCCTGCATTTTTCACTGTAAAACCGAGTTGGAGCTAGTACCTCCCCATATATATGTATGGAGTGGAGTTTGCAAGTGAAAAGAAACTTTGTGTTCCCAACAAGCTAGGTGAAGAACGGCTTTCACACACAGTTATCCCTCAGAACTGATCATGTGGAGAGACGTTCGTTCATCTAGCACAAAGGGAACGGGTTGCAGGAGAAACTTTTACTCTGGTTTCTCAGTCTGTTTCCTAGTGCCGGTTTGAAGTTCCTGCAGTTGTCACTGTAAAACCGAGTTGGAGCTAGTACCTCCCCATATATATGTATGCAGTGGAGTTTGCAAGTGAAAAGACACTTTGTGTTCCCAACAAGCTAGGTGAAGGACGGCTTTCACACACACTTATCTCTCAGATCTGAGCATGTGGAGAGACGTTCGTTCATCTAGCACAAAGGGAACGGGTTGCAGGAGAAACTCTTAGTCTGGTTTCTCAGTGTGTTTCCTAGTGCCGGTTTGAAGATCCTGCAGTTTTCACTGTAAAACCGAGTTGGAGCTAGTACCTCCCCATATATATGTATGGAGTGGAGTTTGCAAGTGAAAAGAAACTTTGTGTTCCCAACAAGCTAGGTGAAGGACGGCTTTCACACACACAAATCTCTCAGAACTGAGCATGTGGAGAGACGTTCGTTCATCTAGCACAAAGGGAACGGTTGGCAGGAGAAACTTTTACTCTGGTTTCTCAGTCTGTTTCCTAGTGCCGGTTTGAAGTTCCTGCAGTTTTCACTGTAAAACCGAGTTGGAGCTAGTACCTCCCCATATATATGTATGGAGTGGAGTTTGCAAGTGAAAAGAAACTTTGTGTTTCAAACAAGCTACGTGAAGCACGGCTTTCACACACACTTATCTCTCAGAACTGAGCATTTGGAGAGACGTTCGTTCATCTAGCACAAAGGGAACGGGTTGCAGGAGAAAATTTTACTCTGGTTTCTCAGTCTGTTTCCTAGTGCCCATTTGAAGTTCCTGCATTTTTCACTGTAAAACCGAGTTGGAGCTAGTACCTCCCCATATATATGTATGGAGTGGAGTTTGCAAGTGAAAAGAAACTTTGTGTTCCCAACAAGTTAGGTGAAGGACGGCTTTCACACACACAAATCTCTCAGAACTGAGCATGTGGAGAGACGTTCGTTCATCTAGCACAAAGGGAACGGTTGGCAGGAGAAACTTTTACTCTGGTTTCTCAGTCTGTTTCCTAGTGCCGGTTTGAAGTTCCTGCAGTTTTCACTGTAAAACCGAGTTGGAGCTAGTACCACCCCATATATATTTATGGAAAGGAGTTTGCAAGTGAAAAGAAACTTTGTGTTCCCAACAAGCTAGGTGAAGGACGGCTTTCACACACAATTATCTCTCAGAACTGAGCATGTGGAGAGACGTTCGTTCATCTAGCACAAAGGGAACGGGTTGCAGGAGAAACTTTTACTCTGGTTTCTCAGTCTGTTTCCTAGTGCCGGTTTGAAGTTCCTGCAGTTTTCACTGTAAAACCGAGTTGGAGCTAGTACCTCCCCATATATATGTATGGAGTGGAGTTTGCAAGTGAAAAGAAACTTTGTGTTTCAAACAAGCTACGTGAAGCACGGCTTTCACACACACTTATCTCTCAGAACTGAGCATTTGGAGAGACGTTCGTTCATCTAGCACAAAGGGAACGGGTTGCAGGACAAAATTTTACTCTGGTTTCTCAGTCTGTTTCCTAGTGCCGATTTGAAGTTCCTGCATTTTTCACTGTAAAACCGACTTGGAGCTAGTACCTCCCCATATATATGTATGGAGTGGAGTTTGCAAGTGAAAAGAAACTTTGTGTTCCCAACAAGCTAGGTGAAGGACGGCTTTCACACACACTTATCTCTCAGAACTGAGCATGTGGAGAGACGTTCGTTCATCTAGCACAAAGGGAACTGGTTGCAGGAGAAACTTTTACTCTGGTTTCTCAGTCTGTTTCCTAGTGCCGGTTTGAAGTTCCTGCAGTTGTCACTGTAAAACCGAGTTGGAGCTAGTACCTCCCCATATATATGTATGGAGTGGAGTTTGCAAGTGAAAAGAAACTTTGTGTTCCCAACAAGCTAGTTGAAGGACGGCTTTCACACACAGTTATCTCTCAGATCTGAGCATGTGGAGAGACGTTCGTTCATCTAGCACAAAGGGAACGGGTTGCAGGAGAAACTTTAAGTCTGGTTTCTCAGTGTGTTTCCTAGTGCCGGTTTGAAGTTCCTGCAGTTTTCACTGTAAAACCGAGTTGGAGCTAGTACCTCCCCATATATATGTATGGAGTGGAGTTTGCAAGTGAAAAGAAACTTTGTGTTCCCAACAAGCTAGGTGAAGGACCTCTTTCACACACACTTATCTCTCAGAACTGAGCATGTGGAGAGACGTTCGTTCATCTAACACAAAGGGAACGGGTGGCAGGAGAAACTTTTAGTCTGGTTTCTCAGTGTGTTTCTTAGTGCTGGTTTGAAGTTCCTGCAGTTTTCACTGTAAAACCGAGTTGGAGCTAGTACCTCCCCATATATATGTATGGAGTGGAGTTTGCAAGTGAAAAAAAAATTTGTGTTCCCAACAAGCTAGGTGAAGGACGGATTTCACACACACTTATCTCTCAGAACTGAGCATGTGGAGAGACGTTCGTTCATCTAGCACAAAGGGAACGGGTTGCAGGAGAAACTTTTACTCTTGTTTCTCAGTCTGTTTCCTAGTGCCGGTTTGAAGTTTCTGCAGTTTTCACTGTAAAACCGAGTTGGAGCTTTTACCTCCCCTTATATATGTATGGAGTGGAGTTTGCAAGTGAAAAGAAACTTTGAGTTCCCAACAAGCTAGATGAAGTAAGGCTTTCACACACACTTATCTCTCAGAACTGAGCATGTGGAGAGACGTTCGTTCATCTAGCACAAAGGGAACGTGTTGTAGGAGAAACTTTTACTCTGGTTTCTCAGTCTGTTTCCTAGTGCCGGTTTGAAGTTCCTACAATTTTCACTGTAAAACCGAGTTGGAGCTAGTACCTCCCCATATATATGTATGGAGTGGAGTTTGCAAGTGAAAAGAAACTTTGTGTTCCCAACAAGCTAGATGAAGGACGGCTTTCACACACACTTATCTCTCAGAACTGAGCATGTGGAGAGACGTTCGTTCACCTAGCACAAATGGAACGGTTTGCAGGAGAAACTTTTACTCTGGTTTCTCAGTCTGTTTCCTAGTGCCGGTTTGAAGTTCCTGCAGTTTTCACTGTAAAACCGACTTGGAGCTTGTACCTCCACATATATATGTATGGAGTGGAGTTTGCAAGTGAAAAGAAACTTTGTGTTCCCAACAAGCTAGGTGAAGGACGGCTTTCACACACACTTATCTCTCAGAACTGAGCATGTGGAGAGACGTTCGTTCATCTAGCACAAAGGGAACGGGTTGCAGGAGAAACTTTTACTCTGGTTTCTCAGTCTGATTCCTAGTGCCGGTTTGAATTTCCTGCAGTTTTCACTGTAAAACCGACTTGGAGCTAGTACCTCCCCATATATATGTATGGAGTGGAGTTTGCAAGTGAAAAGAAACTTTGTGTTCCCAACAAGCTAGTTGAAGGACGGCTTTCCCACACACTTATCTCTCAGAACTTAGCATGTGAAGAGACGTTAGTTCATCTAGCACAATGGGAATGGGTTGTAGGAGAAACTTTTACTCTGGTTTCTCAGTCTTTTTCCGAGTGCCGGTTTGAAGTTCCTGCATTTTTCACTGTAAATCCGAGTTGGAGCTAGTACCTCCCCATATATATGTATGGAGTGGGGTTTGCAAGTTAAAAGAATCTTTGTGTTTCCAACAAGCTAGGTGAAGGACGGCTTTCACACACACTTATCTCTCAGAACTGAGCATGTGGAGAGACGTTCGTTCATCTAGCACAAAGGGAACGGGTGGCAGGAGAAACTTTTACTCTGGTTTCTCTGTCTGTTTCCTAGTGCCGGTTTGAAGTTCCTGCAGTTTTCACTGTAAAACCGAGTTGGAGTTAGTACCTCCCCATATATATATATATGGATTGGAGTTTGCAAGTGAAAAGAAACTTTGTGTTCCCAACAAGGTACGTGAAGGACGGCTTTCACACACACTTATCTCTCAGAACTGAGCATGTGGAGAGAAGTTCGTTCATCTAGCACAAAGGGAACGGGTTGCAGGAGAAACTTTTACTCTGGTTTCTCAGTCTGTTTCCTAGTGCCGGTTTAAAGTTCCTGCAGTTTCCACTGTAAAACCGAGTTGGAGCTAGTACCTCCCCATATATATGTATGGAGAGGAGTTTGCAAGTGAAAAGAAACTTTGTGTTCCCAACAAGCTAGGTGAAGGACGGCTTTCACACACACTTATCTCTCAGAACTGAGCATGTGGAGAGACGTTCGTTCATCTAGCACAAAGTAACGGGTTGCAGGAGAAACTTTTACTCTGGTTTCTCAGTCTGTTTCCTAGTGCCGGTTTGAAGTTCCTGCAGTTTTCACTGTAAAACCGAGTTGGAGCTAGTACCACCCCATATATATTTATGGAAAGGAGATTGCAAGTGAAAAGAAACTTTGTGTTCCCAACAAGCTAGGTGAAGGACGGCTTTCACACACACTTATCTCTCAGAACTGAGCATGTGGAGAGACGTTCGTTCATCTAGCACAAAGGGAAAGGGTTGCAGGAGAAACTTTTACTCTGGTTTCTCAGTCTGTTTCCTAGTGCCGGTTTGAAGTTCCTGCATTTGTCACTGTAAAACCGAGTTGGAGCTAGTACCTCCCCATATATATGTATGGAGTGGAGTTTGCAAGTGAAAAGAAACTTTGTGTTTCAAACAAGCTACGTGAAGCACGGCTTTCACACAAACTTATCTCTCAGAACTGAGCATTTGGAGAGACGTTCGTTCATCTAGCACAAAGGGAACGGGTTGAAAGAGAAAATTTTACTCTGGTTTCTCAGTCTGTTTCCTAGTGCCGATTTGAAGTTCCTGCATTTTTCACTGTAAAACCGAGTTGGAGCTAGTACCTCCCCATATATATGTATGGAGTGGAGTTTGCAAGTGAAAAGAAACTTTGTGTTCCCAACAAGCTAGGTGAAGAACGGCTTTCACACACAGTTATCCCTCAGAACTGATCATGTGGAGAGACGTTCGTTCATCTAGCACAAAGGGAACGGGTTGCAGGAGAAACTTTTACTCTGGTTTCTCAGTCTGTTCCCTAGTGCCGGTTTGAAGTTCTTGCAGTTGTCACTGTAAAACCGAGTTGGAGCTAGTACCTCCCCATATATATGTATGCAGTGGAGTTTGCAAGTGAAAAGACACTTTGTGTTCCCAACAAGCTAGGTGAAGGACGGCTTTCACACACACTTATCTCTCAGATCTGAGCATGTGGAGAGACGTTCGTTCATCTAGCACAAAGGGAACGGGTTGCAGGAGAAACTCTTAGTCTGGTTTCTCAGTGTGTTTCCTAGTGCCGATTTGAAGATCCTGCAGTTTTCACTGTAAAACCGTGTTGGAGCTAGTACCTCCCCATATATATGTATGGAGTGGAGTTTGCAAGTGAAAAGAAACTTTGTGTTCCCAACAAGCTAGGTGAAGGACGGCTTTCACACACACAAATCTCTCAGAACTGAGCATGTGGAGAGACGTTCGTTCATCTAGCACAAAGGGAACGGGTTGCAGGAGAAACTTTTACTCTGGTTTCTCAGTCTGTTTCCTAGTGCCGGTTTGAAGTTCCTGCATTTGTCACTGTAAAACCGAGTTGGAGCTAGTACCTCCCCATATATATGTATGGAGTGGAGTTTGCAAGTGAAAAGAAACTTTGTGTTTCAAACAAGCTACGTGAAGCACGGCTTTCACACACACTTATCTCTCAGAACTGAGCATTTGGAGAGACGTTCGTTCATCTAGCACAAAGGGAACGGGTTGAAGGAGAAAATTTTACTCTGGTTTCTCAGTCTGTTTCCTAGTGCCGATTTGAAGTTCCTGCATTTTTCACTGTAAAACCGCGTTGGAGCTAGTACCTCCCCATATATATGTATGGAGTGGAGTTTGCAAGTGAAAAGAAACTTTGTGTTCCCAACAAGCTAGGTGAAGAACGGCTTTCACACACAGTTATCCCTCAGAACTGATCATGTGGAGAGACGTTCGTTCATCTAGCACAAAGGGAACGGGTTGCAGGAGAAACTTTTACTCTGGTTTCTCAGTCTGTTTCCTAGTGCCGGTTTGAAGTTCCTGCAGTTGTCACTGTAAAACCGAGTTGGAGCTAGTACCTCCCCATATATATGTATGCAGTGGAGTTTGCAAGTGAAAAGACACTTTGTGTTCCCAACAAGCTAGGTGAAGGACGGCTTTCACACACACTTATCTCTCAGATCTGAGCATGTGGAGAGACGTTCGTTCATCTAGCACAAAGGGAACGGGTTGCAGGAGAAACTCTTAGTCTGGTTTCTCAGTGTGTTTCCTAGTGCCGGTTTGAAGATCCTGCAGTTTTCACTGTAAAACCGAGTTGGAGCTAGTACCTCCCCATATATATGTATGGAGTGGAGTTTGCAAGTGAAAAGAAACTTTGTGTTCCCAACAAGCTAGGTGAAGGACGGCTTTCACACACACAAATCTCTCAGAACTGAGCATGTGGAGAGACGTTCGTTCATCTAGCACAAAGGGAACGGTTGGCAGGAGAAACTTTTACTCTGGTTTCTCAGTCTTTTTCCTAGTGCCGGTTTGAAGTTCCTGCAGTTTTCACTGTAAAACCGAGTTGGAGCTAGTACCACCCCATATATATTTATGGAAAGGAGTTTGCAAGTGAAAAGAAACTTTGTGTTCCCAACAAGCTAGGTGAAGGACGGCTTTCACACACACTTATCTCTCAGAACTGAGCATGTGGAGAGACGTTCGTTCATCTAGCACAAAGGGAACGGGTTGCAGGAGAAACTTTTACTCTGGTTTCTCAGTCTGTTTCCTAGTGCCGGTTTGAAGTTCCTGCAGTTTTCACTGTAAAACCGAGTTGGAGCTAGTACCTCCCCATATATATGTATGGAGTGGAGTTTGCAAGTGAAAAGAAACTTTGTGTTTCAAACAAGCTACGTGAAGCACGGCTTTCACACACACTTATCTCTCAGAACTGAGCATTTGGAGAGACGTTCGTTCATCTAGCACAAAGGGAACGGGTTGCAGGAGAAAATTTTACTCTGGTTTCTCAGTCTGTTTCCTAGTGCCCATTTGAAGTTCCTGCATTTTTCACTGTAAAACCGAGTTGGAGCTAGTACCTCCCCATATATATGTATGGAGTGGAGTTTGCAAGTGAAAAGAAACTTTGTGTTCCCAACAAGTTAGGTGAAGGACGGCTTTCACACACACAAATCTCTCAGAACTGAGCATGTGGAGAGACGTTCGTTCATCTAGCACAAAGGGAACGGTTGGCAGGAGAAACTTTTACTCTGGTTTCTCAGTCTGTTTCCTAGTGCCGGTTTGAAGTTCCTGCAGTTTTCACTGTAAAACCGAGTTGGAGCTAGTACCACCCCATATATATTTATGGAAAGGAGTTTGCAAGTGAAAAGAAACTTTGTGTTCCCAACAAGCTAGGTGAAGGACGGCTTTCACACACAATTATCTCTCAGAACTGAGCATGTGGAGAGACGTTCGTTCATCTAGCACAAAGGGAACGGGTTGCAGGAGAAACTTTTACTCTGGTTTCTCAGTCTGTTTCCTAGTGCCGGTTTGAAGTTCCTGCAGTTTTCACTGTAAAACCGAGTTGGAGCTAGTACCTCCCCATATATATGTATGGAGTGGAGTTTGCAAGTGAAAAGAAACTTTGTGTTTCAAACAAGCTACGTGAAGCACGGCTTTCACACACACTTATCTCTCAGAACTGAGCATTTGGAGAGACGTTCGTTCATCTAGCACAAAGGGAACGGGTTGCAGGACAAAATTTTACTCTGGTTTCTCAGTCTGTTTCCTAGTGCCGATTTGAAGTTCCTGCAGTTTTCACTGTAAAACCGACTTGGAGCTAGTACCTCCCCATATATATGTATGGAGTGGAGTTTGCAAGTGAAAAGAAACTTTGTGTTCCCAACAAGCTAGGTGAAGGACGGCTTTCACACACACTTATCTCTCAGAACTGAGCATGTGGAGAGACGTTCGTTCATCTAGCACAAAGGGAACTGGTTGCAGGAGAAACTTTTACTCTGGTTTCTCAGTCTGTTTCCTAGTGCCGGTTTGAAGTTACTGCAGTTTTCACTGTAAAACCGAGTTGGAGCTAGTACCTCCCCATATATATGTATGGAGTGGAGTTTGCAAGTGAAAAGAAACTTTGTGTTCCCAACAAGCTAGTTGAAGGACGGCTTTCACACACAGTTATCTCTCAGATCTGAGCATGTGGAGAGACGTTCGTTCATCTAGCACAAAGGGAACGGGTTGCAGGAGAAACTTTAAGTCTGGTTTCTCAGTGTGTTTCCTAGTGCCGGTTTGAAGTTCCTGCAGTTTTCACTGTAAAACCGAGTTGGAGCTAGTACCTCCCCATATATATGTATGGAGTGGAGTTTGCAAGTGAAAAGAAACTTTGTGTTCCCAACAAGCTAGGTGAAGGACCTCTTTCACACACACTTATCTCTCAGAACTGAGCATGTGGAGAGACTTTCGTTCATCTAACACAAAGGGAACGGGTGGCAGGAGAAACTTTTAGTCTGGTTTCTCAGTGTGTTTCTTAGTGCCGGTTTGAAGTTCCTGCAGTTTTCACTGTAAAACCGAGTTGGAGCTAGTACCTCCCCATATATATGTATGGAGTGGAGTTTGCAAGTGAAAAAAAAATTTGTGTTCCCAACAAGCTAGGTGAAGGACGGATTTCACACACACTTATCTCTCAGAACTGAGCATGTGGAGAGACGTTCGTTCATCTAGCACAAAGGGAACGGGTTGCAGGAGAAACTTTTACTCTTGTTTCTCAGTCTGTTTCCTAGTGCCGGTTTGAAGTTTCTGCAGTTTTCACTGTAAAACCGAGTTGGAGCTTTTACCTCCCCTTATATATGTATGGAGTGGAGTTTGCAAGTGAAAAGAAACTTTGAGTTCCCAACAAGCTAGATGAAGTAAGGCTTTCACACACACTTATCTCTCAGAACTGAGCATGTGGAGAGACGTTCGTTCATCTAGCACAAAGGGAACGTGTTGTAGGAGAAACTTTTACTCTGGTTTCTCAGTCTGTTTCCTAGTGCCGGTTTGAAGTTCCTACAATTTTCACTGTAAAACCGAGTTGGAGCTAGTACCTCCCCATATATATGTATGGAGTGGAGTTTGCAAGTGAAAAGAAACTTTGTGTTCCCAACAAGCTAGATGAAGGACGGCTTTCACACACACTTATCTCTCAGAACTGAGCATGTGGAGAGACGTTCGTTCACCTAGCACAAATGGAACGGTTTGCAGGAGAAACTTTTACTCTGGTTTCTCAGTCTGTTTCCTAGTGCCGGTTTGAAGTTCCTGCAGTTTTCACTGTAAAACCGACTTGGAGCTTGTACCTCCACATATATATGTATGGAGTGGAGTTTGCAAGTGAAAAGAAACTTTGTGTTCCCAACAAGCTAGGTGAAGGACGGCTTTCACACACACTTATCTCTCAGAACTGAGCATGTGGAGAGACGTTCGTTCATCTAGCACAAAGGGAACGGGTTGCAGGAGAAACTTTTACTCTGGTTTCTCAGTCTGATTCCTAGTGCCGGTTTGAATTTCCTGCAGTTTTCACTGTAAAACCGACTTGGAGCTAGTACCTCCCCATATATATGTATGGAGTGGAGTTTGCAAGTGAAAAGAAACTTTGTGTTCCCAACAAGATAGGTGAAGGACGGCTTTCCTACACACTTATCTCTCAGAACTTAGCATGTGAAGAGACGTTAGTTCATCTAGCACAATGGGAATGGGTTGTAGGAGAAACTTTTACTCTGGTTTCTCAGTCTTTTTCCGAGTGCCGGTTTGAAGTTAATGCATTTTTCACTGTAAATCCGAGTTGGAGCTAGTACCTCCCCATATATATGTATGGAGTGGGGTTTGCAAGTTAAAAGAATCTTTGTGTTTCCAACAAGCTAGGTGAAGGACGGCTTTCACACACACTTATCTCTCAGAACTGAGCATGTGGAGAGACGTTCGTTCATCTAGCACAAAGGGAACGGGTGGCAGGAGAAACTTTTACTCTGGTTTCTCTGTCTGTTTCCTAGTGCCGGTTTGAAGTTCCTGCAGTTTTCACTGTAAAACCGAGTTGGAGTTAGTACCTCCCCATATATATATATATGGATTGGAGTTTGCAAGTGAAAAGAAACTTTGTGTTCCCAACAAGCTAGGTGAAGGACGGCTTTCACACACACTTATCTCTCTGAACTGAGCATGTGGAGAGACGTTCGTTCATCTAGCACAAAGGGAACTGGTTGCAGGAGAAACTTTTACTCTGGTTTCTCAGTCTGTTTCCTAGTGCCGGTTTGAAGTTCCTGCTGTTGTCAAGATAAAACCGAGTTGGAGCTAGTACCTCCCCATATATATGTAGGGAGTGGAGTTTGCAAGTGAAAAGAAACTTTGTGTTCCCAACAAGCTAGTTGAAGGGCGGCTTTCACACATACTTATCTCTCAGAACTGAGCATGTGTAGAGACTTTCGTTCATCTAGCACAAAGGGAACGGGTTGCAGGAAAAACTTTTACTCTGGTTTCTCAGTCTGTTTCCTAGTGCCGGTTTGATGTTCCTGCAGTTTTCACTGTAAAACCGAGTTGGAGATATTACCTCCCCATATATATGTATGGAGTGGAGTTTGCAAGTGAAAAGAAACTTTGTGTTCCCAACAAGCTAGGTAAAGGACGGCTTTAACACACACTTATCTCTCAGAACTGAGAATGTGGAGAGACGTTCGTTCATCTAGCACAAAGGGAACGGGTTGCAGGAGAAACATTTTCTCTGGTTTCTCAGTCTGTTTCCTAGTGCCGGTTTGAAGTTCCTGCAGTTTGCACGGTAAAACCAAGTTGGAGCTAGTACCTCCCCATATATATGTATGGAGTGGAGTTTGCAAGTGAAAAGAAACTTTGTGTTCCCAACAAGCTAGGTGAAGGACGGCTTTCACACACACTTATCTCTCAGAACTGAGCATGTGGAGAGACGTTCGTTCATCTAGCACAAATGGAACGGTTGGCAGGAGAAACTTTTACTCTGATTTCTCAGTCTGTTTCCTAGTGCCGGTTTGAAGTTACTGCAGTTTTCACTGTAAAACCGAGTTGGAGCTAGTACCTCCCTATATATACGTATGGAGAGGAGTTTGCAAGTGAAAAGAAACTTTGTGTTCCCAACAAGCTAGTTGAAGGACGGCTTTCACACACACTTATCTCTCAGAACTGAGCATGTGGAGAGACGTTAGTTCATCTAGCACAATGGGAACGGGTTGTAGGAGAAACTATTACTTTGGTTTCTCAGTCTTTTTCCGAGTGCCGGTTTGAAGTTCCTGCAGTTTTCACTGTAAATCCGAGTTGGAGCTAGTACCTCCCCATATATATGTATGGAGTGGGGTTTGCAAGTTAAAAGAATCTTTGTGTTCCCAACAAGCTAGGTGAAGGACGGCTTTCACACACACTTATTTCTCAGAACTGAGCATGTGGAGAGACGTTCGTTCATCTAGCACAAAGGGAACGGGTGGCAGGAGAAACTTTTACTCTGGTTTCTCAGTCTGTTTCCTAGTGCCGGTTTGAAGTTCCTGCAGTTTTCACTGTAAAACCGTGTTGGAGTTAGTACCTCCCCATATATATATATATGGATTGGAGTTTGCAAGTGAAAAGAAACTTTGTGTTCCCAACAAGATAGGTGAAGGACGGCTTTCACACACACTTATCTCTCTGAACTGAGCATGTGGAGAGACGTTCGTTCATCTAGCACAAAGGGAACGGGTTGCAGGAGAAACTTTTACTCTGGTTTCTCAGTCTGTTTCCTAGTGCCGGTTTGAAGTTCCTGCAGTTGTCAAGATAAAACCGAGTTGGAGCTAGTACCTCCCCATATATATGTAGGGAGTGGAGTTTGCAAGTGAAAAGAAACTTTGTGTTCCCAACAAGCTGGGTGAAGGGCGGCTTTCACACATACTTATCTCTCAGAACTGAGCATGTGTAGAGACTTTCGTTCATCTAGCACAAAGGGAACGGGTTGCAGGAAAAACTTTTACTCTGGTTTCTCAGTCTGTTTCCTAGTGCCGGTTTGATGTTCCTGCAGTTTTCACTGTAAAACCGAGTTGGAGATAGTACCTCCCCATATATATGTATGGAGTGGAGTTTGCAAGTGAAAAGAAACTTTGTGTTCCCAACAGGCTAGGTGAAGGACGGCTTTCACACACACTTATCTCTCAGAACTGAGCATGTGGAGAGACGTTCGTTCATCTAGCACAAAGGGAACGGTTTGCAGGAGAAACTTTTACTCTGGTTTCTCAGTCTGTTTCCTAGTGCCGGTTTGAAGTTTCTGCAGTTTTCACTGTAAAACCGAGTTGGAGCTAGTACCTCCCCATATATACATATGGAGAGGAGTTTGCAAGTGAAAAGAAACTTTGTGTTCCCAACAAGCTAGGTGAAGGGCGGCTTTCACACACACTTATCTCTCAGAACTGAGCATGTGGAGAGACGTTCGTTCATCTAGCACAAAGGGAACGGGTTGCAGGGGTAACTTTTACTCTGGTTTCGCAGTCTGTTTCCTAGTGCCAGTTTGAAGTTCCTGCATTTTTCAGTGTAAAACTGAGTTGGAGCTAGTACCTCCCCATATATATGTATGGAGTGGAGTTTGCAAGTGAAAAGAAACTTTGTGTTCCCAACAAGCTAGGTGAAGGACGGCTTTCACACACACTTATCCCTCAGAACTGAGCATGTGGAGAGACGTTCGTTCATCTAGCACAAAGGGAACGGTTGGCAGGAGAAATTTTTACTCTGGTTTCTCAGTCTGTTTCCTAGTGCCGGTTTGAAGTTCCTGCAGTTTTCACTGTAAAACCGAGTTGGAGCTAGTACCTCCCCATATATATGTATGTAGTGGAGTTTGCAAGTGAAAAGAAACTTTGTGTTCCCAACAAGCTAGATGAAGGACGGCTTTCACACACACTTATCTCTCAGAACTGAGCATGTGGAGAGACGTTCGTTCATCTAGCACAATAGGAACGGATTGCAGGAGAAACTTTTACTCTGGTTTCTCAGACTGTTTCCTAGTGCCGGTTTGAAGTTTCTGCAGTTTTCACTGTAAAACCGAGTTGGAGCTAGTACCTCCCCATATATATGTATGGATTGGAGTTTGCAAGTGAAAAGAAACTTTGTGTTCCCAACAAGCTAGGTGAAGGACGGCTTTCACACACACTTATCTCTCAGAACTGAGCATGTGGAGAGACGTTCGTTCATCTAGCACAAAGGGAACGGGTTGCAGAATAAACTTTTACTCTGGTTTCTCAGTCTGTTTCCTAGTGCCGGTTTGAAATTCCTGCAGTTTTCACTGTAAAACCGAGTTGGAGCTAGTACCTCCCCATATATATGTATGGAGTGAAGTTTGCTAGTGAAAAGAACTTTGTGTTCCCAACAAGCTAGATGAAGGACGGCTTTAACACACACTTATCTCTCAGAACTGAGCATGTGGAGAGACGTTCGTTCATCTAGCACAAAGGGAACGGTTTGCAGGACAATATTTTACTCTGGTTTCTCAGTCTGTTTCCTAGTTCCCGGTTTGAAGTTCCTGCAGTTTTCACTGTAAAACCGACTTGGAGCTAGTACCTCCCCATATATATGTATGGAGTGGAGTTTGCAAGTGAAAAGAAACTTTGTGTTCCCAACAAGCTATTTGAAGGACGGCTTTCACACACACTTATCTCTCAGATCTGAGCATGTGGAGAGACGTTCGTTCATCTAGCACAATGGGAACGGGTTGCAGGAGAAACTTTTACTCTGGTTTCTCAGTCTGTTTCCTACTGCCGGTTTGAAGTTCCTGCAGTTTTCACTGTAAAACCGACTTGGAGCTAGTACCTCCCCATATATATGTATGGAGTGGGGTTTGCAATTGAAAAGAAACTTTGTGTTCCCAACAAGCTTGGTGAAGGACGGCTTTCCCACACACTTATCTCTCAAACCTGAGCATGTGGAGAGACGTTCGTTCATCTAGCATAAAGGGAACGGGTTGCAGGGGAAACTTTTACTCTGGTTTCTCAGTCTGTTTCCTAGCGCCTGTTTGAAGTTCCTGCAGTTTTCACTGTAAATCCTATTTGGAGCTAGTACCTCCCCATATATATGTATGGAGTGGAGTTTGCAGTTGAAAAGAAACTTTGTGTTCCCAACAACCTAGTTGAAGGACGGCTTTCACACACACATATCTCTCAGAACTGAGCATGTGGAGAGACGTTCGTTCATCTAGCACAAAGGGAACGGTTTGCAGGAGAAACTTTTACTCTGGTTTCTCAGTCTGTTTCCTAGCGCCGGTTTGAAGTTCCTGCACTTTTCACTGTAAAACCGACTTGGAGCTAGTACCTCCCCATATATATGTATGGAGTGGAGTTTGCAAGTGAAAAGAAACTTTGTGTTCCCAACAAGCTAGGTGAAGGACGGCTTTCCCACACACTTATCTCTCAAAACTGAGCATGTGGAGAGACGTTCGTTCATCTAGCACAAAGGGAACGGGGTGCAGGAGAAACTTTACTCTGGTTTCTCAGTCTGTTTCCTAGTGCCTGTTTGAAGTTCCTGCAGTTTTCACTGTAAATCCGAGTTGGAGCTAGTAACTCCCCATATATATGTATGGAGTGGAGTTTGCAAGTGAAAAGAAACTTTGTGTTCCCAACAATCTAGATGAAGGACGGCTTTCACACACACTTATCTCTCAGAACTGAGCATGTGGAGAGACGTTCGTTCACCTAGCACAAAGGGAACGGTTTGCAGGAGAAACTTTTACTCTGGTTTCTCAGTCTGTTTCCTAGTGCCGGTTTGAAGTTCCTGCAGTTTTCACTGTAAAACCGACTTGGAGCTCGTACCTCCCCATATATATGTATGGAGTGGAGTTTGCAAGTGAAAAGAAACTTTGTGTTCCCAACAAGCTAGTTTTAGGACGGCTTTCACACACACATATCTCTCAGAACTGAGTATGTGGAGAGACGTTCGTTCATCTAGCACAAAGGGAACGGGTTGCAGGAGGAAATTTTACTCTGGTTTCTCAGTCTGTTTCCTAGTGCCGGTTTGAAGTTCCTGCAGTTTTCACTGTAAAACCGACTTGGAGCTAGTACCTCCCCATATATATGTATGGAGTGGAGTTTGCAAGTGAAAAGAAACTTTGTGTTCCCAACAAGCTAGGTGAAGGACGGCTTTCCCATACACTTATCTCTCAGAACATAGCATGTGGAGAGACGTTAGTTCATCTAGCACAATGGGAACGGGTTGTAGGATAAACTATTACTCTGGTTTCTCAGTCTGTTTCCTAGTGCCGGTTTGAAGTTCCTGCAGTTTTCACTGTAAATCCGAGTTGGAGCTAGTACCTCCCCATATATATGTATGGAGTGGAGTTTGCAAGTGAAAAGAAACTTTGTGTTCCCAACAAGCTAGGTGAAGGACGGCTTTCACACACACATATCTCTCAGAACTGAGCATGTGGAGAGATGTTCGTTCATCTAGCACAAAGGGAACGGTTGGCAGGAGAAACTTTTTCTCTGGTTTCTCAGTCTGTTTCCTAGTGCCGGTTTGAAGTTCCTGCAGTTTTCACTGTAAAACCGAGTTGGAGCTATTACCTCCCCATATATATGTATGGAGTGGAGTTTGCAAGTGAAAAGAAACTTTGTGTTCCCAACAAGCTAGGTGAAGGACGGCTTTCACACACACTTATCTCTCAGAACTGAGCATGTGGAGAGACGTTCGTTCATCTAGCACAATAGGAACGGGTTGCAGGAGAAACTTTTACTCTGGTTTCTCAGTCTGTTTCCTAGTACCGGTTTGAAATTTCTGCAGTTTTCACTGTAAAACCGAGTTGGAGCTAGTACCTCCCCATATATATGTATGGTTTGGAGTTTGCAAGTGAAAAGAAAATTTGTGTTCCCAACAAGCTAGGTGAAGGACGGCTTTCACACACACTTATCTCTCAGAACTGAGCATGTGGAGAGACGTTCGTTCATCTAGCACAAAGGGAACGGTTTGCAGGTTAAACTTTTACTCTGGTTTCTCAGTCTGTTTCCTAGTGCCGGTTTGAAGTTCCTGCAATTTGCACTGTAAAACCGAGTTGGAGCTAGTACCTCCCCATATATATGTATGGAGTGGAGTTTGCTAGTGAAAAGAACTTTGTGTTCCCAACAAGCTAGATGAAGGACGGCTTTCACACACACTTATCTCTCAGAACTGAGCATGTGGAGAGACGTTCGTTCATCTAGCACAATGGGAACGGGTTGCAGGAGAAACTTTTACTCTGGTTTCTCAGTCTGTTTCCTAGTGCCGGTTTGAAGTTCCTGCAGTTTTCACTGTAAAACCGACTTGGAGCTAGTACCTCCCCATATATATGTATGGAGTGGGGTTTGCAATTGAAAAGAAACTTTGTGTTCCCAACAAGCTTGGTGAAGGACGGCTTTCCCACACACTTATCTCTCAAACCTGAGCATGTGGAGAGACGTTCGTTCATCTAGCATAAAGGGAACGGGTTGCAGGAGAAACATTTACTCTGGTTTCTCAGTCTGTTTCCTAGTGCCGGTTTGAATTTCCTGCAGTTTTCACTGTAAATCCGAGTTGGAGCTAGTACCTCCCCATATATATGTATGGAGTGGAGTTTGCAGTTGAAAAGAAACTTTGTGTTCCCAACAACCTAGTTGAAGGACGGCTTTCACACACACATATCTCTCAGAACTGAGCATGTGGAGAGACGTTCGTTCATCTAGCACAAAGGGAACGGTTTGCAGGAGAAACTTTTACTCTGGTTTCTCAGTCTGTTTCCTAGCGCCGGTTTGAAGTTCCTGCACTTTTCACTGTAAAACCGACTTGGAGCTAGTACCTCCCCATATATATGTATGGAGTGGAGTTTGCAAGTGAAAAGAAACTTTGTGTTCCCAACAAGCTAGGTGAAGGACGGCTTTCCCACCCACTTATCTCTCAAAACTGAGCATGTGGAGAGACGTTCGTTCATCTAGCACAAAGGGAACGGGTTGCAGGAGAAACTTTACTCTGGTTTCTCAGTCTGTTTCCTAGTGCCTGTTTGAAGTTCCTGCAGTTTTCACTGTAAATCCGAGTTGGAGCTAGTAACTCCCCATATATATGTATGGAGTGGAGTTTGCAAGTGAAAAGAAACTTTGTGTTCCCAACAAGCTAGGTGAAGGACGGCTTTCACACACACTTAACTCTCAGAACTGAGCATGTGGAGAGACGTTCGTTCATCTAGCACAAATGGAACGGTATGCAGGAGAAACTTTTACTCTGGTTTCTCAGTCTGTTTCCTAGTGCCGGTTTGAAGTTCCTGCATTTGTCACTATAAAACCGAGTTGAAGCTAGTACCTCCCCATATATATGTATGGATTGGAGTTTGCAATTGAAAAGAAACTTTGTGTTCCCAACAATCTAGATGAAGGACGGCTTTCACACACACTTATCTCTCAGAACTGAGCATGTGGAGAGACGTTCGTTCACCTAGCACAAAGGGAACGGTTTGCAGGAGAAACTTTTACTCTGGTTTCTCAGTCTGTTTCCTAGTGCCGGTTTGAAGTTCCTGCAGTTTTCACTGTAAAACCGACTTGGAGCTCGTACCTCCCCATATATATGTATGGAGTGGAGTTTGCAAGTGAAAAGAAACTTTGTGTTCCCAACAAGCTAGGTGAAGGACGGCTTTCACACACACATATCTCTCAGAACTGAGTATGTGGAGAGACGTTCGTTCATCTAGCACAAAGGGAACGGGTTGCAGGAGGAAATTTTACTCTGGTTTCTCAGTCTGTTTCCTAGTGCCGGTTTGAAGTTCCTGCAGTTTTCACTGTAAAACCGACTTGGAGCTAGTACCTCCCCATATATATGTATGGAGTGGAGTTTGCAAGTGAAAAGAAACTTTGTGTTCCCAACAAGCTAGGTGAAGGACGGCTTTCCCATACACTTATCTCTCAGAACATAGCATGTGGAGAGACGTTAGTTCATCTAGCACAATGGGAACGGGTTGTAGGATAAACTATTACTCTGGTTTCTCAGTCTGTTTCCTAGTGCCGGTTTGAAGTTCCCGCAGTTTTCACTGTAAATCCGAGTTGGAGCTAGTACCTCCCCATATATATGTATGGAGTGGAGTTTGCAAGTGAAAAGAAACTTTGTGTTCCCAACAAGCTAGGTGAAGGACGGCTTTCACACACACATATCTCTCAGAACTGAGCATGTGGAGAGATGTTCGTTCATCTAGCACAAAGGGAACGGTTGGCAGGAGAAACTTTTACTCTGGTTTCTCAGTCTGTTTCCTAGTGCCGGTTTGAAGTTCCTGCAGTTTTCACTGTAAAACAGAGTTGGAGCTATTACCTCCCCATATATATGTATGGAGTGGAGTTTGCAAGTGAAAAGAAACTTTGTGTTCCCAACAAGCTAGGTGAAGGACGGCTTTCACACACACTTATCTCTCAGAACTGAGCATGAGGAGAGACGTTCGTTCATCTAGCACAATAGGAACGGGTTGCAGGAGAAACTTTTACTCTGGTTTCTCAGTCTGTATCCTAGTACCGGTTTGAAGTTTCTGCAGTTTTCACTGTAAAACCGAGTTGGAGCTAGTACCTCCCCATATATATGTATGGATTGGAGTTTGCAAGTGAAAAGAAAATTTGTGTTCCCAACAAGCTAGGTGAAGGGCGGCTTTCACACACACTTATCTCTCAGAACTGAGCATGTGGAGAGACGTTCGTTCATCTAGCACAAAGGGAACGGTTTGCAGGTTAAACTTTTACTCTGGTTTCTCAGTCTGTTTCCTAGTGCCGGTTTGAAGTTCCTGCAATTTGCACTGTAAAACCGAGTTGGAGCTAGTACCTCCATATATATATGTATGGAGTGGAGTTTGCTAGTGAAAAGAACTTTGTGTTCCCAACAAGCTAGATGAAGGACGGCTTTCACACACACTTATCTCTCAGAACTTACCATGTGGAGAGACGTTCGTTCATCTAGCACAAAGGGAACGGTTTGCAGGAGAAACTTTTACTCTGGTTTCTCAGACTGTTTCCTAGTGCCGGTTTGAAGTTCCTGCAGTTTTCACTGTAAAACCGACTTGGAGCTAGTACCTCCCCATATATATGTATGGAGTGGAGTTTGCAAGTGAAAAGAAACTTTGTGTTCCCAACAAGCTAGTTGAAGGACGGCTTTCACACACACTTATCTCTCAGATCTGAGCATGTGGAGAGACGTTCGTTCATCTAGCACAAAGGGAACGGGTTGCAGGAGAAACTTTTACTCTGGTTTCTCAGTCTGTTTCCTAGTGCCGGTTTGAATTTCCTGCAGTTTTCACTGTAAAACCGACTTGGAGCTAGTACCTCCCAATATATATGTATGGAGTGGAGTTTGCAATTGAAAAGAAACTTTGTGTTCCCAACAAGCTAGTTGAAGGACGGCTTTCCCAAACACTTATCTCTCAAAATTGAGCATGTGGAGAGACGTTCGTTCATCTAGCACAAAGGGAACGGGTTGCAGGAGAAACTTTTACTCTGGTTTCTCAGTCTGTTTCCTAGTGCCTGTTTGAAGTTCCTGCAGTTTTCACTGTAAATCAGAGTTGGAGCTAGTACCTCCCCATATATATGTATGGAGTGGAGTTTGCAGTTGAAAAGAAACTTTGTGTTCCCAACAAGCTAGTTGAAGGATGGCTTTCACACACACTTATCTCTCAGAACTGTGCATGTGGAGAGACTTTCGTTCATCTAGCACAAAGGGAACGGTTTGCAGTAGAAACTTTTACTCTGGTTTCTCAGTCTGTTTCCTAGTGCCGGTTTGAAGTTCCTGCAGTTTTCACTGTAAAACCGACTTGGAGCTAGTACCTCCCCATATATATGTATGGAGTGGAGTTTGCAAGTGAAAAGAAACTTTGTGTTCCCAACCAGCTAGGTGAAGGACGGCTTTCCCACACACATATCTCTCAAAACTGAGCATGTGGAGAGACGTTCGTTCATCTAGCACAAAGGGAACGGGTTGCAGGAGAAACTTTTACTCTGGTTTCTCAGTCTGTTTCCTAGTGCCTGTTTGAAGTTCCTGCAGTTTTCACTGTAAATCCGATTTGGAGCTAGTACCTCCCCATATATATGTATGGAGTGGAGTTTGCAAGTGAAAAGAAACTTTGTGTTCCCAACAAGCTAGGTGAAGGACGGCTTTCACACACACTTATCTCTCAGAAATTAGCATGTGGAGAGACGTTCGTTCATTTAGCACAAAGGGAACGGGTTGCAGGAGAAACTTTTACTCTGGTATCTCAGTCTGTTTCCTAGTGCCGTTTTGAAGTTCCTGCAGTTTTCACTGTAAAACCGAGTTGGAGCTAGTACCTCCCCATATATATGTATGGAGTGGAGTTTGCAATTGAAAAGAAACTTTGTGTTCCCAAAAATCTAAGTGATTGACGGCTTTCACACATACTTCTCTCTCAGAACTGAGCATGTGGAGAGACGTTCTTTAATCTAGCACAAAGGGAACGGGTTGCAGGAGAAACTTTTACTCTGGTTTCTCAGTCTGCTTCCTAGTGCCGGTTTGAAGTTCCTGCAGTTTTCACTGTAAAACCGAGTTGGAGTTAGTACCTCCCCATATATATGTATGGAGTGGAGTTTGCAAGTGAAAAGAAACTTTGTGTTCCCAACAAGCTAGGTGAAGGGCGGCTTTCACACATACTTATCTCTCAGAACTGAGCATGTGTAGAGACGTTCGTTCATCTAGCACAAAGGAAACGGTTTGCAGGAAAAACTTTTACTCTGGTTTCTCAGTCTGTTTCCTGGTGCCGGTTTGAAGTTCCTGCAGTTTTCACTGTAAAACCGAGTTGGAGCTAGTACCTCCCCATATATATGTATGGAGTGGAGTTTGCAAGTGAAAAGAAACTTAGTGTTCCCAACAAGCTAGGTGAAGGACGGCTTTCACACACACTTATCTCTCAGAACTGAGCATGTGCAGAGACGTTCGTTCATCTAGCACAAAGGGAACGGGTTGCAGAAGAAACTTTTACTCTGGTTTCTCAGTCTGTTTCCTAGTACCGGTTTGAAGTTCCTGCAGTTTTCACAGTAAAACCGAGTTAGAGCTAGAACCTCACCATATATATGTATGGAGTGGAGTTTGCAAGTGAAAAGAAACTTTGTGTTCCCAACAAGCTAGGTGAAGTACGGCTTTCACACACACTTATCTCTCAGAACTGAGCATGTGGAGAGACGTTCGTTCATCTAGCATAAATGGAACGGGTTGCAGGAGAAACATTTTCTCTGGTTTCTCAGTCTGTTTCCTAGTGCCGGTTTGAAGTTCCTGCAGTTTGCACTGTAAAACCAAGTTGGAGCTAGTACCTCCCCATATATATGTATGGAGAGGAGTTTGCAAGTGAAATGAAACTTTGTATTCCCAACAAGCTAGATGAAGAACGGCTTTCACACACACTTATCTCTCAGAACTGAGCATGTGGAGAGACGTTAGTTCATCTAGCACAAAGGGAACGGGTTGCAGGCGTAACTTTTACTCTGGTTTCTCAGTCTGTTTCCTAGTGCCGGTTTGAAGTTCCTGCAGTTTTCACTGTAAAACCGAGTTGGAGCTAGTACCTCCCCATATATATGTATGGAGTGGAGTTTGAAAGTGAAAAGAAACTTTGTGTTCCCAACAAGCTAGGTGAAGGACGGCTTTCACACACAATTATCTCTCAGAACTGAGCATGTGGAGAGACGTTCGTTCATCTAGCACAAAGGGAACGGGTTGCAGGAGAAACTTTTACTCTGGTTTCTCAGTCTGTTTCCTAGTGCCGGTTTGAAGTTCCTGCAGTTTTCACTGTAAAAGCGAGTTGGAGCTAGTACCTCCCCATATATATATATGGAGAGGAGTTTGCAAGTGAAAAGAAACTTTGTGTTCCCAACAAGCTAGGTGAAGGACGGCTTTCACACACACATATCTCTCAGAACTGAGTATGTGGAGAGACGTTCGTTCATCTAGCACAAAGGGAACGGGTTGCAGGAGGAAATTTTACTCTGGTTTCTCAGTCTGTTTCCTAGTGCCGGTTTGAAGTTCCTGCAGTTTTCACTGTAAAACCGACTTGGAGCTAGTACCTCCCCATATATATGTATGGAGTGGAGTTTGCAAGTGAAAAGAAACTTTGTGTTCCCAACAAGCTAGGTGAAGGACGGCTTTCCCATACACTTATCTCTCAGAACATAGCATGTGGAGAGACGTTAGTTCATCTAGCACAATGGGAACGGGTTGTAGGATAAACTATTACTCTGGTTTCTCAGTCTGTTTCCTAGTGCCGGTTTGAAGTTCCCGCAGTTTTCACTGTAAATCCGAGTTGGAGCTAGTACCTCCCCATATATATGTATGGAGTGGAGTTTGCAAGTGAAAAGAAACTTTGTGTTCCCAACAAGCTAGGTGAAGGACGGCTTTCACACACACATATCTCTCAGAACTGAGCATGTGGAGAGATGTTCGTTCATCTAGCACAAAGGGAACGGTTGGCAGGAGAAACTTTTACTCTGGTTTCTCAGTCTGTTTCCTAGTGCCGGTTTGAAGTTCCTGCAGTTTTCACTGTAAAACAGAGTTGGAGCTATTACCTCCCCATATATATGTATGGAGTGGAGTTTGCAAGTGAAAAGAAACTTTGTGTTCCCAACAAGCTAGGTGAAGGACGGCTTTCACACACACTTATCTCTCAGAACTGAGCATGAGGAGAGACGTTCGTTCATCTAGCACAATAGGAACGGGTTGCAGGAGAAACTTTTACTCTGGTTTCTCAGTCTGTATCCTAGTACCGGTTTGAAGTTTCTGCAGTTTTCACTGTAAAACCGAGTTGGAGCTAGTACCTCCCCATATATATGTATGGATTGGAGTTTGCAAGTGAAAAGAAAATTTGTGTTCCCAACAAGCTAGGTGAAGGACGGCTTTCACACACACTTATCTCTCAGAACTGAGCATGTGGAGAGACGTTCGTTCATCTAGCACAAAGGGAACGGTTTGCAGGTTAAACTTTTACTCTGGTTTCTCAGTCTGTTTCCTAGTGCCGGTTTGAAGTTCCTGCAATTTGCACTGTAAAACCGAGTTGGAGCTAGTACCTCCATATATATATGTATGGAGTGGAGTTTGCTAGTGAAAAGAACTTTGTGTTCCCAACAAGCTAGATGAAGGACGGCTTTCACACACACTTATCTCTCAGAACTTACCATGTGGAGAGACGTTCGTTCATCTAGCACAAAGGGAACGGTTTGCAGGAGAAACTTTTACTCTGGTTTCTCAGACTGTTTCCTAGTGCCGGTTTGAAGTTCCTGCAGTTTTCACTGTAAAACCGACTTGGAGCTAGTACCTCCCCATATATATGTATGGAGTGGAGTTTGCAAGTGAAAAGAAACTTTGTGTTCCCAACAAGCTAGTTGAAGGACGGCTTTCACACACACTTATCTCTCAGATCTGAGCATGTGGAGAGACGTTCGTTCATCTAGCACAAAGGGAACGGGTTGCAGGAGAAACTTTTACTCTGGTTTCTCAGTCTGTTTCCTAGTGCCGGTTTGAATTTCCTGCAGTTTTCACTGTAAAACCGACTTGGAGCTAGTACCTCCCAATATATATGTATGGAGTGGAGTTTGCAATTGAAAAGAAACTTTGTGTTCCCAACAAGCTAGTTGAAGGACGGCTTTCCCAAACACTTATCTCTCAAAATTGAGCATGTGGAGAGACGTTCGTTCATCTAGCACAAAGGGAACGGGTTGCAGGAGAAACTTTTACTCTGGTTTCTCAGTCTGTTTCCTAGTGCCTGTTTGAAGTTCCTGCAGTTTTCACTGTAAATCAGAGTTGGAGCTAGTACCTCCCCATATATATGTATGGAGTGGAGTTTGCAGTTGAAAAGAAACTTTGTGTTCCCAACAAGCTAGTTGAAGGATGGCTTTCACACACACTTATCTCTCAGAACTGTGCATGTGGAGAGACTTTCGTTCATCTAGCACAAAGGGAACGGTTTGCAGTAGAAACTTTTACTCTGGTTTCTCAGTCTGTTTCCTAGTGCCGGTTTGAAGTTCCTGCAGTTTTCACTGTAAAACCGACTTGGAGCTAGTACCTCCCCATATATATGTATGGAGTGGAGTTTGCAAGTGAAAAGAAACTTTGTGTTCCCAACCAGCTAGGTGAAGGACGGCTTTCCCACACACATATCTCTCAAAACTGAGCATGTGGAGAGACGTTCGTTCATCTAGCACAAAGGGAACGGGTTGCAGGAGAAACTTTTACTCTGGTTTCTCAGTCTGTTTCCTAGTGCCTGTTTGAAGTTCCTGCAGTTTTCACTGTAAATCCGATTTGGAGCTAGTACCTCCCCATATATATGTATGGAGTGGAGTTTGCAAGTGAAAAGAAACTTTGTGTTCCCAACAAGCTAGGTGAAGGACGGCTTTCACACACACTTATCTCTCAGAAATTAGCATGTGGAGAGACGTTCGTTCATTTAGCACAAAGGGAACGGGTTGCAGGAGAAACTTTTACTCTGGTATCTCAGTCTGTTTCCTAGTGCCGTTTTGAAGTTCCTGCAGTTTTCACTGTAAAACCGAGTTGGAGCTAGTACCTCCCCATATATATGTATGGAGTGGAGTTTGCAATTGAAAAGAAACTTTGTGTTCCCAAAAATCTAAGTGATTGACGGCTTTCACACATACTTCTCTCTCAGAACTGAGCATGTGGAGAGACGTTCTTTAATCTAGCACAAAGGGAACGGGTTGCAGGAGAAACTTTTACTCTGGTTTCTCAGTCTGCTTCCTAGTGCCGGTTTGAAGTTCCTGCAGTTTTCACTGTAAAACCGAGTTGGAGTTAGTACCTCCCCATATATATGTATGGAGTGGAGTTTGCAAGTGAAAAGAAACTTTGTGTTCCCAACAAGCTAGGTGAAGGGCGGCTTTCACACATACTTATCTCTCAGAACTGAGCATGTGTAGAGACGTTCGTTCATCTAGCACAAAGGAAACGGTTTGCAGGAAAAACTTTTACTCTGGTTTCTCAGTCTGTTTCCTGGTGCCGGTTTGAAGTTCCTGCAGTTTTCACTGTAAAACCGAGTTGGAGCTAGTACCTCCCCATATATATGTATGGAGTGGAGTTTGCAAGTGAAAAGAAACTTAGTGTTCCCAACAAGCTAGGTGAAGGACGGCTTTCACACACACTTATCTCTCAGAACTGAGCATGTGCAGAGACGTTCGTTCATCTAGCACAAAGGGAACGGGTTGCAGAAGAAACTTTTACTCTGGTTTCTCAGTCTGTTTCCTAGTACCGGTTTGAAGTTCCTGCAGTTTTCACAGTAAAACCGAGTTAGAGCTAGAACCTCACCATATATATGTATGGAGTGGAGTTTGCAAGTGAAAAGAAACTTTGTGTTCCCAACAAGCTAGGTGAAGTACGGCTTTCACACACACTTATCTCTCAGAACTGAGCATGTGGAGAGACGTTCGTTCATCTAGCATAAATGGAACGGGTTGCAGGAGAAACATTTTCTCTGGTTTCTCAGTCTGTTTCCTAGTGCCGGTTTGAAGTTCCTGCAGTTTGCACTGTAAAACCAAGTTGGAGCTAGTACCTCCCCATATATATGTATGGAGAGGAGTTTGCAAGTGAAATGAAACTTTGTATTCCCAACAAGCTAGATGAAGAACGGCTTTCACACACACTTATCTCTCAGAACTGAGCATGTGGAGAGACGTTAGTTCATCTAGCACAAAGGGAACGGGTTGCAGGCGTAACTTTTACTCTGGTTTCTCAGTCTGTTTCCTAGTGCCGGTTTGAAGTTCCTGCAGTTTTCACTGTAAAACCGAGTTGGAGCTAGTACCTCCCCATATATATGTATGGAGTGGAGTTTGAAAGTGAAAAGAAACTTTGTGTTCCCAACAAGCTAGGTGAAGGACGGCTTTCACACACAATTATCTCTCAGAACTGAGCATGTGGAGAGACGTTCGTTCATCTAGCACAAAGGGAACGGGTTGCAGGAGAAACTTTTACTCTGGTTTCTCAGTCTGTTTCCTAGTGCCGGTTTGAAGTTCCTGCAGTTTTCACTGTAAAAGCGAGTTGGAGCTAGTACCTCCCCATATATATATATGGAGAGGAGTTTGCAAGTGAAAAGAAACTTTGTGTTCCCAACAAGCTAGGTGAAGGACGGCATTCACACACAATTATCTCTCAGAACTGAGTATGTGGAGAGACGTTCGTTCATCTAGCACAAAGGGAACGGGTTGCATGAGAAACTTTTGCTCTGGTTTCTCAGTCTGTTTCCTAGTGCCGGTTGGAAGTTCCTGCAGTTTTCACTGTAAAACCGAGTTGGACCTATTACCTCCCCATATATATGTATGGAGTGGAGTTTGCAAGTGAAAAGAAACTTTGTGTTTCAAACAAGCTACGTGAAGGACGGCTTTCACACACACTTATCTCTCAGAACTGAGCATGTGGAGAGACGTTCGTTCATCTAGCACAAACGGAACGTGTTGCAGGAGAAACTTTTACTCTGGTTTCTCAGTCTGTTTCCTAGTGCCGGTTTGACGTTCCTGCAGTTTTCACTGTAAAACAGACTTGGAGCTATTACCTCCCCATATATATGTATGGAGTGGAGTTTGCAAGTGAAAAGAAACTTTGTGTTCCCAACAAGCTAGGTGAAGGACGGCTTTCACACACACTTATCTCTCAGAAATTAGCATGTGGAGAGACGTTCGTTCATTTAGCACAAAGGGAACGGGTTGCAGGAGAAACTTTTACTCTGGTATCTCAGTCTGTTTCCTAGTGCCGTTTTGAAGTTCCTGCAGTTTTCACTGTAAAACCGAGTTGGAGCTAGTACCTCCCCATATATATGTATGGAGTGGAGTTTGCAATTGAAAAGAAACTTTGTGTTCCCAAAAATCTAGGTGATTGACGGCTTTCACACATACTTCTCTCTCAGAACTGAGCATGTGGAGAGACGTTCTTTAATCTAGCACAAAGGGAACGGGTTGCAGGAGAAACTTTTACTCTGGTTTCTCAGTCTGCTTCCTAGTGCCGGTTTGAAGTTCCTGCAGTTTTCACTGTAAAACAGAGTTGGAGTTAGTACCTCCCCATATATATGTATGGAGTGGAGTTTGCAAGTGAAAAGAAACTTTGTGTTCCCAACAAGCTAGGTGAAGGGCGGCTTTCACACATACTTATCTCTCAGAACTGAGCATGTGTAGAGACGTTCGTTCATCTAGCACAAAGGAAACGGTTTGCAGGAAAAACTTTTACTCTGGTTTCTCAGTCTGTTTCCTGGTGCCGGTTTGAAGTTCCTGCAGTTTTCACTGTAAAACCGAGTTGGAGCTAGTACCTCCCCATATATATGTATGGAGTGGAGTTTGCAAGTGAAAAGAAACTTTGTGTTCCCAACAAGCTAGGTGAAGGACGGCTTTCACACACACTTATCTCTCAGAACTGAGCATGTGCAGAGACGTTCGTTCATCTAGCACAAAGGGAACGTGTTGCAGGAGAAACTTTTACTCTGGTTTCTCAGTCTGTTTCCTAGTGCCGGTTTGAAGTTCCTGCAGTTTTCACAGTAAAACCGAGTTAGAGCTAGAACCTCACCATATATATGTATGGAGTGGAGTTTGCAAGTGAAAAGAAACTTTGTGTTCCCAACAAGCTAGGTGAAGGACGGCTTTCACACACACTTATCTCTCAGATCTGAGCATGTGGAGAGACGTTCGTTCATCTAGCATAAATGGAACGGGTTGCAGTAGAAACATTTTCTCTGGTTTCTCAGTCTGTTTCCTAGTGCCGGTTTGAAGTTCCTGCAGTTTGCACTGTAAAACAAAGTTGGAGCTAGTACCTCCCCATATATATGTATGGAGAGGAGTTTGCAAGTGAAATGAAACTTTGTGTTCCCAACAAGCTAGATGAAGAACGGCTTTCACACACACTTATCTCTCAGAACTGAGCATGTGGAGAGACGTTAGTTCATCTAGCACAAAGGGAACGGGTTGCAGGAGTAACTTTTACTCTGGTTTCTCAGTCTGTTTCCTAGTGCCGGTTTGAAGTTCCTGCAGTTTTCACTGTAAAACCGAGTTGGAGCTAGTACCTCCCCATATATATGTATGGAGTGGAGTTTGAAAGTGAAAAGAAACTTTGTGTTCCCAACAAGCTAGGTGAAGGACGGCTTTCACACACAATTATCTCTCAGAACTGAGCATGTGGAGAGACGTTCGTTCATCTAGCACAAAGGGAACGGGTTGCAGGAGAAACTTTTACTCTGGTTTCTCAGTCTGTTTCCTAGTGCCGGTTTGAAGTTCCTGCAGTTTTCACTGTAAAAGCGAGTTGGAGCTAGTACATCCCCATATATTTATATGGAGAGGAGTTTGCAAGTGAAAAGAAACTTTGTGTTCCCAACAAGCTAGGTGAAGGACGGCATTCACACACACTTATCTCTCAGAACTGAGTATGTGGAGAGACGTTCGTTCATCTAGCACAAAGGGAAAGGGTTGCAGGAGAAACTTTTACTCTGGTTTCTCAGTCTGTTTCCTAGTGCCGGTTGGAAGTTCCTGCAGTTTTCACTGTAAAACCGAGTTGGAGCTAGTACCTCCCCATATATATGTATGGAGTGGAGTTTGCAAGTGAAAAGAAACTTTGTGTTTCAAACAAGCTACGTGAAGGACGGCTTTCACGCACACTTATCTCTCAGAACTGAGCATGTGGAGAGACGTTCGTTCATCTAGCACAAACGGAACGTGTTGCAGGAGAAACTTTTACTCTGGTTTCTCAGTCTGTTTCCTAGTGCCGGTTTGAAGTTCCTGCAGTTTTCACTGTAAAACAGACTTGGAGCTAGTACCTCCCCATATATATGTATGGAGTGGAGTTTGCAAGTGAAAAGAAACTTTGTGTTCCCAACAAGCTAGGTGAAGGACGGCTTTCACACACACTTATCTCTCAGTACTGAGCATGTGGAGAGACGTTCGTTCATCTAGCACAAAGGAAACGGTTTGCAGGAGAAACTTTTACTCTGGTTTCTCAGTCTGTTTCCTGGTGCCGGTTTGAAGTTCCTGCAGTTTTCACTGTAAAACCGAGTTGGAGCTAGTACCTCCCCATATATATGTATGGAGTGGAGTTTGCAAGTGAAAAGAAACTTTGTGTTCCCAACAAGCTAGGTGAAGGACGGCTTTCACACACACTTATCTCTCAGAACTGAGCATGTGCAGAGACGTTCGTTCATCTAGCACAAAGGGAACGGTTTGCAGGAGAAACTTTTTCTCTGGTTTCTCAGTCTGTTTCCTGGTGCCGGTTTGAAGTTCCGGCAGTTTTCACTATAAAACCGACTTGGAGCTAGTACCTCCCCATATATATATGTATGGAGTGGAGTTTGCAAGTGAAAAGAAACTTTGTGTTCCCAACAAGCTAGTTGAAGGACGGCTTTCACACACACTTATCTCTCAGAACTGAGCATGTGGAGAGACGTTCGTTCATCTAGCACAAAAGGAACGGGTTGCAGGAGAAACTTTTACTCTGGTATCTCAGTCTGTTTCCTAGTGCCGGGTTGAAGTTCCTTTATTTTTCACTGTAAAACCGAGTTGGAGCTAGTACCTCCCCATATATATGTATGGAGTGGGTTTGCAAGTGAAAAGAAACTTTGTGTTCCCAAAAAGCTAGGTGAATGAAGGCTTTCACACACACTTATCTCTCAGAACTGAGCATGTGGAGAGACGTTCGTTCATCTAGCACAAAGGGAACGGTTTGCAGGAGAAAATTTTAGTCTGGTTTCTCAGTGTGTTTCCTAGTGCCGGTTTGAAGTTCCTGCAGTTTTCACTGTAAAACCGGGTTGGAGCTAGTACCTCCCCATATATATGTATGGAGTGGAGTTTGCAAGTGAAAAGAAACTTTGTGTTCCCAACAAGCTAGGTGAAGGACGGCTTTCACACACACATATCTCTCAGAACTGAGCATGTGGAGAGACGTTCGTTCATCTAGCACAAAGGGAACGGGTTGCAGGAGAAACTTTTACTCTGGTTTCTCAGTCTGTTTCCTAGTGCCTGTTTGAAGTTCCTGCAGTTTTCACTGTAAATCCGATTTGGAGCTAGTACCTCCCCATATATATGTATGGAGTGGAGTTTGCAAGTGAAAAGAAACTTTGTGTTCCCAACAAGCTAGGTGAAGGACGGCTTTCACACACACTTATCTCTCAGAAATTAGCATGTGGAGAGACGTTCGTTCATTTAGCACAAAGGGAACGGGTTGCAGGAGAAACTTTTACTCTGGTATCTCAGTCTGTTTCCTAGTGCCGTTTTGAAGTTCCTGCAGTTTTCACTGTAAAACCGAGTTGGAGCTAGTACCTCCCCATATATATGTATGGAGTGGAGTTTGCAATTGAAAAGAAACTTTGTGTTCCCAAAAATCTAGGTGATTGACGGCTTTCACACATACTTCTCTCTCAGAACTGAGCATGTGGAGAGACGTTCTTTAATCTAGCACAAAGGGAACGGGTTGCAGGAGAAACTTTTACTCTGGTTTCTCAGTCTGCTTCCTAGTGCCGGTATGAAGTTCCTGCAGTTTTCACTGTAAAACCGAGTTGGAGTTAGTACCTCCCCATATATATGTATGGAGTGGAGTTTGCAAGTGAAAAGAAACTTTGTGTTTCAAACAAGCTACGTGAAGGACGGCTTTCACACACACTTATCTCTCAGAACTGAGCATGTGGAGAGACATTCGTTCATCTAGCACAAACGGAACGTGTTGCAGGATAAACTTTTACTCTGGTATCTCAGTCTGTTTCCTAGTGCCGGGTTGAAGTTCCTTTATTTTTCACTGTAAAACCGAGTTGGAGCTAGTACCTCCCCATATATATGTATTGAGTGGGTTTGCAAGTGAAAAGAAACTTTGTGTTCCCAAAAAGCTAGGTGAATGAAGGCTTTCACACACACTTATCTCTCAGAACTGAGCATGTGGAGAGACGTTCATTCATCTAGCACAAAGGGAACGGGTTGCAGGAGAAACTTTTACTCTGGTATCTCAGTCTGTTTCCTAGTGCCGTTTTGAAGTTCCTGCAGTTTTCACTGTAAAACCGAGTTGGAGCTAGTACCTCCCCATATATATGTATGGAGTGGAGTTTGCAATTCAAAAGAAACTTTGTGTTCCCAAAAATCTAGGTGATTGACGGCTTTCACACATACTTCTCTCTCAGAACTGAGCATGTGGAGAGACGTTCTTTAATCTAGCACAAAGGGAACGGGTTGCAGGAGAAACTTTTACTCTGGTTTCTCAGTCTGCTTCCTAGTGCCGGTTTGAAGTTCCTGCAGTTTTCACTGTAAAACCGATTTGGAGTTAGTACCTCCCCATATATATGTATGGAGTGGAGTTTGCAAGTGAAAAGAAACTTTGTGTTTCAAACAAGCTACGTGAAGGACGGCTTTCACACACACTTATCTCTCAGAACTGAGAATGTGGAGAGACGTTCGTTCATCTAGCACAAACGGAACGTGTTGCAGGAGAAACTTTTACTCTGGTTTCTCAGTCTGTTTCCTAGTGCCGGTTTGAAGTTCCTGCAGTTTTCACTGTAAAACCGTGTTGGAGCTAGTACCTCCCCATATATATGTATGGAGTGGAGTTTGCAAGTGAAAAGAATCTTTGTGTTCCCAACAATCTAGGTGAAGAACGGCTTTCACACACAATTATCTCTCAGACGGAGCATGTGGAGAGACGTTCATTCATCTAGCACAAAGGAACGGGTTGCAGGAGAAACTTTTACTCTGGTTTCTCAGTCTGTTTCCTAGTGCCGGTTTGAAGTTTCTGCAGTTTTCACTGTAAATCCGAGTTGGAGCTAGTACCTCCCCATATATATGTATGGAGTGGAGTTTGCAAGTGAAAAGAAACTTGGTGTTCCCAACAAGCTAGGTGAAGGACGGCTTTTACACACACATATCTCTCAGAACTGATCATGTGGAGAGACGCTCGTTCATCTAGCACAAAGGGAACTGTTTGCAGGGGAAACTTTACTCTTGTTTCTCAGTCTGTTTCCTAGTGCCGGTTTGATGTTCCTGCAGTTTTCACTGTAAAGCCGAGTTGGAGCTAGTACCTCCCCATATATATGTATGGAGTGGAGTTTGCAAGTGAAAAGAAACTTTGTGTTCCCAACAAGCTAGGTGAAGGACGGCTTTCACACACACTTATCTCTCAGAACTGAGCATGTGGAGAGACGTTCGTTCATCTAGCAAAAAGGGAACGGGTTGCAGGAGAAACTTTTACTCTTTTTTCTCAGTCTGTTTCCTAGTGCCGGTTTGAAATTCCTGCAGTTTTCACTGTAAAACCGAGTTGGAGCTAGTACCTCCCCATATATATGTATGGAGTGGAGTTTGCAAGTGAAAAGAAACTTTGTGTTCCCAACAAGCTAGATGAAGGACGGCTTTCACACACACTTATCTCTGAGAACTGAGCATGTGGAGAGACGTTCGTTCATCTAGCAAAAAGGGAACGGGTTGCAGGAGAAATTTTACTCTGGTTCTCAGTCTGTTTCCTAGTGCCGGTTTGAAGTTCCTGCATTTTTCACTGTAAAACCGAGTTGGAGCTAGTACCTCCCCATATATATGTATAGAGAGGAGTTTGCAAGTGAAAAGAAACTTTGTGTTCCCAACAAGCTAGATGAAGTACGGCTTTCGCACACACGTATCTCTCAGAACTGAGCATGTGGAGAGACGTTCGTTCATCTAGCACAAAGGGAACGGGTTGCAGGAGTAACTTTTACTCTGGTTTCTCAGTCTGTTTCCTAGTGCCGTTTTGAAGTTCCTGCAGTTTTCACTATAAAACCGAGTTGGAACTAGTACCTCCCCATATATATGTATGGAGAGGAGTTTGAAAGTGAAAAGAAACTTTGTGTTCCCAACAAGCTAGGTGAAGGACGGCTTTCACACACAATTATCTCTCAGAAATGAGCATGTGGAGAGACGTTCGTTCATCTAGCACAAAGGGAACGGGTTGCAGGAGAGACATTTTCTCTGGTTTCTCAGTCTGTTTCCTATTGCCGGTTTGAAGTTCCTCCAGTTTTCACTGTAAAAGCGAGTTGGAGCTAGTACCTCCCCATATATATGTATGGAGAGGAGTTTGCAAGTGAAAAGAAACTTTGTGTTCCCAACAAGCTAGGTGAAGGACGGCATTCACACACACTTATCTCTCAGAACTGAGCATGTGGAGAGACGTTCGTTCATCTCGCACAAAGGGAACGGGTTGCAGGAGAAATTTTTACTCTGGTTTCTCAGTCTGTTTCCTAGTGCCGGTTGGAAGTTCCTGCAGTTTTCACTGTAAAACCGAGTTGGACCTACTACCTCCCCATATATATGTATGGAGTGGAGTTTGCAAGTGAAAAGAAACTTTGTGTTTCCAACAAGCTACGTGAAGGACGGCTTTCCCACACACTTATCTCTCAGAACTGAGCATGTGGAGAGACGTTCGTTCATCTAGCACAAAGGGAACGGGTTGCAGGGGAAACTTTTACTCTGGTTTCTCAGTCTTTTTCCTGGTGCCGGTTTGAAGTTCCTGCAGTTTTCACTGTAAAACCGAGTTGGAGCTAGTACCTCCCCATATATATGTATGGAGTGGAGTTTGCAAGTGAAAAGAAACTTTGTGCTCCCAACAAGCTAGGTGAAGGACGGCTTTCACACACACTTATCTCTCAGAACTGAGCATGTGGAGAGACGTTCGTTCATCTAGCACAAAGGGAACGGTTTGCAGGAGAAACTTTTACTCTGGTTTCTCAGTCTGTTTCCTGGTGCCTGTTTGAAGTTCCTGCAGTTTTCACTGTAAAACCGACTTGGAGCTAGTACCTCCCCATATATATATGTATGGAGTGGAGTTTGCATGTGAAAAGAAACTTTGTGTTCCCAACAAGCTAGGTGAAGGACGGCTTTCACACACACTTATCTCTCAGAACTGAGCATGTGGAGAGACGTTCGTTCATCTAGCACAAAGGGAACGGGTTGCAGGGGAAACTTTTACTCTGGTATCTCAGTCTGTTTCCCAGTGCCGGGTTGAAGTTCCTTTATTTTTCACTCTAAAACCGAGTTGGAGCTTGTACATCCCCATATATATGTAATGAGTGGGTTTGCAAGTGAAAAGAAACTTTGTGTTCCCAAAAAGCTAGGTGAATGACGGCTTTCACACACACTTATCTCTCAGAACTGAGCATGTGGAGAGACGTTCGTTCATCTAGCACAAAGGGAACGGTTTGTAGGAGAAAATTTTAGTCTGGTTTCTCAGTGTGTTTCCTAGTGCCGGTTTGAAGTTCCTGCAGTTTTCACTGTAAAACCGTGTTGGAGCTAGTACCTCCCCATATATATGTATGGAGTGGAGTTTGCAAGTGAAAAGAAACTTTGTGTTCCCAACAATCTAGGTGTAGGACGGCTTTCACACACCCTTATCTCTCAGAACTGAGCATGTGGAGAGACGTTCGTTCATCTAGCACAAAGGGAACGGGTTGCAGGAGAAACTTTTACTCTGGTTTCTCAGTCTGTTTCCTAGTGCCGGTTTGAAGTTCCTGCCGTTGTCACTGTAAATACGAGTTGGAGCTAGTACCTCCCCATATATATGTATGGAGTGGAGTTTGCAAGTGAAAAGAAACTTGGTGTTCCCAACAAGCTAGGTGAAGGACGGCTTTTACACACACATATCTCTCAGAACTGAGCATGTGGAGAGACGTTCTTTCATCTAGCACAAAGGGAACTGTTTGCAGGAGAAACTTTTACTCTGGTTTCTCAGTCTGTTTCCTAGTGCCGGTTTGAAGTTCCTGCAGTTTTCACTGTAAAACCGAGTTGGAGCTAGTACCTCCCCATATATATGTATGGAGTGGAGTTTGCAAGTGAAAAGAAACTTTGTGTTCCCAACAAGCTAGGTGAAGGACGGCTTTCACACACACTTATCTCTCAGAACTGAGCATGTGGAGAGACTTTCGTTCATCTAGCAAAAAGGGAACGGGTTGCAGGAGAAACTTTTACTCTGGTTTCTCAGTCTGTTTCCTAGTGCCGGTTTGAAGTTCCTGCAGTTTTCACTGTAAAACCGACTTGGAGCTAGTACCTCCCCATATATATTTATGGAGTGGAGTTTGCAAGTGAAAAGAAACTTTGTGTTCCCAACAAGCTAGGTGAAGGACGGCTTTCACACACACTTATCTCTCAGAACTGAGCATGTGGAGAGACGTTCGTTCATCTATCTCAAAGGGAACTGCTTGCAGGAGAAACTTTTACTCTGGTTTCTCAGTCTGTTTCCTAGTGCCGGTTTGAAGTTCCTGCCGTTGTCACTGTAAAACCGACTTGGAGCTAGTACCTCCCCATATATATGTATGGAGTGGAGTTTGCAATTGAAAAGAAACTTTGTGTTCCGAAAAAGCTAGGTGAAGGACGGCTTTCACACACACATATCTCTCAGAAATGAGCATGTGGAGAGACGTTCGTTCATCTAGCACAAAGGGAACGGGTTGCAGGAGAAACTTTTACTCTGGTTTCTCAGTCTGTTTCTTAGTGCCGGTTTGAAGTTCCTGCAGTTTTCACTGTAAAACCGAGTTGGAGCTAGTACCTCCCCATATATATGTATGGAGTGGAGTTTGCAAGTGAAAAGAAACTTTGTGTTCCCAACAAGCTAGATGAAGGACGGCTTTCACACACACTTATCTCTGAGAACTGAGCATGTGGAGAGACGTTCGTTCATCTAGCAAAAAGGGAACGGGTTGCAGGAGAAATTTTACTCTGGTTCTCAGTCTGTTTCCTAGTGCCGGTTTGAAGTTCCTGCATTTTTCACTGTAAAACCGAGTTGGAGCTAGTACCTCCCCATATATATGTATAGAGAGGAGTTTGCAAGTGAAAAGAAACTTTGTGTTCCCAACAAGCTAGATGAAGTACGGCTTTCGCACACACGTATCTCTCAGAACTGAGCATGTGGAGAGACGTTCGTTCATCTAGCACAAAGGGAACGGGTTGCAGGAGTAACTTTTACTCTGGTTTCTCAGTCTGTTTCCTAGTGCCGTTTTGAAGTTCCTGCAGTTTTCACTATAAAACCGAGTTGGAACTAGTACCTCCCCATATATATGTATGGAGAGGAGTTTGAAAGTGAAAAGAAACTTTGTGTTCCCAACAAGCTAGGTGAAGGACGGCTTTCACACACAATTATCTCTCAGAAATGAGCATGTGGAGAGACGTTCGTTCATCTAGCACAAAGGGAACGGGTTGCAGGAGAGACATTTTCTCTGGTTTCTCAGTCTGTTTCCTATTGCCGGTTTGAAGTTCCTCCAGTTTTCACTGTAAAAGCGAGTTGGAGCTAGTACCTCCCCATATATATGTATGGAGAGGAGTTTGCAAGTGAAAAGAAACTTTGTGTTCCCAACAAGCTAGGTGAAGGACGGCATTCACACACACTTATCTCTCAGAACTGAGCATGTGGAGAGACGTTCGTTCATCTCGCACAAAGGGAACGGGTTGCAGGAGAAATTTTTACTCTGGTTTCTCAGTCTGTTTCCTAGTGCCGGTTGGAAGTTCCTGCAGTTTTCACTGTAAAACCGAGTTGGACCTACTACCTCCCCATATATATGTATGGAGTGGAGTTTGCAAGTGAAAAGAAACTTTGTGTTTCCAACAAGCTACGTGAAGGACGGCTTTCCCACACACTTATCTCTCAGAACTGAGCATGTGGAGAGACGTTCGTTCATCTAGCACAAAGGGAACGGGTTGCAGGGGAAACTTTTACTCTGGTTTCTCAGTCTTTTTCCTGGTGCCGGTTTGAAGTTCCTGCAGTTTTCACTGTAAAACCGAGTTGGAGCTAGTACCTCCCCATATATATGTATGGAGTGGAGTTTGCAAGTGAAAAGAAACTTTGTGCTCCCAACAAGCTAGGTGAAGGACGGCTTTCACACACACTTATCTCTCAGAACTGAGCATGTGGAGAGACGTTCGTTCATCTAGCACAAAGGGAACGGTTTGCAGGAGAAACTTTTACTCTGGTTTCTCAGTCTGTTTCCTGGTGCCTGTTTGAAGTTCCTGCAGTTTTCACTGTAAAACCGACTTGGAGCTAGTACCTCCCCATATATATATGTATGGAGTGGAGTTTGCATGTGAAAAGAAACTTTGTGTTCCCAACAAGCTAGGTGAAGGACGGCTTTCACACACACTTATCTCTCAGAACTGAGCATGTGGAGAGACGTTCGTTCATCTAGCACAAAGGGAACGGGTTGCAGGGGAAACTTTTACTCTGGTATCTCAGTCTGTTTCCCAGTGCCGGGTTGAAGTTCCTTTATTTTTCACTCTAAAACCGAGTTGGAGCTTGTACATCCCCATATATATGTAATGAGTGGGTTTGCAAGTGAAAAGAAACTTTGTGTTCCCAAAAAGCTAGGTGAATGACGGCTTTCACACACACTTATCTCTCAGAACTGAGCATGTGGAGAGACGTTCGTTCATCTAGCACAAAGGGAACGGTTTGTAGGAGAAAATTTTAGTCTGGTTTCTCAGTGTGTTTCCTAGTGCCGGTTTGAAGTTCCTGCAGTTTTCACTGTAAAACCGTGTTGGAGCTAGTACCTCCCCATATATATGTATGGAGTGGAGTTTGCAAGTGAAAAGAAACTTTGTGTTCCCAACAATCTAGGTGTAGGACGGCTTTCACACACCCTTATCTCTCAGAACTGAGCATGTGGAGAGACGTTCGTTCATCTAGCACAAAGGGAACGGGTTGCAGGAGAAACTTTTACTCTGGTTTCTCAGTCTGTTTCCTAGTGCCGGTTTGAAGTTCCTGCCGTTGTCACTGTAAATACGAGTTGGAGCTAGTACCTCCCCATATATATGTATGGAGTGGAGTTTGCAAGTGAAAAGAAACTTGGTGTTCCCAACAAGCTAGGTGAAGGACGGCTTTTACACACACATATCTCTCAGAACTGAGCATGTGGAGAGACGTTCTTTCATCTAGCACAAAGGGAACTGTTTGCAGGAGAAACTTTTACTCTGGTTTCTCAGTCTGTTTCCTAGTGCCGGTTTGAAGTTCCTGCAGTTTTCACTGTAAAACCGAGTTGGAGCTAGTACCTCCCCATATATATGTATGGAGTGGAGTTTGCAAGTGAAAAGAAACTTTGTGTTCCCAACAAGCTAGGTGAAGGACGGCTTTCACACACACTTATCTCTCAGAACTGAGCATGTGGAGAGACTTTCGTTCATCTAGCAAAAAGGGAACGGGTTGCAGGAGAAACTTTTACTCTGGTTTCTCAGTCTGTTTCCTAGTGCCGGTTTGAAGTTCCTGCAGTTTTCACTGTAAAACCGACTTGGAGCTAGTACCTCCCCATATATATTTATGGAGTGGAGTTTGCAAGTGAAAAGAAACTTTGTGTTCCCAACAAGCTAGGTGAAGGACGGCTTTCACACACACTTATCTCTCAGAACTGAGCATGTGGAGAGACGTTCGTTCATCTATCTCAAAGGGAACTGCTTGCAGGAGAAACTTTTACTCTGGTTTCTCAGTCTGTTTCCTAGTGCCGGTTTGAAGTTCCTGCCGTTGTCACTGTAAAACCGACTTGGAGCTAGTACCTCCCCATATATATGTATGGAGTGGAGTTTGCAATTGAAAAGAAACTTTGTGTTCCGAAAAAGCTAGGTGAAGGACGGCTTTCACACACACATATCTCTCAGAAATGAGCATGTGGAGAGACGTTCGTTCATCTAGCACAAAGGGAACGGGTTGCAGGAGAAACTTTTACTCTGGTTTCTCAGTCTGTTTCTTAGTGCCGGTTTGAAGTTCCTGCAGTTTTCACTGTAAAACCGAGTTGGAGCTAGTACCTCCCCATATATATGTATGGAGTGGAGTTTGCAAGTGAAAAGAAACTTTGTGTTCCCAACAAGCTATGTGAAGTGCGGCTTTCACACACACTTATCTCTCAGAACAGAGCATGTGGAGAGAAGTTCGTTCATCTAGCACAAATTGAACGGGTTGAAGGAGAAACGTTTACTTTGAATTCTCAGTCTGTTTCCTAGTGCCGGTTTGAAGTTCCTGCAGTTTTCACTGTAAAACCGACTTGGAGCTTGTACCTCCCCATATATATGTATGGAGTGGAGTTTGCAAGTGAAAAGAAACTTTGTGTTCCCAACAAGCTAGGTGAAGGACGGCTTTAACACACACTTATCTCTCAGAAATGAGCATGTGGAGAGACGTTCGTTCATCTAGCACAAAGGGAACGGGTTGCAGGAGAAACTTTTACTCTGGTTTCTCAGTCTGTTTCTTATTGCCGGTTTGAAGTTCCTGCAGTTTTCACTGTAAAAAAGAGTTGGAGCTAGTACCTCCCCATATATATGTATGGATTGGAGTTTGCAAGTGAAAAGAAACTTTGTGTTCCCAACAACTATGTGAAGTGCGGCATTCACACACACTTATCTCTCAGAACAGAGCATGTGGAGAGACGTTCGTTCATCTAGCACAAAGGGAACGTGTTGAAGGAGAAACTTTTACTCTGGTTTCTCAGTATGTTTCCTAGTGCCGGTTTGAAGTTCCTTCAGTTTTCACTGTAAAACCGAGTTGGAGCTAGTACATCCCAATATATATGTATGGAGTGAAAATTGCAAGTGAAAAGAAACTGTGTTCCCGACAAGCTACGTGAAGGACGGCTTTCACACACACTTATCTCTCAGAACTGAGCATGTGGAGAGACGTTCGTTCATCTAGCACAAAGGGAACGGGTTGCAGGAGAATCATTTACTCTGGTTTCTCATTCTGTTTCCTAGTGCCGGTTTGAAGTTTCTGCAGTTTTCAATGTAAAACCGTGTTGGAGCTAGTACCTCCCCATATATATGTATGGATTGGAGATTGCAAGTGAAAAGAAACTTTGTGTTCCCAACAAGCTAGGTGAAGTTCGGCTTTCACACACACTTATCTCTCAGAAATGAGCATGTGGAGATACGTTCGTTCATCTAGCACAAAGGAAACGGGTTGCAGGGGAAACTTTTACTCTGGTTTCTCAGTCTGTTTCTTAGTGCCGGTTTGAAGTTCCTGCAGTTTTCACTGTAAAACCGACTTGGAGCTAGTACCTCCCCATATATATGTATGGTTTGGAGTTGCAAGTGAAAAGAAATTTTGTGTTCCCAACAAGCTAGGTGAAGGACGGCTTTCACACACAATTATCTCTCAGAACTGAGCATGTGGAGAGACGTTCGTTCATCTAGCACCAAGGGAACGGGTTGCAGGAGAAACTTTTACTCTGGTTTCTCAGTCTGTTTCTTAGTGCCGGTTTGAAGTTCCTGCAGTTTTCACTGTAAAACCGAGTTGGAGCTAGTACCTCCCCATATATATGTATGGAGTGGAGTTTGCAAGTGAAAAGAAACTTTGTGTTCCCAATAAGCTAGGTGAAGTGCGGCTTTCACACACACTTATCTCTCAGAACAGAGCATGTGGAGAGACGTTCGTTCATCTAGCACAAATTGAACGGGTTGATGGAGAAACGTTTACTTTGAATTCTCAGTCTGTTTCCTAGTGCCGGTTTGAAGTTCCTGCAGTTTTCACTGTAAAACCGACTTGGAGCTTGTACCTCCCCATATATATGTATGGAGTGGGGTTTGCAAGTGAAAAGAAACTTTGTGTTCCCAACAAGCTAGGTGAAGGACGGCTTTAACACACACTTATCTCTCAGAAATGAGCATGTGGAGAGACGTTCGTTCATCTAGCACAAAGGGAACGGGTTGCAGGAGAAACTATTACTCTGGTTTCTCAGTCTGTTTCTTAGTGCCGGTTTGAAGTTCCTGCAGTTTTCACTGTAAAACCGACTTGGAGATAGTACCTCCCCATATATATGTATGAATTGGAGTAGCAAGTGAAAAGAAACTTTGTGTTCCCAACAAACTAGGTGAAGGACGGCTTTCACACACACTTATCTCTCAGAAATGAGCATGTGGAGAGACGTTCGTTCATCTAGCACAAAGGGAACGGGTTGCAGGAGAAACTTTTACTCTGGTTTCTCAGTGTGTTTCCTAGTGCCGGTTTGAAGTTCCTGCAGTTTTCACTGTAAAACAGAGTTGGAGCTAGTACCTCCCCATATATATGTATGGATTGGAGTTTGCAAGTGAAAAGAAACTTTCTGTTCCCAACAACTAGGTGAAGTGCGGCTTTCACACACACTTATCTCTCAGAACAGAGCATGTGGAGAGACGTTCGTTCATCTAGCACAAAGGGAACGGGTTGAAGGAAAAACTTTTACTTTGATTTCTCAGTCTGTTTCCTAGTGCCTGTTTGAAGTTCCTGCAGTTTTCACTGTAAAACCGACTTGGAGCTTGTACCTCCCCATATATATGTACGGAGTGGAGTTTGCAAGTGAAAAGAAACTTTGTGTTCCCAACAAGCAAGGTGAAGGACGGCATTCACACACAATTATCTCTCAGATTTGAGCATGTGGGGAGACGTTCGTTCATCTAGCACAAAGGGAACGTGTTGAAGGAGAAACTTTTACTCTGGTTTCTCAGTATGTTTCCTAGTGCCGGTTTGAAGTTCCTTCAGTTTTCACTGTAAAAACGAGTTGGAGCTAGTACATCCCAATATATAAGTATGGAGTGAAAATTGCAAGTGAAAAGAAACTTTGTGTTCCCAACAAGCTACGTGAAGGACGGCTTTCACACACACTTATCTCTCAGAACTGAGCATGTGGAGAGACGTTCGTTCATCTAGCACAAAGGGAACGGGTTGCAGGGGAATCATTTACTCTGGTTTCTCATTCTGTTTAATAGTGCCGGTTTGAAGTTTCTGCAGTTTTCAATGTAAAACCGTGTTGGAGCTAGTACCTCCCCATATATATGTATGGAGTGGAGATTGCAAGTGAAAAGAAACTTTGTGTTCCCAACAAGCTAGGTGAAGGTCGGCTTTCACACACACTTATCTCTCAGAACTGAGCATGTGGAGAGACGTTCGTTCATCTAGCACAAAGGGAACGGGTTGCAGGAGAAACTTTAACTCTGGTTTCTCATTCTGTTTCCTAGAGCCGGTTTGAAGTTCCTGCAGTTTGCACTGTAAAACCGACTTGGAGCTAGTACCCCAAATATATTTGTATGGAATGGAGGTTGCAAGAGAAAAGAAACTTTGTGTTCCCAACAAGCTAGGTGAAGGACGGCTTTCACACACACTTATCTCTCAGAACTGAGCATGTGGAGAGACGTTCGTTCATCTATCTCAAAGGGAACTGCTTGCAGGAGAAACTTTTACTCTGGTTTCTCAGTCTGTTTCCTAGTGCCGGTTTGAAGTTCCTGCCGTTGTCACTGTAAAACCGACATGGAGCTAGTACCTCCCCATATATATGTATGGAGTGGAGTTTGCTAGTGAAAAGAAACTTTGTGTTCCCAACAAGCTAGGTGAAGGACGGCTTTCACACACACTTATCTCTCAGAACTGAGCATGTGGAGAGACGTTCGTTCATCTAGCACAAAGGGAACGGGTTGCAGGAGAAACTTTTTCTCTGGTTTCTCAGTCTGTTTCCTAGTACCGGTTTGAAGTTCCTGCAGTTTTCACTGTAAAACCGAGTTGGAGCTAGTACATCCCCATATATATGTATGGAGTGGAGTTTGCAAGTGAAAAGAAACTTTGTGTTCCCAACAAGCTAGGTGAAGGACGGCTTTCACACACACTTCTCTCTCAGAACTTAGCATGTGGAGAGACGTTCATTCATCTAGCACAAAGGGAACGGTTTGCAGGAGAAACTTTTACTCTGGTTCTCAGTCTGTTTCCTAGTGCCGGTTTGAAGTTCCTGCAGTTTTCACTGTAAAACCGAGTTGGAGCTAGTACCTCCCCATATATATGTATGGAGTGGAGTTTGCAATTGAAAAGAAACTTTGTGTTCCGAAAAAGCTAGGTGAAGGACGGCTTTCACACACACATATCTCTCAGAAATGAGCATGTGGAGAGACGTTCGTTCATCTAGCACAAAGGGAACGGGTTGCAGGAGAAACTTTTACTCTGGTTTCTCAGTCTGTTTCTTAGTGCCGGTTTGAAGTTCCTGCAGTTTTCACTGTAAAACCGAGTTGGAGCTAGTACCTCCCCATATATATGTATGGAGTGGAGTTTGCAAGTGAAAAGAAACTTTGTGTTCCCAACAAGCTAGGTGAAGTGCGGCTTTCACACACACTTATCTCTCAGAACAGAGCATGTGGAGAGAAGTTCGTTCATCTAGCACAAATTGAACGGGTTGAAGGAGAAACGTTCATTTGAATTCTCAGTCTGTTTCCTAGTGCCGGTTTGAAGTTCCTGCAGTTTTCACTGTAAAACCGACTTGGAGGTTGTACCTCCCCATATATATGTATGGAGTGGAGTTTGCAAGTGAAAAGAAACTTTGTGTTCCCAACAAGCTAGGTGAAGGGCGGCTTTAACACACACTTATCTCTCAGAAATGAGCATGTGGAGAGACGTTCGTTCATCTAGCACAAAGGGAACGGGTTGCAGGAGAAACTTTTACTCTGGTTTCTCAGTCTGTTTCTTAGTGCCGGTTTGAAGTTCCTGCAGTTTTCATTGTAAAACCGACTTGGAGATAGTACCTCCCCATATATATGTATGGATTGGTGTTGCAAGTGAAAAGAAACTTTGTGTTCCCAACAAACTAGGTGAAGGACGGCTTTCACACACACTTATCTCTCAGAACTGAGCATGTGGAGAGACGTTCGTTCATCTAGCACAAAAGGAACGGGTTGCAGGGGAAACTTTACTCTGGTTTCTCAGTCTGTTTCCTAGTGCCGGTTTGAAGTTCCTGCAGTTTTCACTGTAAAAAAGAGTTGGAGCTAGTACCTCCCCATATATATGTATGGATTGGAGATTGCAAGTGAAAAGAAACTTTGTGTTCCCAACAAGCTAGGTGAAGGTCGGCTTTCACACACACTTATCTCTCAGAAATGAGCATGTGGAGATACGTTCGTTCATGTAGCACAAAGGAAACGGGTTGCAGGGGAAACTTTACTCTGGTTTCTCAGTCTCTTTCTTAGTGCCGGTTTGAAGTTCCTGCAGTTTTCACTGTAAAACCGACTTGGAGATAGTACCTCCCCATATATATGTATGGATTGGAGTTGCAAGTGAAAAGAAATTTTGTGTTCCCAACAAGCTAGGTGAAGGACGGCTTTCACACACACTTATCTCTCAGAAATGAGCATGTGGAGAGACGTTCGTTCATCTAGCACCAAGGGAACGGGTTGCAGGAGAAACTTTTACTCTGGTTTCTCAGTCTGTTTCTTAGTGCCGGTTTGAAGTTCCTGCAGTTTTCACTGTAAAACCGAGTTGGAGCTAGTACCTCCCCATATATATGTATGGAGTGGAGTTTGCAAGTGAAAAGAAACTTTGTGTTCCCAATAAGCTAGGTGAAGTGCGGCTTTCACACACACTTATCTCTCAGAACAGAGCATGTGGAGAGACGTTCGTTCATCTAGCACAAATTGAACGGGTTGAAGGAGAAACGTTTACTTTGAATTCTCAGTCTGTTTCCTAGTGCCGGTTTGAAGTTCCTGCAGTTTTCACTGTAAAACCGACTTGGAGCTTGTACCTCCCCATATATATGTATGGAGTGGAGTTTGCAAGTGAAAAGAAACTTTGTGTTCCCAACAAGCTAGGTGAAGGGCGGCTTTAACACACACTTATCTCTCAGAAATGAGCATGTGGAGAGACGTTCGTTCATCTAGCACAAAGGGAACGGGTTGCAGGAGAAACTTTTACTCTGGTTTCTCAGTCTGTTTCTTAGTGCCGGTTTGAAGTTCCTGCAGTTTTCACTGTAAAACCGACTTGGAGATAGTACCTCCCCATATATATGTATGGATTGGAGTTGCAAGTGAAAAGAAACTTTGTGTTCCCAACAAACTAGGTGAAGGACGGCTTTCACACACACTTATCTCTCAGAAATGAGCATGTGGAGAGACGTTCGTTCATCTAGCACAAAGGGAACGGGTTGCAGGAGAAACTTTTACTCTGGTTTCTCAGTGTGTTTCCTAGTGCCGGTTTGAAGTTCCTGCAGTTTTCACTGTAAAACAGAGTTGGAGCTAGTACCTCCCCATATATATGTATGGATTGGAGTTTGCAAGTGAAAAGAAACTTTCTGTTCCCAACAACTAGGTGAAGTGCGGCTTTCACACACACTTATCTCTCAGAACAGAGCATGTGGAGAGACGTTCGTTCATCTAGCACAAAGGGAACGGGTTGAAGGAGAAACTTTTACTTTGATTTCTCAGTCTGTTTCCTAGTGCCTGTTTGAAGTTCCTGCAGTTTTCACTGTAAAACCGACTTGGAGCTTGTACCTCCCCATATATATGTACGGAGTGGAGTTTGCAAGTGAAAAGAAACTTTGTGTTCCCAACAAGCTAGGTGAAGGACGGCATTCACACACAATTATCTCTCAGATTTGAGCATGTGGGGAGACGTTCGTTCATCTAGCACAAAGGGAACGTGTTGAAGGAGAAACTTTTACTCTGGTTTCTCAGTATGTTTCCTAGTGCCGGTTTGAAGTTCCTTCAGTTTTCACTGTAAAAACGAGTTGGAGCTAGTACATCCCAATATATAAGTATGGAGTGAAAATTGCAAGTGAAAAGAAACTTTGTGTTCCCAACAAGCTACGTGAAGGACGGCTTTCACACACACTTATCTCTCAGAACTGAGCATGTGGAGAGACGTTCGTTCATCTAGCACAAAGGGAACGGGTTGCAGGGGAATCATTTACTCTGGTTTCTCATTCTGTTTAATAGTGCCGGTTTGAAGTTTCTGCAGTTTTCAATGTAAAACCGTGTTGGAGCTAGTACCTCCCCATATATATGTATGGAGTGGAGATTGCAAGTGAAAAGAAACTTTGTGTTCCCAACAAGCTAGGTGAAGGTCGGCTTTCACACACACTTATCTCTCAGAACTGAGCATGTGGAGAGACGTTCGTTCATCTAGCACAAAGGGAACGGGTTGCAGGAGAAACTTTAACTCTGGTTTCTCATTCTGTTTCCTAGAGCCGGTTTGAAGTTCCTGCAGTTTGCACTGTAAAACCGACTTGGAGCTAGTACCCCAAATATATTTGTATGGAATGGAGGTTGCAAGAGAAAAGAAACTTTGTGTTCCCAACAAGCTAGGTGAAGGACGGCTTTCACACACACTTATCTCTCAGAACTGAGCATGTGGAGAGACGTTCGTTCATCTATCTCAAAGGGAACTGCTTGCAGGAGAAACTTTTACTCTGGTTTCTCAGTCTGTTTCCTAGTGCCCGGTTTGAAGTTCCTGCCGTTGTCACTGTAAAACCGACATGGAGCTAGTACCCTCCCCATATATATGTATGGAGTGGAGTTTGCTAGTGAAAAGAAACTTTGTGTTCCCAACAAGCTAGGTGAAGGTCGGCTTTCACACACACTTATCTCTCAGAACTGAGCATGTGGAGAGACGTTCGTTCATCTAGCACAAAGGGAACGGGTTGCAGGAGAAACTTTTTCTCTGGTTTCTCAGTCTGTTTCCTAGTACCGGTTTGAAGTTCCTGCAGTTTTCACTGTAAACCGAGTTGGAGCTAGTACATCCCCATATATATGTATGGAGTGGAGTTTGCAAGTGAAAAGAAACTTTGTGTTCCAACAAGCTAGGTGAAGGACGGCTTTCACACACACTTCTCTCTCAGAACTTAGCATGTGGAGAGACGTTCATTCATCTAGCACAAAGGAACGGTTTGCAGGAGAAACTTTTACTCTGGTTCTCAGTCTGTTTCCTAGTGCCGGTTTGAAGTTCCTGCAGTTTTCACTGTAAAACCGAGTTGGAGCTAGTACCTCCCCATATATATGTATGGAGTGGAGTTTGCAATTGAAAAGAAACTTTGTGTTCCGAAAAAGCTAGGTGAAGGACGGCTTTCACACACACATATCTCTCAGAAATGAGCATGTGGAGAGACGTTCGTTCATCTAGCACAAAGGGAACGGGTTGCAGGAGAAACTTTTACTCTGGTTTCTTCAGTCTGTTTCTTAGTGCCGGTTTGAAGTTCCTGCAGTTTTCACTGTAAAACCGAGTTGGAGCTAGTACCTCCCCATATATATGTATGGAGTGGAGTTTGCAAGTGAAAGAAACTTTGTGTTCCCAACAAGCTAGGTGAAGTGCGGCTTTCACACACACTTATCTACGCAGCGCTCGACTGTGGAGAGAAGTTCGTTCATCTAGCACAAATTGAACGGGTTGAAGGAGAAACGTTCATTTGAATTCTCAGTCTGTTTCCTAGTGCCGGTTTGAAGTTCCTGCAGTTTTCACTGTAAAACCGACTTGGAGGTTGTACCTCCCCATATATATGTATGGAGTGGAGTTTGCAAGTGAAAAGAAACTTTGTGTTCCCAACAAGCTAGGTGAAGGGCGGCTTTAACACACACTTATCTCTCAGAAATGAGCATGTGGAGAGACGTTCGTTCATCTAGCACAAAGGGAACGGGTTGCAGGAGAAACTTTTACTCTGGTTTCTCAGTCTGTTTCTTAGTGCCGGTTTGAAGTTCCTGCAGTTTTCATTGTAAAACCGACTTGGAGATAGTACCTCCCCATATATATGTATGGATTGGTGTTGCAAGTGAAAAGAAACTTTGTGTTCCCAACAAACTAGGTGAAGGACGGCTTTCACACACACTTATCTCTCAGAACTGAGCATGTGGAGAGACGTTCGTTCATCTAGCACAAAAGGAACGGGTTGCAGGGGAAACTTTACTCTGGTTTCTCAGTCTGTTTCCTAGTGCCGGTTTGAAGTTCCTGCAGTTTTCACTGTAAAAAAGAGTTGGAGCTAGTACCTCCCCATATATATGTATGGATTGGAGATTGCAAGTGAAAAGAAACTTTGTGTTCCCAACAAGCTAGGTGAAGGTCGGCTTTCACACACACTTATCTCTCAGAAATGAGCATGTGGAGATACGTTCGTTCATGTAGCACAAAGGAAACGGGTTGCAGGGGAAACTTTACTCTGGTTTCTCAGTCTCTTTCTTAGTGCCGGTTTGAAGTTCCTGCAGTTTTCACTGTAAAACCGACTTGGAGATAGTACCTCCCCATATATATGTATGGATTGGAGTTGCAAGTGAAAAGAAATTTTGTGTTCCCAACAAGCTAGGTGAAGGACGGCTTTCACACACACTTATCTCTCAGAAATGAGCATGTGGAGAGACGTTCGTTCATCTAGCACCAAGGGAACGGGTTGCAGGAGAAACTTTTACTCTGGTTTCTCAGTCTGTTTCTTAGTGCCGGTTTGAAGTTCCTGCAGTTTTCACTGTAAAACCGAGTTGGAGCTAGTACCTCCCCATATATATGTATGGAGTGGAGTTTGCAAGTGAAAAGAAACTTTGTGTTCCCAATAAGCTAGGTGAAGTGCGGCTTTCACACACACTTATCTCTCAGAACAGAGCATGTGGAGAGACGTTCGTTCATCTAGCACAAATTGAACGGGTTGAAGGAGAAACGTTTACTTTGAATTCTCAGTCTGTTTCCTAGTGCCGGTTTGAAGTTCCTGCAGTTTTCACTGTAAAACCGACTTGGAGCTTGTACCTCCCCATATATATGTATGGAGTGGAGTTTGCAAGTGAAAAGAAACTTTGTGTTCCCAACAAGCTAGGTGAAGGGCGGCTTTAACACACACTTATCTCTCAGAAATGAGCATGTGGAGAGACGTTCGTTCATCTAGCACAAAGGGAACGGGTTGCAGGAGAAACTTTTACTCTGGTTTCTCAGTCTGTTTCTTAGTGCCGGTTTGAAGTTCCTGCAGTTTTCACTGTAAAACCGACTTGGAGATAGTACCTCCCCATATATATGTATGGATTGGAGTTGCAAGTGAAAAGAAACTTTGTGTTCCCAACAAACTAGGTGAAGGACGGCTTTCACACACACTTATCTCTCAGAAATGAGCATGTGGAGAGACGTTCGTTCATCTAGCACAAAGGGAACGGGTTGCAGGAGAAACTTTTACTCTGGTTTCTCAGTGTGTTTCCTAGTGCCGGTTTGAAGTTCCTGCAGTTTTCACTGTAAAACAGAGTTGGAGCTAGTACCTCCCCATATATATGTATGGATTGGAGTTTGCAAGTGAAAAGAAACTTTCTGTTCCCAACAACTAGGTGAAGTGCGGCTTTCACACACACTTATCTCTCAGAACAGAGCATGTGGAGAGACGTTCGTTCATCTAGCACAAAGGGAACGGGTTGAAGGAGAAACTTTTACTTTGATTTCTCAGTCTGTTTCCTAGTGCCTGTTTGAAGTTCCTGCAGTTTTCACTGTAAAACCGACTTGGAGCTTGTACCTCCCCATATATATGTACGGAGTGGAGTTTGCAAGTGAAAAGAAACTTTGTGTTCCCAACAAGCTAGGTGAAGGACGGCATTCACACACAATTATCTCTCAGATTTGAGCATGTGGGGAGACGTTCGTTCAACTAGCACAAAGGGAACGTGTTGAAGGAGAAACTTTTACTCTGGTTTCTCAGTATGTTTCCTAGTGCCGGTTTGAAGTTCCTTCAGTTTTCACTGTAAAAACGAGTTGGAGCTAGTACATCCCAATATATATGTATGGAGTGAAAATTGCAAGTGAAAAGAAACTTTGTGTTCCCAACAAGCTACGTGAAGGACGGCTTTCACACACACTTATCTCTCAGAACTGAGCATGTGGAGAGACGTTCGTTCATCCAGCACAAAGGGAACGGGTTGCAGGGGAATCATTTACTCTGGTTTCTCATTCTGTTTCCTAGTGCCGGTTTGAAGTTTCTGCAGTTTTCAATGTAAAACAGTGTTGGAGCTAGTACCTCCCCATATATATGTATGGAGTGGAGATTGCAAGTGAAAAGAAACTTTGTGTTCCCAACAAGCTAGGTGAAGGTCGGCTTTCACACACACTTATCTCTCAGAAATGAGCATGTGGAGAGACGTTCGTTCATCTAGCACCAAGGGAACGGGTTGCAGGAGAAACTTTTACTGTGGTTTCTCATTCGGTTTCCTAGTGCCGGTTTGAAGTTCCTGCAGTTTTCACTGTAAAACAGACTTGGAGCTAGTTCCTCCCCATATATATGTATGGAGTGGAGTTTGCAAGTGAAAAGAAACTTTGTGTTCCCAACAAGATAGGTGAAGGACGGCTTTCACACACACTTATCTCTCAGAACTGAGCATGTGGAGAGACGTTCGTTCATCAAGCACAATGGGAACTGGTTGCGGGAGAAACATTTACTTTGATTTCTCATTCTGTTTCCTAGAGCCGGTTTGAAGTTCCTGCAGTTTGCACTGTAAAACCGACTTGGAGCTAGTACCCCAAATATATTTGTATGGAATGGAGGTTGCAAGTGAAAAGAAACTTTGTGTTCCCAACTTGCTAGGTGAAGGACGGCTTTCACACACACTTATCTCTCAGAACTGAGCATGTGGAGAGACGTTCGTTCATCTAGCACAAAAGGAACGGGTTGCAGGAGAAACTTTTACTCTGGTTTCTCAGTCTGTTTCCTAGTGCCGTTTTGAAGTTCCTGCACTTTGCACTGTAAAACCGAGTTGGAGCTAGTACCTACCCATATATATTTATGGAGTGGAGTTTGCAAGTGAAAAGAAACTTTGTTTTCCCAACAAGCTAGGTGATGTACGGCTTTCACACACACTTATCTCTCAGAACTGAGCATGTGGAGAGACGTTCGTTAATCTAGCACAAAGGGAACGGGTTGCAGGAGAAACTTTTACTCTGGTTTCTCAGTCTGTTTCCTTGTGCCGGTTTGAAGTTCCTGCAGTTTTCACTGTAAAACCGAGTTGGAGCTAGTACCTCCCCATATATATGTATGGAGTGGAGTTTGCAAGTGAAAAAAAACTTTGTGTTCCCAACAAGATAGGTGAAGGACGGCTTTCACACACACTTATCTCTCAGATCTGAGCATGTGGAGAGACGTTCTTTCATATAGCACAAAGGGAAAGGGTTGCAGGAGAAACTTTTACTCTGGTTTCTCAGTCTTTTTCCTAGTGCCGGTTTGAAGTTCCTGCAGTTTTCACTGTAAAACCGAGTTGGAGCTAGTAACTCCCCATATATATGTATGGAGTATGGTTGGCAAGTGAAAAGAAACTTTGTGTTCCCAACAAGCTAGGTGAAGGATGGCATTCACACACACTTATCTCTCCGAACTGAGCATGTGGAGAGACGTTCGTTCATCTAGCACCAAGGGAACGGGTTGTAGGGGAAACTTTTACTCTGGTTTCTCAGTCTGTTTCCTAGTGCCCTTTTGAAGTTCCTGCAGTTTTCACTGTAAAACCGAGTTGGAGCTAGTACCTCCCCTTATATATGTATGGAGTGGAGTTTGCAATTGAAAAGAAACTTTGTGTTCCCAACAAGCTTGGTGAAGTACGGCATTCACACAAACTTATCTCTCAGAACTGAGCATTTGGAGAGACGTTCGTTCATCTAGCACAAAGGGAACGGGTTGCAGGAGAAACTTTTACTCTGGTTTCTCAGTGTGTTTCCTAGTGCCGGTTTGAAGTTCCTGCAGTTTGCACTGTAAAACCGAGTTGGAGCTAGTACTTCCCCATATATATGTATGGAGTATGGTTGGCAAGTGAAAAGAAACTTTGTGTTCCCAACAAGCTAGGTGAAGTATGGCATTCACACACAGTTATCTCTCCGAACTGAGCATGTGGAGAGACGTTCGTTCATCTAGCACCAAGGGAACGGGTTGCAGGGGAAACTTTTACTCTGGTTTCTCAGTCTGTTTCCTAGTGCCCTTTTGAAATTCCTGCAGTTTTCACTGTAAAACCGAGTTGGAGCTAGTACCTCCCCTTATATATGTATGGAGTGGAGTTTGCAATTGAAAAAAAACCTTGTGTTCCCAACAAGCTTGGTGAAGTACGGCATTCACACACACTTATCTCTCAGAACTGAGCATGTGGAGAGACGTTCGTTCATCTAGCACAAAGGGAACGGGTTGCAGGAGAAACTTTTACTCTGGTTTCTCAGTGTGTTTCCTAGTGCCGGTTTGAAGTTCCTGCAGTTTGCACTGTAAAACAGAGTTGGAGCTTGTACTTCCCCATATATATGTATGGAGTGGAGTTTGCAAGTGAAAAGAAACTTTGTGTTCCCAACAAGCTAGGTGAAGGACGGCTTTCACACACAATTATCTCTCAGAACTGAGCATGTGGAGAGACGTTCGTTCATCTAGCACAAAGGGAACGGGTTGCAGGAGAAACTTTTACTCTGGTTTCTCAGTCTGTTTCCTAGTGCCGGTTTGAATTTCCTGCAGTTTGCACTGTAAAACCGAGTTGGAGCTAGTACCTCCCCATATATATGTATGGAGTGGAGTTTGCAAGTGAAAAGAAACTTTGTGTTCCCAACAAGCTAGGTGAAGGACGGCTTTCACACACACATATCTCTCAGAACTGAGCATGTGGAGAGACGTTCGTTCAACTAGCACAAAGGGTACGGGTTGCAGGAAAAGTTTTACTCTGGTTTCTCAGTCTGTTTCCTAGTGCCTGTTTGAAGTTCCTGCAGATTTCACTGTAAAACCGAGTTGGAGCTAGTACCTACCCATATATATGTATGGAGTGGGGTTTACAAGTGAAAAGAAACTTTGTGATCCCAACAAGCTAGGTGAAGGAGGCATTCACACACACTTATCTCTCAGAACTGAGCATGTGGAGAGACGTTCGTTCATCTAGCACAAATGGAACGGGTTACAGGAGAAATTTTACTCTGGTTTCTCAGTCTGTTTCCTAGTGCCGGTTTGAAGTTCCTGCAGTTTTCACTGTAAAACCGTGTTGGAGCTAGTATCTCCCCATATATATGTATTTAGTGGAGTTTACATGTGAAAAGAAACTTTGTGTTCACAAAAATCTAGATGAAGTACGGCTTTCACACACACTTATCTCTCAAAACTCAGCTTGTGGAGAGAAGTTCGTTCATCTAGCACAAAGAGAACGGGTTGCAGCAGAAACTTTAACTCTGGTTTCTCATTCTGTTTCCTAGCGCCGGTTTGAATTTCCTGCAGTTTTCACTGTAAAACCGACTTGGAGCTAGTACCCCCCATATATTTGTATGGAATGGAGGTTGCAAGTGAAAAGAAACTTTGTGTTCCCAACAACCTAGGTGAAGGACGGCTTTCACACACACTTATCTCTCAGAACTGAGCATGTGGAGAGACGTTCGTTCATCTAGCACAAAGGGAACGGGTTGCAGGAGAAACATTTACTCTGATTTCTCAGTCTGTTTCGTAGTGCCGGTTTGAAATTCCTGAATTTTTCACTGTAAAACCAACTTGGAGCTAGTACCTACCCATATATATGTATGGATTGGAGTTTGCAAGTTAAAAGAAAATTTGTGTTTCCAACAAGCTAGGTGAAGGACGGCTTTCACACACACTTATCTCTCAGAAATGAGCATGTGGAGAGACGTTCGTTCATCTAGCACAAAAGGAACGGGTTGCAGGAGAAACTTTTACTCTGGTTTCTCAGTCTGTTTCCTAGTGCCGGTTTGAAGTTCCTGCCGTTTGCACTTTAAAATCGAGTTGGAGCTAGTACCTCCCCTTATATATGTATGGAGTTGAGTTTGCAAGTGAAAAGAAACTTTGTGTTCCCAAAAAGCTTGGTGAAGGACGGCATTCACACACACATATCTCTCAGAACTGAGCTTGTGGAGAGACGTTCGTTCATCTAGCTCAAAGGGAACGGGTTGCAGGAGAAACTTTTACTCTGGTTTCTCAGTGTGTTTCCTAGTGCCGGTTTGAAGTTCCTGCAGTTTGCAGTGTAAAACCGAGTTGGAGCTAGTACTTCCCCATATATATGTATGGAGTGGAGTTTGCAAGTGAAAAGAATCTTTGTGTTCCCAACAAGCTAGGTGAAGGACGGCTTTCACACACACTTATCTCTCAGAACTGAGCATGTGGAGAGACGTTCGTTCATCTAGCACAAAGGGAACGGGTTGCAGGAGAAACTTTTACTCTGGTTTCTCAGTCTGTTTACTAGTGCCGGTTTGATGTTCCTGCAGTTTGCACTGTAAAACCGAGTTGGAGCTAGTACCTACCCATATATATGTATGGAGTGGAGTTTGCAAGTGAAAAGTAACTTTGTGTTACCAACAAGCTAGGTGAAGGACGGCTTTCACACACAATTATCTCTCAGAACTGAGCATGTGGAGAGACGTTCGTTCATCTAGCACAAAGGGAACGGTTTGCAGGAGAAACTTTTACTCTGGTTTCTCAGTCTGTTTCCTAGTGCCGGTTTGAAGTTCCTGCAGTTTGCACTGTAAAACCGAGTTGGAGCTAGTACTTCCCCATGTATATGTATGGAGTGGAATTTGCAAGTGAAAAGTAACTTTGTGTTCCCAACAAGCTAGGTGAAGGACGGCTTTCACACACAATTATCTCTCAGAACTGAGCATGTGGAGAGACGTTCGTTCATCTAGCAAAAAGGGAACGGGTTGCAGGAGAAACTTTTACTCTGGTTTCTCAGTCTGTTTCCTAGTGCCGGTTTGAAGTTCCTGCAGTTTGCACTGTAAAACCGAGTTGGAGCTAGTACTTCCCCATGTATATGTATGGAGTGGAGTTTGCAAGTGAAAAGAAACTTTGTGTTCCCAACAAGCTAGGTGAAGGACCGCTTTCACACACAATTATCTCTCAGAACTGAGCATGTGGAGAGACGTTCGTTCATCTAGCACAAAGGGAACGGGTTGCAGGAGAAACTTTTTCTCTGGTTTCTCAGTCTGTTTACTAGTGCCTGTTTGAAGTTCCTGCAGTTTGCACTGTAAAACCGAGTTGGAGCTAGGACCTACCCATATATATGTATGGAGTGGAGTTTGCAAGTGAAAAGTTACTTTGTGTTCCCAACAAGCTAGGTGAAGGACGGCTTTCACACACAATTATCTCTCAGAACTGAGCATGTGGAGAGACGTTCGTTCATCTAGCACAAAGGGAAAGGGTTGCAGGAGAAACTTTTACTCTGGTTTCTCAGTCTGTTTCCTAGTGCCGGTTTGAAGTTCCTGCAGTTTTCTCTGTAAAACCGAGTTGGAGCTAGTACCTCCCCATATATATGTATGGAGTGGAGTTTGCAAGTGAAAAGAAACTTTGTGTTCCCAACAAGCTAGGTGAAGGACGGCTTTCACACACACTTATCTCTCAGAACTGAGCATGTGGAGAGACGTTCGTTCATCTAGCACAAAAAGAACGGGTTGCAGGAGAAACTTTTACTCTGGTTTCTCAGTGTGTTTCCTAGTGCCGGTTTGAAGTTCCTGCAGTTTGCACTGTAAAACCGATTTGGAGCTAGTACCACCCCATATATATGTATGGAGTGGAGTTTGCAAGTGAAAAGAAACTTCGTGTTCCCAACAAGCTAGGTGAAGGACGGCTTTCACACACACTTATCTCTCAGAACTGAGCATGTGGAGAGACGTTCGTTCATCTAGCACAAAGGGAACGGGTTGCAGGAGAAACTTTTACTCTGGTTTCTCAGTCTGTTTCCTTGTGCCGGTTTGAAATTCCTGCAGTTTTCACTGTAAAACCGAGTTGGAGCTAGTACCTCCCCATATATATGTATGGAGTGGAGTTTGCAAGTGAAAAGAAACTATGTGTTCCCAACAAGATAGGTGAAGGACGGCTTTCACACACACTTATCTCTCAGAACTGAGCATGTGGAGAGACGTTCTTTCATTTAGCACAAAGGGAACGGGTTGCAGGAGAAACTTTTACTCTGGTTTCTCAGTCTGTTTCCTAGTGCCGGTTGAAGTTCCTGCAGTTTTCTCTGTAAAACCGAGTTGGAGCTAGTACCTCCCCATATATATGTATGGAGTGGAGTTTGCAAGTGAAAAGAAACTTTGTGTTCCCAACAAGCTAGGTGAAGTACGGCTTTCACACACACTTATCTCTCAGAACTGAGCATGTGGAGAGACGTTCGTTCATCTAGCACAAAGGGAACGGGTTGCAGGAGAAACTTTTACTCTGGTTTCTCAGTCTGTTTCCTAGTGCCGGTTTGAAGTTATTGCAGTTTGCACTGTAAAACCGAGTTGGAGCTAGTACTTCCCCATATATATGTATGGAGTGGAGTTAGCAAGTGAAAGAAACTTTGTGTTCCCAACAAGCTAGGTGAAGGACGGCTTTCACACACACTTATCTCTCAGAACTGAGCATGTGGAGAGACGTTCGTTCATCTAGCACAAAGGGAAAGGGTTGCAGGAGAAACTTTTACTCTGGTTTCTCAGTGTGTTTCCTAGTGCCGGTTTGAAGTTCCTGCAGTTTGCAGTGTAAAACCGAGTTGGAGCTAGTACTTCCCCATATATATGTATGGAGTGGAGTTTGCAAGTGAAAAGAATCTTTGTGTTCCCAACAAGCTAGGTGAAGGACGGCTTTCACACACACTTATCTCTCAGAACTGAGCATGTGGAGAGACGTTCGTTCATCTAGCACAAAGGGAACGGGTTGCAGGAGAAACTTTTACTCTGGTTTCTCAGTCTGTTTACTAGTGCCGGTTTGATGTTCCTGCAGTTTGCACTGTAAAACCGAGTTGGAGCTAGTACCTACCCATATATATGTATGGAGTGGAGTTTGCAAGTGAAAAGTAACTTTGTGTTCCCAACAAGCTAGGTGAAGGACGGCTTTCACACACAATTATCTCTCAGAACTGAGCATGTGGAGAGACGTTCGTTCATCTAGCACAAAGGGAACGGTTTGCAGGAGAAACTTTTACTCTGGTTTCTCAGTCTGTTTCCTAGTGCCGGTTTGAAGTTCCTGCAGTTTGCACTGTAAAACCGAGTTGGAGCTAGTACTTCCCCATGTATATGTATGGAGTGGAATTTGCAAGTGAAAAGTAACTTTGTGTTCCCAACAAGCTAGGTGAAGGACGGCTTTCACACACAATTATCTCTCAGAACTGAGCATGTGGAGAGACGTTCGTTCATCTAGCAAAAAGGGAACGGGTTGCAGGAGAAACTTTTACTCTGGTTTCTCAGTCTGTTTCCTAGTGCCGGTTTGAAGTTCCTGCAGTTTGCACTGTAAAACCGAGTTGGAGCTAGTACTTCCCCATGTATATGTATGGAGTGGAGTTTGCAAGTGAAAAGAAACTTTGTGTTCCCAACAAGCTAGGTGAAGGACCGCTTTCACACACAATTATCTCTCAGAACTGAGCATGTGGAGAGACGTTCGTTCATCTAGCACAAAGGGAACGGGTTGCAGGAGAAACTTTTTCTCTGGTTTCTCAGTCTGTTTACTAGTGCCTGTTTGAAGTTCCTGCAGTTTGCACTGTAAAACCGAGTTGGAGCTAGGACCTACCCATATATATGTATGGAGTGGAGTTTGCAAGTGAAAAGTTACTTTGTGTTCCCAACAAGCTAGGTGAAGGACGGCTTTCACACACAATTATCTCTCAGAACTGAGCATGTGGAGAGACGTTCGTTCATCTAGCACAAAGGGAAAGGGTTGCAGGAGAAACTTTTACTCTGGTTTCTCAGTCTGTTTCCTAGTGCCGGTTTGAAGTTCCTGCAGTTTTCTCTGTAAAACCGAGTTGGAGCTAGTACCTCCCCATATATATGTATGGAGTGGAGTTTGCAAGTGAAAAGAAACTTTGTGTTCCCAACAAGCTAGGTGAAGGACGGCTTTCACACACACTTATCTCTCAGAACTGAGCATGTGGAGAGACGTTCGTTCATCTAGCACAAAAAGAACGGGTTGCAGGAGAAACTTTTACTCTGGTTTCTCAGTGTGTTTCCTAGTGCCGGTTTGAAGTTCCTGCAGTTTGCACTGTAAAATCGATTTGGAGCTAGTACCACCCCATATATATGTATGGAGTGGAGTTTGCAAGTGAAAAGAAACTTCGTGTTCCCAACAAGCTAGGTGAAGGACGGCTTTCACACACACTTATCTCTCAGAACTGAGCATGTGGAGAGACGTTCGTTCATCTAGCACAAAGGGAACGGGTTGCAGGAGAAACTTTTACTCTGGTTTCTCAGTCTGTTTCCTTGTGCCGGTTTGAAATTCCTGCAGTTTTCACTGTAAAACCGAGTTGGAGCTAGTACCTCCCCATATATATGTATGGAGTGGAGTTTGCAAGTGAAAAGAAACTATGTGTTCCCAACAAGATAGGTGAAGGACGGCTTTCACACACACTTATCTCTCAGAACTGAGCATGTGGAGAGACGTTCTTTCATTTAGCACAAAGGGAACGGGTTGCAGGAGAAACTTTTACTCTGGTTTCTCAGTCTGTTTCCTAGTGCCGGTTGAAGTTCCTGCAGTTTTCTCTGTAAAACCGAGTTGGAGCTAGTACCTCCCCATATATATGTATGGAGTGGAGTTTGCAAGTGAAAAGAAACTTTGTGTTCCCAACAAGCTAGGTGAAGTACGGCTTTCACACACACTTATCTCTCAGAACTGAGCATGTGGAGAGACGTTCGTTCATCTAGCACAAAGGGAACGGGTTGCAGGAGAAACTTTTACTCTGGTTTCTCAGTCTGTTTCCTAGTGCCGGTTTGAAGTTATTGCAGTTTGCACTGTAAAACCGAGTTGGAGCTAGTACTTCCCCATATATATGTATGGAGTGGAGTTAGCAAGTGAAAGAAACTTTGTGTTCCCAACAAGCTAGGTGAAGGACGGCTTTCACACACACTTATCTCTCAGAACTGAGCATGTGGAGAGACGTTCGTTCATCTAGCACAAAGGGAAAGGGTTGCAGGAGAAACTTTTACTCTGGTTTCTCAGTCTGTTTCCTAGTGCCGGTTTGAAGTTCCTGCAGTTTTCTCTGTAAAACCGAGTTGGAGCTAGTACCTCCCCATATATATGTATGGAGTGGAGTTTGCAAGTGAAAAGAAACTTTGTGTTCCCAACAAGCTAGGTGAAGGACGGCTTTCACACACACTTATCTCTCAGAACTGAGCATGTGGAGAGACGTTCGTTCATCTAGCACAAAAAGAACGGGTTGCAGGAGAAACTTTTACTCTGGTTTCTCAGTGTGTTTCCTAGTGCCGGTTTGAAGTTCCTGCAGTTTGCACTGTAAAACCGATTTGGAGCTAGTACCACCCCATATATATGTATGGAGTGGAGTTTGCAAGTGAAAAGAAACTTCGTGTTCCCAACAAGCTAGGTGAAGGACGGCTTTCACACACACTTATCTCTCAGAACTGAGCATGTGGAGAGACGTTCGTTCATCTAGCACAAAGGGAACGGGTTGCAGGAGAAACTTTTACTCTGGTTTCTCAGTCTGTTTCCTTGTGCCGGTTTGAAATTCCTGCAGTTTTCACTGTAAAACCGAGTTGGAGCTAGTACCTCCCCATATATATGTATGGAGTGGAGTTTGCAAGTGAAAAGAAACTATGTGTTCCCAACAAGATAGGTGAAGGACGGCTTTCACACACACTTATCTCTCAGAACTGAGCATGTGGAGAGACGTTCTTTCATTTAGCACAAAGGGAACGGGTTGCAGGAGAAACTTTTACTCTGGTTTCTCAGTCTGTTTCCTAGTGCCGGTTGAAGTTCCTGCAGTTTTCTCTGTAAAACCGAGTTGGAGCTAGTACCTCCCCATATATATGTATGGAGTGGAGTTTGCAAGTGAAAAGAAACTTTGTGTTCCCAACAAGCTAGGTGAAGTACGGCTTTCACACACACTTATCTCTCAGAACTGAGCATGTGGAGAGACGTTCGTTCATCTAGCACAAAGGGAACGGGTTGCAGGAGAAACTTTTACTCTGGTTTCTCAGTCTGTTTCCTAGTGCCGGTTTGAAGTTATTGCAGTTTGCACTGTAAAACCGAGTTGGAGCTAGTACTTCCCCATATATATGTATGGAGTGGAGTTAGCAAGTGAAAGAAACTTTGTGTTCCCAACAAGCTAGGTGAAGGACGGCTTTCACACACACTTATCTCTCAGAACTGAGCATGTGGAGAGACGTTCGTTCATCTAGCACAAAGGGAACGGGTTGCAGGAGTAACTTTTACTCTGGTTTCTCAGTCTGTTTCCTAGTGCCGGTTTGAAGTTCCTGCAGTTTTCACTGTAAAACCGAGTTGGAGCTAGTACCTCCCCATATATATGTATGGAGTGGAGTTTGCAAGTGAAAAGAAACTTTGTGTTCCCAACAAGCTAGGTGAAGGACGGCTTTCACACACACTTATCTCTCAGAACTGAGCATGTGGAGAGATGTTCGTTCATCTAGCACAAAAGGAACGGGTTGCAGGAGAAACTTTTACTCTGGTTTCTCAGTCTGTTTCCTAGTGCCGGTTTGAAGTTCCTGCCGTTTGCACATTAAAATCGAGTTGGAGCTAGTACCTCCCCTTATATATGTATGGAGTTGAGTTTGCAAGCTAAAAGAAACTTTGTGTTCCCAAAAAGCTTGGTGAAGGACGGCATTCACACACACATATCTCTCAGAACTGAGCATGTGGAGAGACGTTCGTTCATCTAGCACAAAGGGAACGGGTTGCAGGAGAAACTTTTACTCTGGTTTCTCAGTGTGTTTCCTAGTGCCGGTTTGAAGTTCCTGCAGTTTGCAGTGTAAAACCGAGTTGGAGCTAGTACTTCCCCATATATATGTATGGAGTGGAGTTTGCAAGTGAAAAGAATCTTTGTGTTCCCAACAAGCTAGGTGAAGGACGGCTTTCACACACACTTATCTCTCAGAACTGAGCATGTGGAGAGACGTTCGTTCATCTAGCACAAAGGGAACGGGTTGCAGGAGAAACTTTTACTCTGGTTTCTCAGTCTGTTTACTAGTGCCGGTTTGATGTTCCTGCAGTTTGCACTGTAAAACCGAGTTGGAGCTAGTACCTACCCATATATATGTATGGAGTGGAGTTTGCAAGTGAAAAGTAACTTTGTGTTCCCAACAAGCTAGGTGAAGGACGGCTTTCACACACAATTATCTCTCAGAACTGAGCATGTGGAGAGACGTTCGTTCATCTAGCACAAAGGGAACGGTTTGCAGGAGAAACTTTTACTCTGGTTTCTCAGTCTGTTTCCTAGTGCCGGTTTGAAGTTCCTGCAGTTTGCACTGTAAAACCGAGTTGGAGCTAGTACTTCCCCATGTATATGTATGGAGTGGAGTTTGCAAGTGAAAAGTAACTTTGTGTTCCCAACAAGCTAGGTGAAGGACGGCTTTCACACACAATTATCTCTCAGAACTGAGCATGTGGAGAGACGTTCGTTCATCTAGCAAAAAGGGAACGGGTTGCAGGAGAAACTTTTACTCTGGTTTCTCAGTCTGTTTCCTAGTGCCGGTTTGAAGTTCCTGCAGTTTGCACTGTAAAACCGAGTTGGAGCTAGTACTTCCCCATGTATATGTATGGAGTGGAGTTTGCAAGTGAAAAGAAACTTTGTGTTCCCAACAAGCTAGGTGAAGGACCGCTTTCACACACAATTATCTCTCAGAACTGAGCATGTGGAGAGACGTTCGTTCATCTAGCACAAAGGGAACGGGTTGCAGGAGAAACTTTTTCTCTGGTTTCTCAGTCTGTTTACTAGTGCCTGTTTGAAGTTCCTGCAGTTTGCACTGTAAAACCGAGTTGGAGCTAGGACCTACCCATATATATGTATGGAGTGGAGTTTGCAAGTGAAAAGTTACTTTGTGTTCCCAACAAGCTAGGTGAAGGACGGCTTTCACACACAATTATCTCTCAGAACTGAGCATGTGGAGAGACGTTCGTTCATCTAGCACAAAGGGAAAGGGTTGCAGGAGAAACTTTTACTCTGGTTTCTCAGTCTGTTTCCTAGTGCCGGTTTGAAGTTCCTGCAGTTTTCTCTGTAAAACCGAGTTGGAGCTAGTACCTCCCCATATATATGTATGGAGTGGAGTTTGCAAGTGAAAAGAAACTTTGTGTTCCCAACAAGCTAGGTGAAGGACGGCTTTCACACACACTTATCTCTCAGAACTGAGCATGTGGAGAGACGTTCGTTCATCTAGCACAAAAGGAACGGGTTGCAGGAGAAACTTTTACTCTGGTTTCTCAGTGTGTTTCCTAGTGCCGGTTTGAAGTTCCTGCAGTTTGCACTGTAAAACCGATTTGGAGCTAGTACCACCCCATATATATGTATGGAGTGGAGTTTGCAAGTGAAAAGAAACTTCGTGTTCCCAACAAGCTAGGTGAAGGACGGCTTTCACACACACTTATCTCTCAGAACTGAGCATGTGGAGAGACGTTCGTTCATCTAGCACAAAGGGAACGGGTTGCAGGAGAAACTTTTACTCTGGTTTCTCAGTCTGTTTCCTTGTGCCGGTTTGAAATTCCTGCAGTTTTCACTGTAAAACCGAGTTGGAGCTAGTACCTCCCCATATATATGTATGGAGTGGAGTTTGCAAGTGAAAAGAAACTATGTGTTCCCAACAAGATAGGTGAAGGACGGCTTTCACACACACTTATCTCTCAGAACTGAGCATGTGGAGAGACGTTCTTTCATCTAGCACAAAGGGAACGGGTTGCAGGAGAAACTTTTACTCTGGTTTCTCAGTCTGTTTCCTAGTGCCGGTTTGAAGTTCCTGCAGTTTTCTCTGTAAAACCGAGTTGGAGCTAGTACCTCCCCATATATATGTATGGAGTGGAGTTTGCAAGTGAAAAGAAACTTTGTGTTCCCAACAAGCTAGGTGAAGTACGGCTTTCACACACACTTATCTCTCAGAACTGAGCATGTGGAGAGACGTTCGTTCATCTAGCACAAAGGGAACGGGTTGCAGGAGAAACTTTTACTCTGGTTTCTCAGTGTGTTTCCTAGTGCCGGTTTGAAGTTATTGCAGTTTGCACTGTAAAACCGAGTTGGAGCTAGTACTTCCCCATATATATGTATGGAGTGGAGTTAGCAAGTGAAAGAAACTTTGTGTTCCCAACAAGCTAGGTGAAGGACGGCTTTCACACACACTTATCTCTCAGAACTGAGCATGTGGAGAGACGTTCGTTCATCTAGCACAAAGGGAACGGGTTGCAGGAGTAACTTTTACTCTGGTTTCTCAGTCTGTTTCCTAGTGCCGGTTTGAAGTTCCTGCAGTTTTCACTGTAAAACCGAGTTGGAGCTAGTACCTCCCCATATATATGTATGGAGTGGAGTTTGCAAGTGAAAAGAAACTTTGTGTTCCCAACAAGCTAGGTGAAGGACGGCTTTCACACACACTTATCTCTCAGAACTGAGCATGTGGAGAGATGTTCGTTCATCTAGCACAAAGGGAACGGGTTGCAGGAGAAACTTTTACTCTGGTTTCTCAGTGTGTTTCCTAGTGCCGGTTTGAAGTTCCTGCAGTTTGCACTGTAAAACCGTGTTGGAGCTAGTAACTACACATATATATATATGGAGTGGAGTTTGCAAGTGAAAAGAAACTTTGTGTTCCCAACAAGCTAGGTGAAGGACGGCTTTAACACACACTTATCTCTCAGAACTGAGCATGTGGAGAGACGTTCGTTCATCTAGCACAAAGGGAACGGGTTGCAGGAGAAACTTTTACTCTGGTTTCTCAGTGTGATTCCTAGTGCCGGTTTGAAGTTCCTGCAGTTTGCACTGTAAAACCGAGTTGGAGCTAGTACTTCCCCATATATACGTATGGAGTGGAGTTAGCAAGTGAAAAGAAACTTTGTGTCCCCAACAAGCAAGGTGAAGTACGGCTTTCACACACACTTATCTCTCAGAACTGAGCATGTGGAGAGACGTTCGTTCATCTAGCACAAAGGGAACGGGTTGCAGGAGAAACTATTACTCTGGTTTCTCAGTCTGTTTCCTAGTGCCGGTTTGAAGTTCCTGCAGTTTTCACTGTAAAACAGATTTGGAGCTAGTACCTCCCCATATATATGTATGGAGTGGAGTTTGCAAGTGAAAAGAAACTTTGTGTTCCCAACAAGCTAGGTGAAGGATGGCTTTGACACACACATATCTCTCAGAACTGAGCATGTGGAGAGACGTTCGTTCATCTAGCAAAAAAGGGAACGGGTTGCAGGAGAAACTTTTACTCTGATTTCTCAGTCTGTTTCCTAGAGCCGGTTTGATGTTCCTGCAGTTTTCAGTGTAATACCGAGTTGGAGCTAGTACCTCCCCATATATATGTATGGAGTGGAGTTTGCAATTGAAAAGAAACTTTGTGTTCCCAACAAGCTAGGTGAAAGACGGCTTTCACACACACTTATATCTCAGAACTGAGCATGTGGAGAGACGTTCGTTCATCTAGCACAAAGGGAACGGGTGGCAGGAAAAATTTTACTCTGGTTTCTCAGTCTGTTTCCTAGTGCCTGTTTGAAGTTCCTGCAGATTTCACTGTAAAACCGAGTTGGAGCTTGTACCTCCCCATATATATGTATGGAGTGGAGTTTACAAGTGAAAAGAAAATTGTGATCCCAACAAGCTAGGTGAAGGACGGCTTTCACACACACATATCTCTCAGAACTGAGCATGTGGAGAGACGTTCGTTCATCTAGCACAAAGGGAACGGGTTGCAGGGGAAATTTTTACTCTGGTTTCTCAGTCTGTTTCCTAGTCCCGGTTTGAAGTTCCTGCAGTTTTCACTGTAAAACCGAGTTGGAGCTATTACCTACCCATATATATGTATGGAGTGGAGTTTACAAGTGAAAAGTAACTTTGTGTTCCCAACAAGCTAGGTGAAGGACGGCTTTCACACACACTTATCTCTCAGAACTGAGCATGTGGAGAGACGTTCGTTCATCTAGCACAAAGTGAACGGGTTGCAGGAGAAACTTTTACTCTGGTTTCTCAGTTTGTTTCCTAGTGCCGGTTTGAAGTTCCAGCAGTTTTCACTGTAAAACCGAGTTGGAGCTAGTACCTCCCCATATATATGTATGGAGTGGAGTTTGCAAGTGAAAAGAAACTTTGTGTTCCCAACAAGCTAGGTGAAGGACGGCTTTCACACACACTTATCTCTCAGAACTGAGCATGTGGAGAGATGTTCGTTCATCTAGCACAAAGGGAACGTGTTGCAGGAGAAACTTTTACTTTGTTTTCTCAGTGTGTTTCCTAGTGCCGCTTTGAAGTTCCTGCAGTTTGCACAGTAAAACCGTGTTGGAGCTAGTACCTACACATATATATATATGGAGTGGAGTTTGCAAGTGAAAAGAAACTTTGTGTTCCCAACAAGCTAGGTGAAGGACGGCTTTCACACACACTTATCTCTCAGAACTGAGCATGTGGAGAGACGTTCGTTCATCTAGCACAAAGGGAACGGGTTGCAGGAGAAACATTTACTCTGGTTTCTCAGTGTGATTCCTAGTGCCGGTTTGAAGTTCCTGCAGTTTGCACTGTAAAACCGAGTTGGAGCTAGTACTTCCCCATATATACGTATGGAGTGGAGTTAGCAAGTGAAAAGAAACTTTGTGTTCCCAACAAGCTAGGTGAAGTACGGCTTTCACACACACTTATCTCTCAGAACTGAGCATGTGGAGAGACGTTCGTTCATCTAGCACAAAGGGAACGGGTGGCAGGAGAAACTATTACTCTGGTTTCTCAGTCTGTTACCTAGTGCCGGTTTGAAGTTCCTGCAGTTTTCACTGTAAAACCGATTTGGAGCTAGTACCTCCCCATATATATGTATGGAGTGGGGTTTCAAGTGAAAAGAAACTTTGTGTTCCCAACAAGCTAGGTGAAGGACGGCTTTCACACACACATATCTCTCAGAACTGAGCATGTGGAGAGACGTTCGTTCATCTAGCAAAAAAGGGAACGGGTTGCAGGAGAAACTTTTACTCTGATTTCTCAGTCTGTTTCCTAGTGCCGGTTTGATGTTCCTGCAGTTTTCAGTGTAAAACCGAGTTGGAGCTAGTACCTCCCCATATATATGTATGGAGTGGAGTTTGCAAGTGAAAAGAAACTTTGTGTTCCCAACAAGCTAGGTGAAAGACGGCTTTCACACACACTTATATCTCAGAACTGAGCATGTGGAGAGACGTTCGTTCATCTAGCACAAAGGGAACGGGTTGCAGGAGAAACTTTTACTCTGGTTTCTCAGTCTGTTTCCTAGTGCCGGTTTGAAGTTCCTGCAGTTTTTACTGTAAAACCGAGTTGGAGCTAGTACCTCCCCATATATATGTATGGAGTGGAGTTTGCAAGTGAAAAGAAACTTTGTGTTCCCAACAAGCTAGGTGAAGGACGGCTTTCACACACACTTATCTCTCAGAACTGAGCATGTGGAGAGACGTTCGTTCATCTAGCACAAAGGGAACGGGTTGCAGGAAAAATTTTACTCTGGTTTCTCAGTCTGTTTCCTAGTGCCTGTTTGAAGTTCCTGCAGATTTCACTGTAAAACCGAGTTGGATCTAGTACCTCCCTATATATATGTATGGAGTGGAGTTTACAAGTGAAAAGAAAATTGTGATCCCAACAAGCTAGGTGAAGGACGGCTTTCACACACACATATCTCTCAGAACTGAGCATGTGGAGAGACGTTCGTTCATCTAGCACAAAGGGAACGGGTTGCAGGAGAAACTTTTACTCTGGTTTCTCAGTCTGTTTCCTTGTGCCGGTTTGAAGTTCCTGCAGTTTTCACTGTAAAACCGAGTTGGAGCTAGTACCTCCCCATATATATGTATGGAGTGGAGTTTGCAAGTGAAAAGAAACTTTGTGTTCCCAACAAGCTAGGTGAAGGACGGCTTTCACACACACTTATCTCTCAGAACTGAGCATGTGGAGAGACGATCGTTCATCTAGCACAAAGGGAACGGGTTGCAGGAAAAATTTTACTCTGGTTTCTCAGTCTGTTTCCTAGTGCCTGTTTGAAGTTCCTGCAGATTTCACTGTAAAACCGAGTTGGATCTAGTACCTCCCCATATATATGTATGGAGTGGAGTTTGCAAGTGAAAAGAAAATTGTGATCCCAACAAGCTAGGTGAAGGACGGCTTTCACACACACATATCTCTCAGAACTGAGCATGAGGAGAGACGTTCGTTCATCTAGCACAAAGGGAACGGGTTGCAGGGGAAAGTTTTACTCTGGTTTCTCAGTCTGTTTCCTAGTGCCGGTTTGAAGTTCCTGCAGTTTTCACTGTAAAACCGAGTTGGAGCTATTACCTACCCATATATATGTATGGAGTGGAGTTTGCAAGTGAAAAGTAACTTTGTGTTCCCAACAAGCTAGGTGAAGGACGGCTTTCACACACACTTATCTCTCAGAACTGAGCATGTGGAGAGACGTTCGTTCATCTAGCACAAAGGGAACGGGTTGCAGGAGAAACTTTTACTCTGGTTTCTCAGTCTGTTTCCTTGTGCCGGTTTGAAGTTCCTGCAGTTTTCACTGTAAAACCGAGTTGGAGCTAGTACCTCCCCATATATATGTATGGAGTGGAGTTTGCAAGTGAAAAGAAACTTTGTGTTCCCAACAAGCTAGGTGAAGGACGGCTTTCACACACACTTATCTCTCAGAACTGAGCATGTGGAGAGACGATCGTTCATCTAGCACAAAGGGAACGGGTTGCAGGAAAAATTTTACTCTGGTTTCTCAGTCTGTTTCCTAGTGCCTGTTTGAAGTTCCTGCAGATTTCACTGTAAAACCGAGTTGGATCTAGTACCTCCCCATATATATGTATGGAGTGGAGTTTGCAAGTGAAAAGAAAATTGTGATCCCAACAAGCTAGGTGAAGGACGGCTTTCACACACACATATCTCTCAGAACTGAGCATGAGGAGAGACGTTCGTTCATCTAGCACAAAGGGAACGGGTTGCAGGGGAAAGTTTTACTCTGGTTTCTCAGTCTGTTTCCTAGTGCCGGTTTGAAGTTCCTGCAGTTTTCACTGTAAAACCGAGTTGGAGCTATTACCTACCCATATATATGTATGGAGTGGAGTTTGCAAGTGAAAAGTAACTTTGTGTTCCCAACAAGCTAGGTGAAGGACGGCTTTCACACACACTTATCTCTCAGAACTGAGCATGTGGAGAGACGTTCGTTCATCTAGCACAAAGGGAACGGGTTGCAGGAGAAACTTTTACTCTGGTTTCTCAGTTTGTTTCCTAGTGCCGGTTTGAAGTTCCTGCAGTTTTCACTGTAAAACCGAGTTGGAGCTAGCACCTCCCCATATATATGTATGGAGTGGATTTTGCAATTGAAAAGAAACTTTGTGTTCCCAACTACCTAAGTGAAGGATGGCTTTCACACACACATATCTCTCAGAACTGAGCATGTGGAGAGACGTTCGTTCATCTAGCACAAAGGGAACGGGTTGCAGGAGAAACTTTTACTCTGGTTTCTCAGTGTGATTCCTAGTGCCGGTTTGAAGTTCCTGCAGTTTGCACTGTAAAACCGAGTTGGAGCTAGTACTTCCCCATATATACGTATGGAGTGGAGTTAGCAAGTGAAAAGAAACTTTGTGTTCCCAACAAGCTAGGTGAAGTATGGCTTTCACACACACTTATCTCTCAGAACTGAGCATGTGGAGAGACGTTCGTTCATCTAGCACAAAGGGAACGGGTTGCAGGAGAAACTATTACTCTGGTTTCTCAGTCTGTTTCCTAGTGCCGGTTTGAAGTTCCTGCAGTTTTCACTGTAAAACCGATTTGGAGCTAGTACCTCCCCATATATATGTATGGAGTGGAGTTTGCAAGTGAAAAGAAACTTTGTGTTCCCAACAAGCTAGGTGAAGGACGGCTATCACACACACATATCTCTCAGAACTGAGCATGTGGAGAGACGTTCGTTCATCTAGCAAAAAAGGGAACGGGATGCAAGAGAAACTTTTACTCTGATTTCTCAGTCTGTTTCCTAGTGCCGGTTTGATGTTCCTGCAGTTTTCAGTGTAAAACCGAGTTGGAGCTAGTACCTCCCCATATATATGTATGGAGTGGAGTTTGCAATTGAAAAGAAACTTTGTGTTCCCAACAAGCTAGGTGAAAGACGTCTTTCACACACACTTATATCTCAGAATTGAGCATGTGGAGAGACGTTCGTTCATCTAGCACAAAGGGAACGGGTTGCAGGAGAAACTTTTACTCTGGTTTCTCAGTCTGTTTCCTAGTGCCGGTTTGAAGTTCCTGCAGTTTTTACTGTAAAACCGAGTTGGAGCTAGTACCTCCCCATATATATTTATGGAGTGGAGTTTGCAAGTGAAAAGAAACTTTGTGTTCCCAACAAGCTAGGTGAAGGACAGCTTTCACACACACTTATCTCTCAGAACTGAGCATGTGGAGAGACGTTCGTTCATCTAGCACAAAGGGATTGGGTTGCAGGAAAAATTTTACTCTGGTTTCTCAGTCTGTTTCCTAGTGCCTGTTTGAAGTTCCTGCAGATTTCACTGTAAAACCGAGTTGGATCTAGTACCTCCCCATATATATGTATGGAGTGGAGTTTACAAGTTAAAAGAAAATTGTGATCCCAACAAGCTAGGTGAAGGACGGCTTTCACACACACTTATCTCTCAGAACTGAGCATGTGGAGAGACGTTCGTTCATCTAGCACAAAGGGAACGGGTTGCAGGGGAAAGTTTTACTCTGGTTTCTCAGTCTGTTTCCTAGTGCCGGTTTGAAGTTCCTGCAGTTTTCACTGTAAAACCGAGTTGGAGCTATTACCTACCCATATATATGTATGGAGTGGAGTTTGCAAGTGAAAAGTAACTTTGTGTTCTCAACAAGCTAGGTGAAGGACGGCTTTCACACACACTTATCTCTCAGAACTGAGCATGTGGAGAGACGTTCGTTCATCTAGCATAAAGGGAACGGGTTGCAGGAGAAACTTTTACTCTGGTTTCTCAGTTTGTTTCCTAGTGCCGGTTTGAAGTTCCTGCAGTTTTCACTGTAAAACCGAGTTGGAGCTAGTACCTCCCCATATATATGTATGGAGTGGAGTTTGCAAGTGAAAAGAAACTTTGTGTTCCCAACTACCTAAGTGAAGGACGGCTTTCACACACACATATCTCTCAGAACTGAGCATTTGGAGAGACGTTCGTTCATCTAGCACAAAGGGAACGGGTTGCAGGAGAAACTCTTACTCTGGTATCTCAGTTTCTTTCCTAGTGCCGGTTTGAAGTTCCTGCAGTTTTCACTGTAAAACCGAGTTGGAGCTAGTACCTCCCCATATATATGTATGGAGTGGAGTTTGCAAGTGAAAAGAAACTTTGTGTTCCCAACTAGCTAGGTGAAGGACGGCTTTCACACACACTTATCTCTCAGAACTGAGCATGTGGAGAGACGTTCGTTCATCTAGCACAAAGGGAACGGGTTGCAGGAGAAACGTTTACTCTGGTTTCTCAGTCTGTTTCCTAGTGCCGGTTTTAAGTTCCTGCAGTTTGCACTGTAAAACCGAGTTGGAGCTAGTACCTACCCATATATATGTATAGAGTGGAGTTTGCAAGTGAAAAGAAACTTTGTGTTCCCAACAAGCTAGGTGAAGGACGGCTTTCACACACACTTATCTCTCAGAACTGAGCATGAGGAGAGACGTTCGTTCATCTAGCACAAAGGGAACGGGTTGCAGGAGAAACTTTTACTCTTGTTTCTCAGTCTGTTTCCTTGTGCCGGTTTGAAGTTCCTGCAGTTTTCACTGTAAAACCGAGTTGGAGCTAGAACCTCCCCATATATATGTATGGAGTGGAGTTTGCAAGTTAAAAGAACTTTGTGTTCCCAACAAGCTAGGTGATGGACGGCTATCACACACACTTATCTCTCAGATCTGAGCATGTGGAGAGACGTTCGTTCATCTAGCACAAAGGGAACGGGTTGCAGGAGAAACCTTTACTCTGGTTTCTCAGTCTGTTTCCTAGTGCCGGTTTGAAGTTCCTGCAGTTTTCACTGTAAAACCGAGTTGGAGCTAGTACCTAACCATATATATGTATGGAGTGGTGTTTGCAAGTGAAAAGAAACTTTTTGTTCCCAACAAGCTAGGTGAAGGACGGCTTTCACACACACTTATCTCTCAGAACTGAGCATGTGGAGAGACGTTCGTTCATCTAGCACAAAGGGAACGGGTTGCAGGAGAAACTTTTACTCTGGTTTCTCAGTCTGTTTCCTAGTGCCGGTTTGAAGTTCCTGCAGTTTGCACTGTAAAACCGAGTTGGAGCCAATACCTCCCCATATATATGTATGGAGTGGTGTTTGCAAGTGAAAAGAAACTTTGTGTTCCCAACAAGCTAGGTGAAGGACGGCTTTCACACACACTTATCTCTCAGAAATGAGCTTGTGGAGAGACGATCGTTCATCTAGCACTAAGTGAACGGGTTGCAGGAGAAACTTTTATTCTGCTTTCTCAGTCTGTTTCCTAGTGCCCGTTTGAAGTTCCTGCAGTTTTCACTGTAAAACCGAGTTGGAGCTAGTACCGCCCCATATATATGTATGGAGTAGAGTTTGCAAGTGAAAAGAAACTTTGTGTTCCCAACAAGCTAGGTGAAGGACGGCTTTCACACACACTTATCTCTCAGACCTGAGCATGTGGAGAGACGTTCGTTCATTTAGCACAAAGGGAACGGATTGCAGGAGAAACTTTTACTCTGGTTTCTCAGTCTGTTTCCTAGTGCCGGTTTGAAGTTCCTGCAGTTTTCAATGTAAAACCGAGTTGGAGCTACTACCTCCACATATATATATATGGAGTGGAGTTTGCAAGTGAAAAGAAACTTTGTGTTCCCAACAAGCTATGTGAAGGACGGCTTTCACACACACTTATCCCTCAGAACTGAGCATGTGGAGAGACGTTCGTTCATCTAGCACAAAGGGAACGGGTTGCAGGAGAAACTTTTACTCTGGTTTCTCAGTCTGTTTCCTAGTGCCGGTTTGAAGTTCCTGCAGTTTGCACTGTAAAACAGAGTTGGAACTAGTACCTCCCCTTATATATGTATGAAGTGGACTTTGCAAGTGAAAAGAAACTTTGTGTTCCCAACAAGCTAGGTGAAGGACGGCTTTCACACACACTTATCTCTCAGAACTGAGCATGTGGAGAGACGTTCGTTCATCTAGCACAAAGGGAACGGATTGCAGGAGAAACTTTTACTCTGGTTTCTCAGTCTGTTTCCTTGTGCCGGTTTGAAGTTCCTGCAGTTTTCACTGTAAAACCGAGTTGGAGCTTGTACCTCCCCATATATATGTATGGAGTGGAGTTTGCAAGTGAAAACAAACTTTGTGTTCCCAACAAGCTTGGTGAAGGACGGCTTTCACACACACTTATCTCTCAGAACCTAGCATGTGGAGAGACGTACGTTCATCTAGCACAAAGGGAACGGTTTGCAGGAGAAACTTTTACTCTGGTTTCTCAGTCTGTTTCCTAGTGCCGGTTTGAAGTTCCTGCAGTTTTCACTGTAAAACCGAGTTGGAGCTAGAACCTCCCCATATATATGTATGGAGTGGAGTTTGCAAGTGAAAAGAAACTTTATGTTCCCAACAAGCTAGGTGAAGGACGGCTTTCACACACACTTATCTCTCAGAACTGAGCATGTGGAGAGACTTTCGTTCATCTAGCACAAAGGGAACGGGTTGCAGGAGAAACTTTTACTCTGGTTTCTCAGTCTGTTTCCTAGTGCCGGTTTGAAGTTCCTGCAGTTTGCACTGTAAAACCGAGTTGGAGCTACTACCTCCCCATATATATGTATGGAGTGTAGTTTGCAAGTGAAAAGAAACTTTGTGTTCCCAACAAGCTAGGTGAAGTACGGCTTTCACACACACTTAACTCTCAGAACTGAGCATGTGGAGAGACGTTCGTTCATCAAGCACAAAGGGAACGGGTTGCAGGAGAAACTTTTACTCTCATTTCTCAGTCTGTTTCCTTGTGCCGGTTTGAAGTTCCTGCAGTTTTCACTGTAAAACCGAGTTGGAGCTAGTACCTCCCCATATATATGTATGGAGTAGTGTTTGCAAGTGAAAAGAAACTTTGTGTTCCCAACAAGCTAGGTGAAGGACGGCTTTCACACACACTTATCTCTCAGAACTGAGCATGTGGAGAGACGTTCGTTCATCTAGCACAAAGGGAACGGGTTGCAGGAGAAACTTTTACTCTGGTTTCTCAGTCTGTTTCCTAGTGCCGGTTTGAAGTTCCTGCAGTTTCCACTGTAAAACCGAGTTGGAGCTAGTACCTGCCCATATATATGTATGGAGTGGAGTTTGCAAGTGAAAAGAAAGTTTGTGTTCCCAACTAGCTAAGTGAAGGTCGGCTTTCACACACACTTATCTCTCAGAACTGAGCATGTGGAGAGACGTTCGTTCATCTAGCACAAAGGAACGGTTTGCAGGAGAAACTTTACTCTGGTTTCTCAGTCTGTTTCCTAGTGCCGGTTTGAAGTTCCTGCAGTTGTCACTGTTAAACCGAGTTGGAGCTAGTACCTCCCCATATATATGTATGGAGTGGAGTTTGCAATTGAAAAGAAACTTTGTGTTCCCAACAAGCTAGGTGAAGGACGGTTTTCACACACAATTATCTCTCAGAACTTTGCATGTGGAGAGACGTTCGTTCATCTAGCACAATGGGAACGGGTTACAGGAGAAACTTTTACTCTGGTTTCTCAGTCTGTTTCCTAGTGCCGGTTTGAAGTTCCTGCAGTTTTCACTGTAAAACCGAGTTGGAGCTAGTACCTCCCCATATATATGTATGGAGTGGAGTTTGCAAGTGAAAAGAAACTTTGTGTTCCCAACAAGCTACGTGAATGACGGCTTTCACACACAATTATCTCTCAGAACTGAGCATGTGGAGAGACGTTCGTTCATCTAGCACAAAGGGAACGGGTTGCAGGAGAAACTTTTACTCTGGTCTCTCAGTCTGTTTCCTAGTGCCGGTTTGAAGTTCCTGCAGTTTTCACTGTAAAACCGAGTTGGAGCTATTACCTCCCCATATATATGTATGGAGTGGAGTTTGCAAGTGAAAAGAAACTTTGTGTTCCCAACAAGCTAGTTGAAGGGCGGCTTTCACACACACTTATCTCTCAGAACTGAGCATGTGGAGAGACGTTCGTTCATCTAGCACAAACGGAACGGGTTGCAGGACAAACTTTTACTCTGGATTCTCAGTCTGTTTCCTAGTGCCGGTTTGAATTTCCTGCATTTTTCACTGTAAAACCGAGTTGGAGCTTGTACATCCCCATATATATGTATGGAGTGGAGTTTGTCAAGTGAAAAGAAACTTTGTGTTCCCAACAAGCTAGGTGAAGGACGGCTTTCCCACACACTTATCTCTCAGAACTGAGCATGTGGAGAGACGTTCGTTCATCTAGCACAAAGGGAACGGGTTGCAGGAGAAACTTTTACTCTGGTTTCTCAGTCTGTTTCCTAGTGCCGGTTTGAAATTCCTGCAGTTTTCACTGTAAAACCGAGTTGGATCTAGTACCACCCCATATATATGTATGGAGTGGAGTTTGAAAGTGAAAAGAAACTTTGTGTTCCCAACTAGCTAGGTGAAGGGCGGCTTTCACAAACACTTACCTCTCAGACCTGAGCATGTGGAGAGACGTTCGTTTATTTGGCACAAAGGGAACGGGTTGCAAGAGAAACTTTTACTCTGGTTTCTCAGTCTGTTTCCTAGTGCCGGTTTGAAGTTCCTGCAGTTTTCACTGTAAAACAGAGTTGGAGCTAGTACCTCCCCATATATATGTATGGAGTGGAGTTTGCAAGTGAAAAGAAACTTTGTGTTCCCAACAAGCTAGGTGAAGGATGGCTTTCCCACAAACTTATCTCTCAGAACTGAGCATGTGGAAAGACGTTCGTTCATCTAGCACAAAGGGAACGGGTTGCAGGGGAATCTTTTTCTCTGGTTTCTCAGTCTCTTTCCTAGTGCCGGTTTGAAGTTCCTGCAGTTTTCACTGTAAAACCGAGTTGGAGCTAGTACCTCCCCATATATATGTATGGAGTGGAGTTTGCAAGTGAAAAGAAACTTTGTGTTCCCAACTAGCTAGGTGAAGGACGGCTTTCCCACACACTTATCTCTCAGAACTGAGCATGTGGAGAGACGTTCGTTCATCTAGCACAAAGGGAACGGGTTGCAGGAGAAACTTTTACTCTGGTTTCTCAGTCTGTTTCCTAGTGCCGGTTTGAAGTTCCTGCAGTTTTCACTGTAAAACCGAGTTGGAGCTAGTACCTCCCCATATATATATATGGAGTGGAGTTTGCAAGTGAAAAGAAACTTTGTGTTCCCAACTAGCTAGGTGAAGGTCGGCTTTCACACACACTTATCTCTCAGAACTGAGCATGTGGAGAGACGTTCGTTCATCTAGCACAAAGGGAACGGTTTGCAGGAGAAACTTTTACTCTGGTTTCTCAGTCTGTTTCCTAGTGCCGGTTTGAAGTTCCTGCAGTTGTCACTGTTAAAACGAGTTGGAGCTATTACCTCCCCATATATATGTATGGAGTGGAGTTTGCAATTGAAAAGAAACTTTGTGTTCCCAACAAGCTAGGTGAAGGACGGTTTTCACACACACTTATCTCTCAGAACTTTGCATGTGGAGAGACGTTCGTTCATCTAGCACAATGGGAACGGGTTGCAGGAGAAACTTTTACTCTGGTTTCTCAGTCTGTTTCCTAGTGCCGGTTTGAAGTTCCTGCAGTTTTCACTGTAATACCCAGTTGGAGCTAGTACCTCCCCATATATATGTATGGAGTGGAGTTTGCAAGTGAAAAGAATCTTTGTGTTCCCAACAAGCTAGGTGAAGGACGGCTTTCACACACACTTATCTCTCAGAACTGAGCATGTGGAGAGACGTTCGTTCATCTAGCACAAAGGGAACGGGTTGCTGGAGAAACTTTTACTCTGGATTCTCAGTCTGTTTCCTAGTGCCGTTTTGAAGTTCCTGCATTTTTCACTGTAAAACCGAGTTGGAGCTAGTACCTCCCCATATATATGTATGGATTGGAGTTTGCTAGTGAAAAGAAACTTTGTGTTCCCAACAAGCTAGGTGAAGGACGGCTTTCACACACACTTATCTCTCAGAACTGAGCATGTGGAGAGACGTTCGTTCATCTAGCACAAAGGGAACAGGTTGCAGGAGAAACTTTTACTCTGGTTTCTCAGTCTATTTCCTACTGCCGGTTTGAAGTTCCTGCAGTTTTCACTGTAAAACCGAGTTGGAGCTAGTACCTCCCCATATATATGTATGGAGTGGAGTTTGCAAGTGAAAAGAAACTTTGTGTTCCCAACAAGCTAGGTGAAGAACGGCTTTCACACACACTTATCTCTCAGAACTGAGCATGTGGAGAGACGTTCGTTCATCTAGCACAAAGGGAACGGTTTGCAGGAAAAGTTTTACTCTGGTTTCTCAGTCTGTTTCCTAGTGCCGGTTTGAAGTTCCTGCAGTTTTCACTGTAAAACCGAGTTGGAGCTAGTACCTCCCCACATATATATATGGAGTGGAGTTTGCAAGTGAAAAGAGACTTTGTGTTCCCAACTAGTTAGGTGAAGGACGGCTTTCCCACACACTTATCTCTCAGAACTGAGCATGTGGAGAGACGTTCGTTCATCTAGCACAAAGGGAACGGGTTGCAGGAGAAACTTTTACTCTGGTTTCTCAGTCTGTTTCCTAGTGCCGGTTTGAAGTTCCTGCAGTTTTCACTGTAAAACCGAGTTGGAGCTAGTACCTCCCCATATATATGTATGGAGTGTAGTTTGCAAGTGAAAAGAAACTTTGTGTTCCCAACTAGCTAGGTGAAGGACGGCTTTCACACACACTTATCTCTCAGAACTGAGCATGTGGAGAGACGTTCGTTCATCTAGCACAAAGGGAACGGTTTGCAGGAGAAACTTTTACTCTGGTTTCTCAGTCTGTTTCCTAGTGCCGGTTTGAAGTTCCTGCAGTTGTCACTGTTAAACCGAATTGGAGCTAGTACCTCCCCATATATATGTATGGAGTGGAGTTTGCAATTGAAAAGAAACTTTGTGTTCCCAACAAGCTAGGTGAAGGACGGTTTTCACACACACTTATCTCTCAGAACTTTGCATGTGGAGATACGTTCATTCATCTAGCACAATGGGAACGGGTTACAGGAGAAACTTTTACTCTGGTTTCTCAGTCTGTTTCCTAGTGCCGGTTTGAAGTTCCTGCAGTTTTCACTGTAAAACCGAGTTGGAGCTAGTACCTCCCCATATATATGTATGGAGTGGAGTTTGCAAGTGAAAAGAAACTTTGTGTTCCCAACAAGCTACGTGAATGACGGCTTTCACACACAATTATCTCTCAGAACTGAGCATGTGGAGAGACGTTCGTTCATCTAGCACAAAGGGAACGGGTTGCAGGAGAAACTTTTTCTCTGGTTTCTCAGTCTGTTTCCTAGTGCCGGTTTGAAGTTCCTGCAGTTTTCACTGTAAAACCGAGTTGGAGCTATTACCTCCCCATATATATGTATGGAGTGGAGTTTGCAATTGAAAAGAAACTTTGTGTTCCCAACAAGCTAGGTGAAGGACTGCTTTCACACACACTTATCTCTCAGAACTGAGCATGTGGAGAGACGTTCGTTCATCTAGCACAAACGGAACCGGTTGCAGGACAAACTTTTACTCTGGATTCTCAGTCTGTTTCCTAGTGCCGGTTTGAATTTCCTGCAGTTTTCACTGTAAAACCGAGTTGGAGCTAGTACCTCCCCATATATATGTATGGAGTGCAGTTTGCAAGTGAAAAGAAACTTTGTGTTCCCAACAAGCTAGGTGAAGAACGGCTTTCACACACACTTATCTCTCAGAACTGAGCATGTGGAGAGACGTTCGTTCATCTAGCACAAAGGGAACAGGTTGCAGGAAAAGTTTTACTCTGGTTTCTCAGTCAGTTTCCTAGTGCCGGTGTGAAGTTCCTGCAGATTTAACTGTAAAACCGAGTTGGAGCTAGTACCTCCCCATATATATGTATGGAGTGGAGTTTGCAAGTGAAAAGAAACTTTGTGTTCCCAACAAGCTTGGTGAAGTACGGCTATCACACACACTTAACTCTCAGAACTGAGCATGTGGAGAGACGTTCGTTCATCTAGCACAAAGGGAACGGGTTGCAGGAGAAACTTTTACTCTGTTTTCTCAGTCTGTTTGTTAGTGCCGGTTTGAAGTTCCTGCAGTTTTCTTTGTAAAACCGAGTTGGAGCTAGTACCTCCCCATATATATGTATGGAGAGGAGTTAACAAGTGAAAAGAAACTTTGTGTTCCCAACAAGCTAGGTGAAGGAAGGCTTTCACACACACTTGTCTCTCAGAACTGAGCATGTGGAGAGACTTTCGTTCATCTAGCACAAAAGGAACGGGTTGCAGGAGAAACATTTACTCTGGTTTCTCAGTCTGTTTCCTAGTGCCGGTTTGAAGTTCCTGCAGTTTTCACTGTAAAACCGAGTTGGAGCTAGTACCTCCCCATATATATGTATGGAGTGGAGTTTGCAAGTGAAAAGAAACTTTGTGTTCCCAACAAGCTAGGTGAAGGACGGCTTTCCCACACACTTATCTCTCAGAACTGAGCATGTGGAGAGACGTTCGTTCATCTAGCACAAAGGGAACGGGTTGCAGGGGAAACTTTTACTCTGGTTTCTCAGTCTGTTTCCTAGTGCCGGTTTGAAGTTCCTGCAGTTGTCACTGTAAAACCGAGTTGGAGCTAGTACCTCCCCATATATATGTATGGAGTGGAGTTTGCATTTGAAAAGAAACTTTGTGTTCCCAACAAGCTAGGTGAAGGACGGTTTTCTCACACACTTATCTCTCAGAACTGAGCATGTGGAGAGACTTTCGTTCATCTAGCACAAAGGGAACGGGTTGCAGGAGGAACTTTTACTCTGGTTTCTCAGTCTGTTTCCTAGTGCCGGTTTGAAGTTCCTGCAGTTTTCACTGTAAAACCGAGTTGGAGCTAGTACCTCCCCATATATATGTATGGAGTGTAGTTTGCAAGTGAAAAGAAACTTTGTGTTCCCAACAAGCTACGTGAATGACGGCTTTCACACACAATTATCTCTCAGAACTGAGCATGTGGAGAGACGTTCGTTCATCTAGCACAAAGGGAACGGGTTGCAGGAGAAACTTTTTCTCTGGTTTCTCAGTCTGTTTCCTAGTGCCGGTTTGAAGTTCCTGCAGTTTTCACTCTAAAACCGAGTTGGAGCTATTACCTCCCCATATATATGTATGGAGTGGAGTTTGCAAGTGAAAAGAAACTTTGTGTTCCCAACAAGCTAGGTGAAGGACGGCTTTCACACACACTTATCTCTCAGAACTGAGCATGTGGAGAGACGTTCGTTCATCTAGCACAAACGGAACGGGTTGCAGGACAAACTTTTACTCTGGATTCTCAGTCTGTTTCCTAGTGCCGGTTTGAATTTCCTGCAGATTTCACTGTAAAACCGAGTTGGAGCTAGTACCTCCCCATATATATGTATGGAGTGGAGTTTGCAAGTGAAAAGAAACTTTGTGTTCCCAATAAGCTAGTTGAAGGACGGCTTTCCCACACACTTATCTCTCAGAACTGAGCATGTGGAGAGAAGTTCGTTCATCTAGCACAAAGGGAACGGGTTGCAGGAGGAACTTTTACTCTGGTTTCTCAGTCTATTTCCTACTGCCGGTTTGAAGTTCCTGCAGTTTTCACTGTAAAACCGAGTTGGAGCTAGTACCTCCCCATATATATGTATGGAGTGGAGTTTGCAAGTGAAAAGAAACTTTGTGTTCCCAACAAGCTAGGTGAAGAACGGCTTTCACACACACTTATCTCTCAGAACTGAGCATGTGGAGAGACGTTCGTTCATCTAGCACAAAGGGAACGGGTTGCAGGAAAAGTTTTACTCTGGTTTCTCAGTCTGTTTCCTAGTGCCGGTTTGAAGTTCCTGCAGTTTGCACTGTAAAACCGAGTTGGAGCTAGTACCTCCCCATATATATGTATGGAGTGGAGTTTGCAAGTGAAAAGAAACTTTGTGTTCCCAACAAGCTTGGTGAAGTACGGCTATCACACACACTTAACTCTCAGAACTGAGCATGTGGAGAGACGTTCGTTCATCTAGCACAAATGGAACGGGTTGCAGGAGAAACTTTTACTCTGTTTTCTCAGTCTGTTTGTTAGTGCCGGTTTGAAGTTCCTGCAGTTTTCTTTGTAAAACCGAGTTGGAGCTAGTACCTCCCCATATATATGTATGGAGAGGAGTTAACAAGTGAAAAGAAACTTTGTGTTCCCAACAAGCTAGGTGAAGGAAGGCTTTCACACACACTTGTCTCTCAGAACTGAGCATGTGGAGAGACGTTCGTTCATCTAGCACAAAAGGAACGGGTTGCAGGAGAAACATTTACTCTGGTTTCTCAGTCTGTTTCCTAGTGCCGGTTTGAAGTTCCTGCAGTTTTCACTGTAAAACCGAGTTGGAGCTAGTACCTCCCCATATATATGTATGGAGTGGAGTTTGCAAGTGAAAAGAAACTTTGTGTTCCCAACAAGCTAGGTGAAGGACGGCTTTCCCACACACTTATCTCTCAGAACTGAGCATGTGGAGAGACTTTCGTTCATCTAGCACAAAGGGAACGGGTTGCAGGAGAAACTTTTACTCTGGTTTCTCAGTCTGTTTCCTAGTGCCGGTTTGAAGTTCCTGCAGTTGTCACTGTAAAACCGAGTTGGAGCTAGTACCTCCCCATATATATGTATGGAGTGGAGTTTGCATTTGAAAAGAAACTTTGTGTTCCCAACAAGCTAGGTGAAGGACGGTTTTCACACACACTTATCTCTCAGAACTGAGCATGTGGAGAGACTTTCGTTCATCTAGCACAAAGGGAACGGGTTGCAGGAGGAACTTTTACTCTGGTTTCTCAGTCTGTTTCCTAGTGCCGGTTTGAAGTTCCTGCAGTTTTCACTGTAAAACCGAGTTGGAGCTAGTACCTCCCCATATATATGTATGGAGTGGAGTTTGCAAGTGAAAAGAAACTTTGTGTTCCCAACAAGCTACGTGAATGACGGCTTTCACACACACTTATCTCTCAGAACTGAGCATGTGGAGAGACGTTCGTTCATCTAGCACAAAGGGAACGGGTTGCAGGAGAAACTTTTACTCTGGTTTCTCAGTCTGTTTCCTAGTGCCGGTTTGAAGTTCCTGCAGTTTGCACTGTAAAACCGAGTTGGAGCTAGTACCTACCCATATATATGTATGGAGTGGAGTTTACAAGTGAAAAGTAACTTTGTGTTCCCAACAAGCTAGGTGAAGGACGGCTTTCACACACACTTATCTCTCAGAACTGAGCATGTGGAGAGACGTTCGTTCATCTAGCACAAATGGAACGGGTTGCAGGAGAAACTTTGACTCTGGTTTCTCAGTATGTTTCTTAGTGCCGGTTTGAAGTTCCTGCAGTTTTCACTGTAAAACCGAGTTGGATCTATTACCTCCCCATATATATGTACGGAGTGGAGTTTGCAAGTGAAAAGAAACTTTGTGTTCCCAACAAGCTAGGTGAAGGACGGCTTTCACACACACTTATCTCTCAGAACTGAGCATGTGGAGAGACGTTCGTTCATCTAGCACAAATGGAACGGGTTGCAGGAGAAACTTTTACTCTGGTTTCTCAGTCTGTTTCTTAGTGCCGGTTTGAAGTTCCTGCAGTTTTCACTGTAAAAACGAGTTGGATCTATTACCTCCCCATATATATGTACGGAGTGGAGTTTGCAAGTGAAAAGAAACTTTGTGTTCCCAACAAGCTAGGTGAAGGACGGCTTTCACACACACTTATCTCTCAGAACTGAGCATGTGGAGAGACGTTCGTTCATCTAGGACAAAGGGAACGGGTTACAGGAGAAACTTTTACTCTGGATTCTCAGTCTGTTTCCTAGTGCCGGTTTGAATTTCCTGCAGTTTTCACTGTAAAACCGAGTTGGAGCTAGTACCTCCCCATATATATGTATGGAGTGGAGTTGGCAATTGAAAAGAAACTTTGTGTTCCCAACAAGCTAGGTGAAGGACGGCTTTCACACACACTTATCTCTCAGAACTGAGCATGTGGAGAGACGTTCGTTCATCTAGCACAAAGGGAACGGGTTGCAGGAAAAGTTTTACTCTGGTTTCTCAGTCTGTTTCCTAGTGCCGGTTTGAAGTTCCTGCGTATTTAACTGTAAAACCGAGTTGAGGCTTGTACCTCCCCATATATATGTATGGAGTGGAGTTTGCAAGTGAAAAGAAACTTTGTGTTCCCAACAAGCTAGGTGAAGTACGGCTTTCACACACACTTATCTCTCAGAACTGAGCATGTGGAGAGACGTTCGTTCATCTAGCACAAAGGGAACGTGTTGCAGGAAAAGTTTTACTCTGGTTTCTCAGTCTGTTTCCTAGTGCCGGTTTGAAGTTTCTGCATATTTAAATGTAAAACCGAGTTGGAGCTAGTACCTCCCCATATATATGTATGGAGTGGAGTTTGCAAGTGAAAAGAAACTTTGTGTTCCCAACAAGCTAGGTGAAGGGCGGCTTTCACACACACTTATCTCTCAGAACTGAGCATGTGGAGAGACGTTCGTTCATCTAGCACAAACGGAACGGGTTGCAGGACAAACTTTTACTCTGGATTCTCAGTCTGTTTCCTAGTGCCGGTTTGAATTTCCTGCAGTTTTCACTGTAAAACCGAGTTGGAGCTAGTACCTCCCCATATATATGTATGGAGTGGAGTTTGCAAGTGAAAAGAAACTTTGTGTTCCCAACAAGCTAGCTGAAGGACGGCTTTCACACACACTTATCTCTCAGAACTGAGTATGTGGAGAGACGTTCGTTCATCTAGCACAAAGGGAACGGGTTGCAGGAGGAACTTTTACTATGGTTTCTCAGTCTATTTCCTACTGCCGGTTTGAAGTTCCTGCAGTTTTCACTGTAAAACCGAGTTGGAGCTAGTACCTCCCCATATATATGTATGGAGTGGAGTTTGCAAGTGAAAAGAAACTTTGTGTTCCCAACAAGCTACGTGAATGACGGCTTTCACACACAATTATCTCTCAGAACTGAGCATGTGGAGAGACGTTCGTTCATCTAGCACAAAGGGAACGGGTTGCAGGAGAAACTTTTACTCTGGTTTCTCAGTCTGTTTCCTAGTGCCGGTTTGAAGTTCCTGCAGTTTGCACTGTAAAACCGAGTTGGAGCTAGTACCTACCCATATATATGTATGGAGTGGAGTTTACAAGTGAAAAGTAACTTTGTGTTCCCAACAAGCTAGGTGAAGGACGGCTTTCACACACACTTATCTCTCAGAACTGAGCATGTGGAGAGACGTTCGTTCATCTAGCACAAATGGAACGGGTTGCAGGAGAAACTTTGACTCTGGTTTCTCAGTATGTTTCTTAGTGCCGGTTTGAAGTTCCTGCAGTTTTCACTGTAAAACCGAGTTGGATCTATTACCTCCCCATATATATGTACGGAGTGGAGTTTGCAAGTGAAAAGAAACTTTGTGTTCCCAACAAGCTAGGTGAAGGACGGCTTTCACACACACTTATCTCTCAGAACTGAGCATGTGGAGAGACGTTCGTTCATCTAGCACAAATGGAACGGGTTGCAGGAGAAACTTTTACTCTGGTTTCTCAGTCTGTTTCTTAGTGCCGGTTTGAAGTTCCTGCAGTTTTCACTGTAAAAACGAGTTGGATCTATTACCTCCCCATATATATGTACGGAGTGGAGTTTGCAAGTGAAAAGAAACTTTGTGTTCCCAACAAGCTAGGTGAAGGACGGCTTTCACACACACTTATCTCTCAGAACTGAGCATGTGGAGAGACGTTCGTTCATCTAGGACAAAGGGAACGGGTTACAGGAGAAACATTTACTCTGGATTCTCAGTCTGTTTCCTAGTGCCGGTTTGATTTTCCTGCAGTTTTCACTGTAAAACCGAGTTGGAGCTAGTACCTCCCCATATATATGTATGGAGTGGAGTTGGCAATTGAAAAGAAACTTTGTGTTCCCAACAAGCTAGGTGAAGGACGGCTTTCACACACACTTATCTCTCAGAACTGAGCATGTGGAGAGACGTTCGTTCATCTAGCACAAAGGGAACGGGTTGCAGGAAAAGTTTTACTCTGGTTTCTCAGTCTGTTTCCTAGTGCCGGTTTGAAGTTCCTGCATATTTAACTGTAAAACCGAGTTGAGGCTTGTACCTCCCCATATATATGTATGGAGTGGAGTTTGCAAGTGAAAAGAAACTTTGTGTTCCCAACAAGCTAGGTGAAGTACGGCTTTCACACACACTTATCTCTCAGAACTGAGCATGTGGAGAGACGTTCGTTCATCTAGCACAAAGGGAACGGGTTGCAGGAAAAGTTTTACTCTGGTTTCTCAGTCTGTTTCCTAGTGCCGGTTTGAAGTTTCTGCATATTTAAATGTAAAACCGAGTTGGAGCTAGTACCTCCCCATATATATGTATGGAGTGGAGTTTGCAAGTGAAAAGAAACTTTGTGTTCCCAACAAGCTAGGTGAAGGGCGGCTTTCACACACACTTATCTCTCAGAACTGAGCATGTGGAGAGACGTTCGTTCATCTAGCACAAACGGAACGGGTTGCAGGACAAACTTTTACTCTGGATTCTCAGTCTGTTTCCTAGTGCCGGTTTGAATTTCCTGCAGTTTTCACTGTAAAACCGAGTTGGAGCTAGTACCTCCCCATATATATGTATGGAGTGGAGTTTGCAAGTGAAAAGAAACTTTGTGTTCCCAACAAGCTAGCTGAAGGACGGCTTTCACACACACTTATCTCTCAGAACTGAGTATGTGGAGAGACGTTCGTTCATCTAGCACAAAGGGAACGGGTTGCAGGAGGAACTTTTACTATGGTTTCTCAGTCTATTTCCTACTGCCGGTTTGAAGTTCCTGCAGTTTTCACTGTAAAACCGAGTTGGAGCTAGTACCTCCCCATATATATGTATGGAGTGGAGTTTGCAAGTGAAAAGAAACTTTGTGTTCCCAACAAGCTAGGTGAAGAACGGCTTTCACACACACTTATCTCTCAGAACTGAGCATGTGGAGAGACGTTCGTTCATCTAGCACAAAGGGAACGGGTTGCAGGAAAAGTTTTACTCTGGTTTCTCAGTCTGTTTCCTAGTGCCGGTTTGAAGTTCCTGCAGATTTAACTGTAAAACCGAGTTGGATCTTGTACCTCCCCATATATATGTATGGAGTGGAGTTTGCAAGTGAAAAGAAACTTTGTGTTCCCAACAAGCTTGGTGAAGTACGGCTTTCACACACACTTAACTCTCAGAACTGAGCATGTGGAGAGACGTTCGTTCATCTAGCACAAAGGGAACGGGTTGCAGGAGAAACTTTTACTCTGTTTTCTCAGTCTGTTTGTTAGTGCCGGTTTTAAGTTCCTGCAGTTTTCTTTGTAAAACCGAGTTGGAGCTAGTACCTCCCCATATATATTTATGGAGAGGAGTTAACAAGTGAAAAGAAACTTTGTGTTCCCAACAAGCTAGGTGAAGGACGGCTTTCACACACACTTGTCTCTCAGAACTGAGCATGTGGAGAGACGTTCGTTCATCTAGCACAAAAGGAACGGGTTGCAGGAGAAACATTTACTCTGGTTTCTCAGTCTGTTTCCTAGTGCCGGTTTGAAGTTCCTGCAGTTTTCACTGTAAAACCGAGTTGGAGCTAGTACCTCCCCATATATATGTATGGATTGGAGTTTGCAAGTGAAAAGAAACTTTGTGTTCCCAACAAGCTAGGTGAAGGACGGCTTTCCCACACACTTATCTCTCAGAACTGAGCATGTGGAGAGACGTTCGTTCATCTAGCACAAATGGAACGGGTTGCAGGAGAAACTTTTACTCTGGTTTCTCAGTCTGTTTCCTAGTGCCGGTTTGAAGTTCCTGCAGTTGTCACTGTAAAACCGAGTTGGAGCTAGTACCTCCCCATATATATGTATGGAGTGGAGTTTGCATTTGAAAAGAAACTTTGTGTTCCCAACAAGCTAGGTGAAGGACGGCTTTCACACACACTTATCTCTCAGAACTGAGCATGTGGAGAGACTTTCGTTCATCTAGCACAAAGGGAACGGGTTGCAGGAGGAACTTTTACTCTGGTTTCTCAGTCTGTTTCCTAGTGCCGGTTTGAAGTTCCTGCAGTTTTCACTGTAAAACCGAGTTGGAGCTAGTACCTCCCCATATATATGTATGGAGTGGAGTTTGCAAGTGAAAAGAAACTTTGTGTTCCCAACAAGCTAGGTGAATGACGGCTTTCACACACAATTATCTCTCAGAACTGAGCATGTGGAGAGACGTTCGTTCATCTAGCACAAAGGGAACGGGTTGCAGGAGAAACTTTTACTCTGGTTTCTCAGTCTGTTTCCTAGTGCCGGTTTGAAGTTCCTGCAGTTTGCACTGTAAAACCGAGTTGGAGCTAGTACCTACCCATATATATGTATGGAGTGGAATTTACTAGTGAAAAGTAACTTTGTGTTCCCAACAAGCTAGGTGAAGGACGGCTTTCACACACACTTATCTCTCAGAACTGAGCATGTGGAGAGACGTTCGTTCATCTAGCACAAATGGAACGGGTTGCAGGAGAAACTTTTACTCTGGTTTCTCAGTATGTTTCTTAGTGCCGGTTTGAAGTTCCTGCAGTTTTCACTGTAAAACCGAGTTGGATCTATTACCTCCCCATATATATGTACGGAGTGGAGTTTGCAAGTGAAAAGAAACTTTGTGTTCCCAACAAGCTAGGTGAAGTACGGCTTTCACACACACTTATCTCTCAGAACTGAGCATGTGGAGAGACGTTCGTTCATCTAGCACAAATGGAACGGGTTGCAGGAGAAACTTTTACTCTGGTTTCTCAGTCTGTTTCTTAGTGCCGGTTTGACGTACCTGCAGTTTTCACTGTAAAACCGAGTTGGATCTATTACCTCCCCATATATATGTACGGAGTGGAGTTTGCAAGTGAAAAGAAACTTTGTGTTCCCAACAAGCTAGGTGAAGGACGGCTTTCACACACACTTATCTCTCAGAACTGAGCATGTGGAGAGACGTTCTTTCATCTAGCACAAAGGGAACGGGTTACAGGAGAAACTTTTACTCTGGAATCTCAGTCTGTTTCCTAGTGCAGGTTTGAATTTCCTGCAGTTTTCACTGTAAAACCGAGTTGGAGCTAGTACCTCCCCATATATATGTATGGAGTGGAGTTGGCAATTGAAAAGAAACTTTGTGTTCCCAACAAGCTAGGTGAAGGACGGCTTTCACACACACTTATCTCTCAGAACTGAGCATGTGGAGAGACGTTCGTTCATCTAGCACAAAGGGAACGGGTTGCAGGAAAAGTTTTACTCTGGTTTCTCAGTCTGTTTCCTAGTGCCGGTTTGAAGTTCCTGCATATTTAACTGTAAAACCGAGTTGGAGCTAGTACCTCCCCATATATATGTATGGAGTGGAGTTTGCAAGTGAAAAGAAACTTTGTGTTCCCAACAAGCTAGGTGAAGTACGGCTTTCACACACACTTATCTCTCAGAACTGAGCATGTGGAGAGACGTTCGTTCATCTAGCACAAAGGGAACGGGTTGCAGGAAAATTTTACTCTGGTTTCTCACTCTGTTTCCTAGTGCCGGTTTGAAGTTCCTGCAGTTTTCACTGTAAAACCGAGTTGGAGCTAGTACCTACCCATATATATGTATGGAGTGGAGTTTGCAAGTGAAAAGAAACTTTGTGTTCCCAACAAGCTAGGTGAAGGACGGCTTTCACACACACTTATCTCTCAGAACTGAGCATGTGGAGAGACTTTCGTTCATCTAGCACAAACGGAACGGATTGCAGGAGACCCTTTTACTCTGGTTTCTCAGTCTGTTTCTTAGTGCCGGTTTGAAGTTCCTGCAGTTTTCACTGTAAAACCGAGTTGGATCTATTACCTCCCCATATATATGTACGGAGTGGAGTTTGCAAGTGAAAAGAAACTTTGTGTTCCCAACAAGCTAGGTGAAGGACGGCTTTCACACACACTTATCTCTCAGAACTGAGCATGTGGAGAGACGTTCGTTCATCTAGCACAAAGGGAACGGGTTACAGGAGAAACTTTTACTCTGGAATCTCAGTCTGTTTCCTAGTGCCGGTTTGAATTTCCTGCAGTTTTCACTGTAAAACCGAGTTGGAGCTAGTACCTCCCCATATATATGTATGGAGTGGAGTTGGCAATTGAAAAGAAACTTTGTGTTCCCAACAAGCTAGGTGAAGGACGGCTTTCACACACACTTATCTCTCAGAACTGAGCATGTGGAGAGACGTTCGTTCATCTAGCACAAAGGGAACGGGTTGCAGGAAAAGTTTTACTCTGGTTTCTCAGTCTGTTTCCTAGTGCCGGTTTGAAGTTCCTGCATATTTAACTGTAAAACCGAGTTGGAGCTAGTACCTCCCCATATATATGTATGGAGTGGAGTTTGCAAGTGAAATGAAACTTTGTGTTCCCAACAAGCTAGGTGAAGTACGGCTTTCACACACACTTATCTCTCAGAACTGAGCATGTGGAGAGACGTTCGTTCATCTAGCACAAATGGAACGGGTTGCAGGAAAAGTTTTACTCTGGTTTCTCAGTCTGTTTCCTAGTGCCGGTTTGAAGTTCCTGCATATTTAAATGTAAAACCGAGTTGGAGCTAGTACCTCCCCATATATATGTATGGAGTGGAGTTTGCAAGTGAAAAGAAACTTTGTGTTCCCAACAAGCTAGGTGAAGTACGGCTTTCACACACACTTAACTCTCAGAACTGAGCATGTGGAGAGACTTTCGTTCATCTAGCACAAACGGAACGGATTGCAGGAGAAACTTTTACTCTGGTTTCTCAGTCTGTTTCCTAGTGCCGGTTTGAAGTTCCTGCAGTTTTCACTGTAAAACCGAGTTGGAGCTAGTACAATCCCATATATATGTATGGAGTGGAGTTTGCAAATGAAAAGAAACTTTGTGTTCCCAACAAGCTAGGTGAAGGACGGCTTTCACACACACTTAACTCTCAGAACTGAGCATGTGGAGAGACGTTCGTTCATCTAGCACAAAGGGAACGGGTTGCAGGAGAAACTTTTACTCTGGTTTCTCAGTCTGTTTCCTAGTGCCGGTTTGAAGTTCCTGCAGTTTGCACTGTAAAACCGAGTTGGAGCTAGTACCTACCCATATATATGTATGGAGTGGAGTTTACAAGTGAAAAGTAACTTTGTGTTCCCAACAAGCTAGGTGAAGGACGGCTTTCACACACACTTATCTCTCAGAACTGAGCATGTGGAGAGACGTTCGTTCATCTAGCACAAATGGAACGGGTTGCAGGAGAAACATTTACTCTGGTTTCTCAGTATGTTTCCTAGTGCCGGTTTGAAGTTCCTGCAGTTTTCACTGTAAAACCGAGTTGGATCTATTACCTCCCCATATATATGTACGGAGTGGAGTTTGCAAGTGAAAAGAATCTTTGTGTTCCCAACAAGCTAGGTGAAGGACGGCTTTCACACACACTTAACTCTCAGAACTGAGCATGTGTAGAGACTTTCGTTCATCCAGCACAAACGGAACGGGTTGCAGGAGAAACTTTTACTCTGGTTTCTCAGTATGTTTCCTAGTGCCGGTTTGAAGTTCCTGCAGTTTTCACTGTAAAACCGAGTTGGAGCTAGTACCTACCCATATATATGTATGGAGTGGAGTTTGCAAATGAAAAGAAACTTTGTGTTCCCAACAAGCTAGGTGAAGGACGGCTTTCACACACACTTAACTCTCAGAACTGAGCATGTGGAGAGACGTTCGTTCATCTAGCACAAAGGGAACGGGTTGCAGGAGAAACTTTTACTCTGGTTTCTCAGTCTGTTTCCTAGTGCCGGTTTGAAGTTTCTGCAGTTTGCACTGTAAAACCGAGTTGGAGCTAGTACCTACCCATATATATGTATGGAGTGGAGTTTACAAGTGAAAAGTAACTTTGTGTTCCCAACAAGCTAGGTGAAGGACGGCTTTCACACACACTTATCTCTCAGAACTGAGCATGTGGAGGGACGTTCGTTCATCTAGCACAAATGGAACGGGTTGCAGGAGAAACATATACTCTGGTTTCTCAGTATGTTTCCTAGTGCCGGTTTGAAGTTCCTACAGTTTTCACTGTAAAACCGAGTTGGATCTATTACCTCCCCATATATATGTACGGAGTGGGGTTTGCAAGTGAAAAGAAACTTTGTGTTCCCAACAAGCTAGGTGAAGGACGGCTTTCACACACACTTATCTCTCAGAACTGAGCATGTGGAGAGACGTTCGTTCATCTAGCACAAAGGGAACCGGTTGCAGGAGAAACTTTTACGCTGGTTTCTCAGTCTATTTCCTAGTGCCGGTTTGAAGTTCCTGCAGTTTTCACTGTAAAATCGAGTTGGAGCTTGTACCTCCCCATATATATGTATGGAGTGGAGTTTGCAAGTGAAAAGAAACTTTGTGTTCCCAACAAGCTAGGTGAAGGACGGCTTTCACACACACTTATCTCTCAGAAATGAGCATGTGGACAGACTTTCGTTCATCTAGCAAAAAGGGAACGGATTGCAGGTGAAACTTTTACTCTGGTTTCTCAGTCTGTTTCCTAGTGCCGGTTTGAAGTTCCTGCAGTTTTCACTGTAAAACCGAGTTGGAGCTAGTACCTACCCATATATATGTATGGAGTGGAGTTTGCAAATGAAAAGAAACTATGTGTTCCCAAAAAGCTAGGTGAAGGACGGCTTTCACACACACTTATCTCTCAGAACTGAGCATGTGGAGAGACGTTCATTCATCTAGCACAATGGGAACGGGTTGCAGGATAAACTTTTACTCTGGTTTCTCAGTCTGGTTCCTAGTGCCGGTTTGAATTTCCTGCAGTTTTCACTGTAAAACCGAGTTGGAGCTAGTACCTCCCCATATATATGTATGGAGTGGAGTTTGCAATTGAAAAGAAACTTTGTGTTTCCAACAAGCTAGGTGAAGGACGGCATTCACACACACTTATCTCTCAGAACTGAGCATGTGGAGAGACGTTCGTTCATCTAGCACAAAGGGAACGGGTTGCAGGAGAAACTTTTACTCTGGTTTCTCAGTCTGTTTCCTAGTGCCGGTTTGAAGTTCCTGCAGTTTTCACTGTAAAACCGATTTGGAGCTAGTACCTCCCCATATATATGTATGGAGTGGAGTTTGCAAGTGAAAAGAAACTTTGTGTTCCCAACAAGCTAGGTGAAGTACGGCTTTAACACACACTTAACTCTCAGTACTGAGCATGTGGAGAGACGTTCGTTCATCTAGCACAAAGGGAACGGGTTGCAGGAGAAACTTTTACTCTGGTTTCTCAGTCATTTTCCTTGTGCCGGTTTGAAGTTCCTGCAGTTTTCACTGTAAAACCGAGTTGGAGCTAGTACCTCCCCATATATATGTATGGAGTGGAGTTTGCAAGTGAAAAGAATCTTTGTGTTCCCAACAAGCTAGGTGAAGGACGGCTTTCACACACACTTATCTCTCAGATCTGAGCATGTGGAGAGACGTTCTTTCATCTAGCACAAAGGGAAAGGGTTGCAGGAGAAACTTTTACTCTTGTTTCTCAGTCTGTTTCCTAGTGCCGGTTTGAAGTTCCTGCAGTTTTCACTGTAAAACCGAGTTGGAGCTAATACCTCCCCATATATATGTATGGAGTGGGGTTTGCAAGTGAAAAGGAACTTTGTGTTCTCAACAAGATAGGTGAAGGATGGCATTCACACACACATATCTCCCAGAACTGAGCATGTGGAGAGACGTTCGTTCATCTAGCACCAAGGGAACGGATTGCAGGAGAAACTTTTACTCTGGTTTCTCAGTCTGTTTCCTAGTGCCGGTTTGAAGTTCCTGCAGTTTTCACTGTAAAACCGAGTTGGAGCTAGTACAATCCCATATATATCTATGGAGTTGAGTTTGCAATGGAAAAGAAACTTTGGGTTCCCAACATGCTAGGTGAAGGACGGCATTCACACAGACTGATCAATCAGAACTGAGCATGTGGAGAGACGTTCGTTCATCTAGCACAAAGGGAACGGGTTGCAGGAGAAACTTTTACTCTGGTTTCTCAGTCTGTTTCCTAGTGCCGGTTTGAAGTTCCTGCAGTTTTCACTGTAAAACCGAGTTGGAGCTAGTACTTCCCCATATATATGTACGGAATGGAGTTTGCAAGTGAAAAGAAACTTTGTGTTCCCTACAAGCTAGGTGAAGGACGGCTTTCACACACACTTATCTCTCAGAACTGAGCATGTGGAGAGACGTTCGTTCATCTAGCACAAAGGGAACGGGTTGCAGGAGAAACTTTTACTCTGGTTTCTCAGTCTGTTTCCTAGTGCCGGTTTGAAGTTCCTGCAGTTTTCACTGTAAAACCGATTTGGAGCTAGTACCTCCCCATATATATGTATGGAGTGGAGTTTGCAATTGAAAAGAAACTTTGTGTTCCCAACAAGCTAGATGAAGTACGGCTTTCACACACACTTATCTCTCAGAACTGAGCATGTGGAGAGTAGTTCGTTCATCTAGCACAAAGGGAACGGGTTGAAGGAGAAACTTTTACTCTGGTTTCTCAGTCTGTTTCCTAGTGCCGATTTGAAGTTCCTGCAGTTTGCTCTCTAAAACAGAGTTGGAACTAGTACCTCCCCATATATATGTATGAAGTGGAATTTGCAAGTGAAAAGAAACTTTGTGTTCCCAACAAGCTAGGTGAAGGACGGCTTTCACACACACTTATCTCTCAGAACTGAGCATGTGGAGAGACGTTCGTTCATCTAGCACAAAGGGAACGGGTTGCAGGAGAGACATTTTCTCTGGTTTCTCAGTCTGTTTCCTAGTGCCGGTTTGAAGTTCCTGCAGTTTTCACTGTAAAACCGAGTTGGAGCTAGTACCTCCCCATATATATGTATGGAGTGGAGTTTGCAAGTGAAAAGAAACTTTGTGTTCCCAACAAGCTAGGTGAAGGACGGCTTTCACACACACTTATCTCTCAGAACTGAGCATGTGGAGAGACGTTCGTTCATCTAGCACAAAGGGAACGGGTTGCAGGAGAAACTTTTACTCTGGTTTCTCAGTCTGTTTCCTAGTGCCGGTTTGAAGTTCCTGCAGTTTTCACTGTAAAACCGATTTGGAGCTAGTACCTCCCCATATATATGTATGGAGTGGAGTTTGCAATTGAAAAGAAACTTTGTGTTCCCAACAAGCTAGGTGAAGGACGGCTTTCACACACACTTATCTCTCAGAAATGAGCATGTGGACAGACTTTCGTTCATCTAGCAAAAAGGGAACGGATTGCAGGTGAAACTTTTACTCTGGTTTCTCAGTCTGTTTCCTAGTGCCGGTTTGAAGTTCCTGCAGTTTTCACTGTAAAACCGAGTTGGAGCTAGTACATCCCCATATATATGTATGGAGTGGAGTTTGCAAGTTAAAAGAAACTTTGTGTTCCCAACAAGCTAGGTGAAGGACGGCTTTCACACACACTTATCTCTCAGAACTGAGCATGTGGAGAGACGTTCGTTCATCTAGCACAAAGGAACGGGTTGAAGGAGAAACTTTTACTCTGGTTTCTCAGTCTGTTTCCTAGTGCCGGTTTGAAGTTCCTGCAGTTTGCACTGTAAAACAGAGTTGGAACTAGTACCTCCCCATATATATGTATGGAGTGGAGTTTGCAAGTGAAAAGAAACTTTGTGTTCCCAACAAGCTAGGTGAAGGACGGCTTTCACACACACTTATATCTCAGAACTGAGCATGTGGAGAGACGTTCGTTCATCTAGCACAAAGGGAACGGGTTGCAGGAGAAACTTTTACTCTGGTTTCTCAGTCTGTTTCCTAGTGCCGGTTTGAAGTTCCTGCATATTTAAATGTAAAACCGAGTTGGAGCTAGTACCTCCCCATATATATGTATGGAGTGGAGTTTGCAAGTGAAAAGAAACTTTGTGTTCCCAACAAGCTAGGTGAAGGACGGCTTTCACACACACTTATCTCTCAGAACTGAGCATGTGGAGAGACGTTCGTTCATCTAGCACAAAGGGAACTGGTTGCAGGAGAAACTTTTACTCTGGTTTCTCAGTCTGTTTCCTAGTGCCGGTTTGAAGTTCCTGCAGTTTGCACTGTAAAACCGATTTGGAGCTAGTACCTCCCCATATATATGTATGGAGTGGAGTTTGCAATTGAAAAGAAACTTTGTGTTCCCAACAAGCTAGGTGAAGGACGGCTTTCACACACACTTATCTCTCAGAAATGAGCATGTGGAGAGACGTTCGTTCATCTAGCAAAAAGGGAACGGATTGCAGGTGAAACTTTTACTCTGGTTTCTCAGTCTGTTTCCTAGTGCCGGTTTGAAGTTCCTGCAGTTTTCACTGTAAAACCGAGTTGGAGCTAGTACATCCCCATATATATTTATGGAGTGGAGTTTGCAAGTTAAAAGAAACTTTGTGTTCCCAACAAGCTAGGTGAAGGACGGCTTTCACACACACTTATCTCTCAGAACTGAGCATGTGGAGAGACGTTCGTTCATCTAGCACAAAGGGAACGGGTTGCAGGAGAAACTTTTACTCTGGTTTCTCAGTCTGTTTCCTAGTGCCGGTTTGAAGTTCCTGCAGTTTTCACTGTAAAACCGAGTTGGAGCTAGTACCTCCCCATATATATGTATGGAGTGGAGTTTGCAAGTGAAAAGAAACTTTGTGTTCCCAACAAGCTAGGTGAAGGACGGCTTTCACACACACTTATCTCTCAGAACTGAGCATGTGGAGAGACGTTCGTTCATCTAGCACAAAGGGAACTGGTTGCAGGAGAATCTTTTACTCTGGTTTCTCAGTCTGTTTCCTAGTGCCGGTTTGAAGTTCCTGCAGTTTGCACTGTAAAACCGATTTGGAGCTAGTACCTCCCCATATATATGTATGGAGTGGAGTTTGCAATTGAAAAGAAACTTTGTGTTTCCAACAAGCTAGGTGAAGGACGGCATTCACACACACTTATCTCTCAGAACTGAGCATGTGGAGAGACTTTCGTTCATCTAGCACAAAGGGAACGGGTTGCAGGAGAAACTTTTACTCTGGTTTCTCAGTCTGTTTCCTAGTGCCGGTTTGAAGTTCCTGCAGTTTTCACTGCAAAACAGAGTTGGAGCTAGTACCTCCCCATATATATGTATGGAGTGGAGTTTGCAAGTGAAAAGAAACTTTGTGTTCCCAACAAGCTAGGTGAAGTACGGCTTTAACACACACTTAACTCTCAGTACTGAGCATGTGGAGAGACGTTCGTTCATCTAGCACAAAGGGAACGGGTTGCAGGAGAAACTTTTACTCTGGTTTCTCAGTCATTTTCCTTGTGCCGGTTTGAAGTTCCTGCAGTTTTCACTGTAAAACCGATTTGGAGCTAGTACCTCCCCATATATATGTATGGAGTGGAGTTTGCAAGTGAAAAGAATCTTTGTGTTCCCAACAAGCTAGGTGAAGGACGGCTTTCACACACACTTATCTCTCAGATCTGAGCATGTGGAGAGACGTTCTTTCATCTAGCACAAAGGGAAAGGGTTGCAGGAGAAACTTTTACTCTTGTTTCTCAGTCTGTTTCCTAGTGCCGGTTTGAAGTTCCTGCAGTTTTCACTGTAAAACCGAGTTGGAGCTAGTACCTCCCCATATATATGTATGGAGTGGGGTTTGCAAGTGAAAAGGAACTTTGTGTTCTCAACAAGATAGGTGAAGGATGGCATTCACACACACATATCTCCCAGAACTGAGCATGTGGAGAGACGTTCGTTCATCTAGCACCAAGGGAACGGATTGCAGGAGAAACTTTTACTCTGGTTTCTCAGTCTGTTTCCTAGTGCCGGTTTGAAGTTCCTGCAGTTTTCACTGTAAAACCGAGTTGGAGCTAGTACAATCCCATATATATGTATGGAGTTGAGTTTGCAATGGAAAAGAAACTTTGGGTTCCCAACAAGCTAGGTGAAGGACGGCATTCACACAGACTTATCTCTCAGAACTGAGCATGTGGAGAGACGTTCGTTCATCTAGCACAAAGGAACGGGTTGCAGGAGAAACTTTTACTCTGGTTTCTCAGTCTGTTTCCTAGTGCCGGTTTGAAGTTCCTGCAGTTTTCACTGTAAAAGCGGGTTGGAGCCAATACCTCCCCATATATATGTATGGAGTGGAGTTTGCATTTGAAAAGAAACTTTGTGTTCCCAACAAGCTAGGTGAAGGACGGCTTTCATAGACACTTATTTCTCAGAACTGAGCATGTGGAGAGACGTTCGTTCATCTAGCACTAAGGGAACGGGTTGCAGGAGAAACTTTTACTCTGGTTTCTCAGTCTGTTTCCTAGTGCCGGTTTGAAGTTCCTGCAGTTTTCTCTGTAAAACTGAGTTGGAGCTAGTACCTCCCCATATATATGTATGAAGTGGAATTTGCAAGTGAAAAGAAACTTTGTGTTCCCAACAAGCTAGGTGAAGTACGGCTTTCACACACACTTATCTCTCAGAACTGAGCATGTGGAGAGACGTTCGTTCATTTAGCACAAAGGGAACGGGTTGCAGGAGAAACTTTTACTGTGGTTTCTCAGTCTGTTTCCTAGTGCCGGTTTGAAGTTCCTGCAGTTTTCACTGTAAAACCGATTTGGAGCTAGTACCTCCCCATATATATGTATGGAGTGGAGTTTGCAAGTGAAAAGAAACTTTGTGTTCCCAACAAGCTAGGTGAAGGACGGCTTTCACACACACTTATCTCTCAGAACTGAGCATGTGGAGAGACGTTCGTTCATCTAGCACAAAGGGAACGGGTTGCAGGAGAAACTTTTACTCTGGTTTCTCAGTCTGTTTCCTAGTGCCGGTTTGAAGTTCCTGCAGTTTTCACTGTAAAACCGATTTGGAGCTAGTACCTCCCCATATATATGTATGGAGTGGAGTTTGCAATTGAAAAGAAACTTTGTGTTCCCAACAAGCTAGATGAAGGACGGCTTTCACACACACTTATCTCTCAGAACTGAGCATGTGGAGAGTAGTTCGTTCATCTAGCACAAAGGGAACGGGTTGAAGGAGAAACTTTTACTCTGGTTTCTCAGTCTGTTTCCTAGTGCCGATTTGAAGTTCCTGCAGTTTGCTCTCTAAAACAGAGTTGGAACTAGTACCTCCCCATATATATGTATGAAGTGGAATTTGCAAGTGAAAAGAAACTTTGTGTTCCCAACAAGCTAGGTGAAGGACGGCTTTCACACACACTTATCTCTCAGAACTGAGCATGTGGAGAGACGTTCGTTCATCTAGCACAAAGGGAACGGGTTGCAGGAGAGACATTTTCTCTGGTTTCTCAGTCTGTTTCCTAGTGCCGGTTTGAAGTTCCTGCAGTTTTCACTGTAAAACCGAGTTGGAGCTAGTACCTCCCCATATATATGTATGGAGTGGAGTTTGCAAGTGAAAAGAAACTTTGTGTTCCCAACAAGCAATTTGAAGGACGGCTTTCACACACACTTATCTCTCAGAACTGAGCATGTGGAGAGACTTTCGTTCATCTAGCACAAAGGGAACGGGTTGCAGGAGAAACTTTTACTCTGGTTTCTCAGTCTGTTTCCTAGTGCCGGTTTGAAGTTCCTGCAGTTTTCACTGTAAAACCGATTTGGAGCTAGTACCTCCCCATATATATGTATGGAGTGGAGTTTGCAATTGAAAAGAAACTTTGTGTTCCCAACAAGCTAGGTGAAGGACGGCTTTCACACACACTTATCTCTCAGAAATGAGCATGTGGAGAGACGTTCGTTCATCTAGCAAAAAGGGAACGGATTGCAGGTGAAACTTTTACTCTGGTTTCTCAGTCTGTTTCCTAGTGCCGGTTTGAAGTTCCTGCAGTTTTCACTGTAAAACCGAGTTGGAGCTAGTACATCCCCATATATATGTATGGAGTGGAGTTTGCAAGTTAAAAGAAACTTTGTGTTCCCAACAAGCTAGGTGAAGGACGGCTTTCACACACACTTATCTCTCAGAACTGAGCATGTGGAGAGACGTTCGTTCATCTAGCACAAAGGAACAGGTTGAAGGAGAAACTTTTACTCTGGTTTCTCAGTCTGTTTCCTAGTGCCGGTTTGAATTTCCTGCAGTTTGCACTGTAAAACAGAGTTGGAACTAGTACCTCCCCATATATATGTATGAAGTGGAATTTGCAAGTGAAAAGAAACTTTGTGTTCCCAACAAGCTAAGTGAAGGACGGCTTTCACACACACTTATATCTCAGAACTGAGCATGTGGAGAGACGTTCGTTCATCTAGCACAAAGGGAACGGGTTGCAGGAGAAACTTTTACTCTGGTTTCTCAGTCTGTTTCCTAGTGCCGGTTTGAAGTTCCTGCAGTTTTCACTGTAAAACCGAGTTGGAGCTAGTACCTCCCCATATATATGTATGGAGTGGAGTTTGCAAGTGAAAAGAAACTTTGTGTTCCCAACAAGCTAGGTGAAGGACGGCTTTCACACACACTTATCTCTCAGAACTGAGCATGTGGAGAGACGTTCGTTCATCTAGCAAAAAGGGAACGGATTGCAGGTGAAACTTTTACTCTGGTTTCTCAGTCTGTTTCCTAGTGCCGGTTTGAAGTTCCTGCAGTTTTCACTGTAAAACCGAGTTGGAGCTAGTACATCCCCATATATATTTATGGAGTGGAGTTTGCAAGTTAAAAGAAACTTTGTGTTCCCAACAAGCTAGGTGAAGGACGGCTTTCACACACACTTATCTCTCAGAACTGAGCATGTGGAGAGACGTTCGTTCATCTAGCACAAAGGAACGGGTTGAAGGAGAAACTTTTACTCTGGTTTCTCAGTCTGTTTCCTAGTGCCGGTTTGAAGTTCCTGCAGTTTGCACTGTAAAACAGAGTTGGAACTAGTACCTCCCCATATATATGTATGAAGTGGAATTTGCAAGTGAAAAGAAACTTTGTGTTCCCAACAAGCTAAGTGAAGGACGGCTTTCACACACACTTATATCTCAGAACTGAGCATGTGGAGAGACGTTCGTTCATCTAGCACAAAGGGAACGGGTTGCAGGAGAAACTTATACTCTGGTTTCTCAGTCTGTTTCCTAGTGCCGGTTTGAAGTTCCTGCAGTTTTCACTGTAAAACCGAGTTGGAGCTAGTACCTCCCCATATATATGTATGGAGTGGAGTTTGCAAGTGAAAAGAAACTTTGTGTTCCCAACAAGCTAGGTGAAGGACGGCTTTCACACACACTTATCTCTCAGAACTGAGCATGTGGAGAGACGTTCGTTCATCTAGCACAAAGGGAACTGGTTGCAGGAGAAACTTTTACTCTGGTTTCTCAGTCTGTTTCCTAGTGCCGGTTTGAAGTTCCTGCAGTTTGCACTGTAAAACCGATTTGGAGCTAGTACCTCCCCATATATATGTATGGAGTGGAGTTTGCAATTGAAAAGAAACTTTGTGTTCCCAACAAGCTAGGTGAAGGACGGCTTTCTCACACACTTATTTCTCAGAACTGAGCATGTGGAGAGACGTTCGTTCATCTAGCACAAAGGGAACGGGTTGCAGGAGAAACTTTTACTCTGGTTTCTCAGTCTGTTTCCTAGTGCCGGTTTGAAGTTCCTGCAGTTTTCTCTGTAAAACAGAGTTGGAGCTAGTACCTCCCCATATATATGTATGGAGTGTAGTTTGCAAGTGAAAAGAAACTTTGTGTTCCCAACAAGCTAGGTGAAGGACGGCTTTCACACACACTTATCTCTCAGAACTGAGCATGTGGAGAGTCGTTCGTTCATCTAGCACAAAGGGAACGGTTTGCAGGAGAAACTTTTACTCTGGTTTCTCAGTATGTTTCCTAGTGCCGGTTTGAAGTTCCTGCAGTTTTCACTGTAAAACCGAGTTGGAGCTAGTACCTCCCCATATATATGTATGGAGTGGTGTTTTCAAGTGAAAAGAAACTTTGTGTTCCCAACAAGCTATGTGAAGGACGGCTTTCACACACACTTATATCTCAGAAATGAGCTTGTGGAGAGACGATCGTTCATCTAGCACAAAGGGAACGGGTTGCAGGAGAAACTTTTACTCTGGTTTCTCAGTCTGTTTCCTAGTGCCGGTTTGAAGTTCCTGCAGTTTTCACTGTAAAACCGAGTTGGAGCTAGTACCTCCCCATATATATGTATGGAGTGGAGTTTGCAAGTGAAAAGAAACTTTGTGTTCCCAACAAACTAGGTGAAGGACGGCTTTCACACACACTTATCTCTCAGAACTGAGCATGTGTAGAGACGTTCGTTCATCTAGCACAAAGGAAACTGGTTGCAGGAGAAACTTTTACTCTGGTTTCTCAGTCTGTTTCCTAGTGCCGGTTTGAAGTTCCTGCAGTTTGCACTGTAAAACCGATTTGGAGCTAGTACCTCCCCATATATATGTATGGAGTGGAGTTTGCAATTGAAAAGAAACTTTGTGTTCCCAACAAGCTAGGTGAAGGACGGCTTTCACACACACTTATTTCTCAGAACTGAGTATGTGGAGAGACGTTCGTTCATCTAGCACAAAGGGAACGGGTTGCAGGAGAAACTTTTACTCTGGTTTCTCAGTCTGTTTCCTAGTGCCGGTATGAGGTTCCTGCAGTTTTCTCTGTAAAACAGAGTTGGAGCTAGTACCTCCCCATATATATGTATGGAGTGGAGTTTGCAAGTGAAAAGAAACTTTGTGTTCCCAACAAGCTAGGTGAAGGACGGCTTTCACACACACTTATCTCTGAGAACTGAGCATGTGGAGAGTCGTTCGTTCATCTAGCACAAAGGGAACGGTTTGCAGGAGAAACTTTTACTCTGGTTTCTCAGTGTGTTTCCTAGTGCAGGTTTGAAGTTCCTGCAGTTTTCACTGTAAAACCGAGTTGGAGCTAGTACCTCCCCATATATATGTATGGAGTGGTGTTTTCAAGTGAAAAGAAACTTTGTGTTCCCAACAAGCTAGGTGAAGGACGGCTTTCACACACACTTATATCTCAGAAATGAGCTTGTGGAGAGACGATCGTTCATCTAGCACAAAGGGAACGTGTTGCAGGAGAAACTTTTACTCTGGTTTCTCAGTCTGTTTCCTAGTGCCGGTTTGAAGTTCCTGCAGTTTTCACTGTAAAACCGAGTTGGAGCTAGTACCTCCCCATGTATATGTATGGAGTGGAGTTTGCTAGTGAAAAGAAACTTTGTGTTCCCAACAAGCTAGGTGAAGTACGGCTTTCACACACACTTATCTCTCAGACCTGAGCATGTGGAGAGACGTTCGTTCATCTAGCACAAAGGGAACGGGTTGCAGGTGAAACTTTTACTCTGGTTTCTCAGTCTGTTTCCTAGTGCCGGTTTGAATTTCCTGCAGTTTTCACTGTAAAACCGAGTTGGAGCTAGTACCTCCCCATATATATGTATGGAGTGGAGTTTGCAAGTGAAAAGAAACTTTGTGTTCCCAACAAGCTAGGTGAAGGACGGCTTTCACACACACTTATCTCTCAGAACTGAGCATGTATAGAGACGTTCGTTCATCTAGCAAAAATGGAAACGGTTGCAGGAGAAACTTTTACTCTGGTTTCTCAGTCTGTTTCCTAGTGCCGGTTTGAAGTTCCTGCAGTTTGCACTGTAAAACAGAGTTGGAACTATTACCTCCCCATATATATGTATGAAGTGAAATTGGCAAGTGAAAAGAAACTTTGTTCCCAACAAGCTAGGTGAAGGACGGCTTTCACACACACTTATCTCTCAGAACTGAGCATGTGGAAAGACGTTCGTTCATCTAGCACAAAGGGAACGGGTTGCAGGAGAAACTTTTACTCTGGTTTCTCAGTCTGTTTCCTAGTGCCGGTTTGAAGTTCCTGCAGTTTTCACTGTAAAACCGAGTTGGAGCTAGTACCTCCCCATATATATGTATGGAGTGGAGTTTGCAAGTGAAAAGAATCTTTGTGTTCCCAGCAAGCTAGGTGAAGAACGGCTTTCACACACACTTATCTCTCAGAAATGAGCATGTGGAGAGACGTTCGTTCATCTAGCACAAAGGGAACGGATTGCAGGAGAAAATTTACTCTGGTTTCTCAGTCTGTTTCCTAGTGCCGGTTTGAAGTTCCTGCAGTTTTCACTGTAAAACCGAGTTGGAGCTAGTACCTCCCCATATATATGTATGGAGTGGAGTTTGCAAGTGAAAAGAAACTTTGTGTTCCCAACAAGCTAGTTGAAGGACGGCTTTCACACACACTTATCTCTCAGAACTGAGCATGTGGAGAGACGTTCGTTCATCTAGCACAAAGGGAACGGGTTGCAGGAGAAATTTTTACTCTGGTTTCTCAGTCTGTTTCCTAGTTCCGGTTTGAAGTTCCTGCAGTTTTCACTGTAAAACCGAGTTGGAGCTAGTACCTCCCCATATATATGTATGGAGTGGAGTTTGCAAGTGAAAAGAAACTTTGTGTTCCCAACAAGTTAGGTGAAGGACGGCTTTCACACACACTTATCTCTCAGACATGAGCATGTGGAGAGACGTTCGTTCATCTAGCACAAAGGGAACGGGTTGAAGGAGAAACTTTTACTCTGGTTTCTCAGTCTGTTTCCTAGTGCCGGTTTGAAGTTCCTGCAGTTTTCACTGTAAAACCGAGTTGGAGCTAGTACCTCCCCATATATATGTATGGAGTGGAGTTTACAAGTGAAAAGAAACTTTGTGTTCCCAACAAGCTAGGTGAAGGACGGCTTTCACACACACTTATCTCTCAGAACTGAGCATGTGGAGAGACGTTCGTTCATCTAGCACAAAGGGAACGGGTTGAAGGAGAAACTATTACTCTGGTTTCTCAGTCTGTTTCCTAGTGCCGGTTTGAAGTTCCTGCAGTTTTCACTGTAAAACCGAGTTGGAGCTAGTACCTCCCCATATATATGTATGGAGTGGAGTTTGCAAGTGAAAAGAAACTTTGTGTTCCCAACAAGCTAGTTGAAGGACGGCTTTCACACACACTTATCTCTCAGACCTGTGCATGTGGAGAGACGTTCGTTCATTTGGCACAAAGGGAACGGGTTGCAGGAGAAACTTTTACTCTGCTTTCTCAGTCTGTTTCCTAGTGCCGGTTTGAAGTTCCTGCAGTTTTCACTGTAAAACCGTGTTGGAGCTAGTACCTCCCCATATATATGTATGGAGTGGAGTTTGCAAGTGAAAAGAAACTTTGTGTTCCCAGCAAGCTAGGTGAAGGACGGCTTTCACACACACTTATCTCTCAGAAATGAGCATGTGGAGAGACGTTCGTTCATCTAGCACAAAGGGAACGGGTTGCAGGAGATACTTTTACTCTGGTTTCTCAGTATGTTTCCTAGTGCCGGTTTGAAGTTCCTGCAGTTTTCACTGTAAAACCGAGTTGGAGCTAGTACCTCCCCATATATATGTAAGGAGTGGAGTTTGCAAGTGAAAAGAAACTTTGTGTTCCCAACAAGCTAGGTGAAGGACGGCTTTCACACACACTTATCTCTCAGAACTGAGCATGTGGAGAGACGTTCGTTCATCTAGCACAAAGGGAACGGGTTGCAGTAGAAACATTTACTCTGGTTTCTCAGTCTGTTTCTTAGTGCCGGTTTGAAATTCCTGCAGTTTTCTCTGTAAAACCGAGTTGGAGCTAGTACCTCCCCATATATATGTATGGAGTGGAGTTTACAAGTGAAAAGAAACTTTGTGTTCCCAACAAGCTAGGTGAAGGACGGCTTTCACACACACTTATCTCTCAGAACTGAGCATGTGGAGAGACGTTCGTTCATCTAGCACAAAGGGAACGGGTTGCAGGAGAAACATTTACTCTGGTTTCTCAGTCTGTTTCCTAGTGCCGGTTTGAAGTTCCTGCAGTTTTCACTGTAAAACCGAGTTGGAGCTTGTACCTCACCATATATATGTATGGAGTGGAGTTTGCAAGTGAAAAGAAACTTTGTGTTCCCAACAAGCTAGGTGAAGGACGGCTTTCCCACACACTTATCTCTCAGAACTGAGCATGTGGAGAGACGTTCGTTCATCTAGCACAAAGGGAACGGGTTGCAAGGGAAACTTTTACTCTGGTTTCTCAGTCAGTTTCCTAGTGCCGGTTAGAAGTTCCTGCAGTTTTCACTGTAAAACGGAGTTGGAGCTAGTACCTCCCCATATATATGTATGGATTGGAGTTTGCAAGTGAAAAGAAACTTTGTGTTCCCAACAAGCTAGGTGAATGACGGCTTTCCCACACACTTATTTCTCAGACCTGTGCATGTGGAGAGACGTTCGTTCATTTGGCACAAAGGGAATGGGTTGCAGGAGAAACTTTTACTCTGGTTTCTCAGTCTGTTTCCTTGTGCCGATTTGAAGTTCCTACAGTTTGCACTGTAAAACAGAGTTGGAACTAGTACCTCCCCATATATATGTATGGAGTGGAGTTTGCAAGTGAAAAGAAACTTTGTGTTCCCAACAAGCTAGTTGAAGGACGGCTTTCACACACACTTATCTCTCAGAAATGAGCATGTGGAGAGACGTTCGTTCATCTAGCACAAAGGGAACGGGTTGCAGGAGATACTTTTACTCTGGTTTCTCAGTATGTTTCCTAGTGCCGGTTTGAAGTTCCTGCAGTTTACACTGTAAAACCGAGTTGGAGCTAGTACCTCCCCATATATATGTAAGGAGTGGAGTTTGCAAGTGAAAAGAAACTTTGTGTTCCCAACAAGCTAGGTGAAGGACGGCTTTCACACACACTTATCTCTCAGAACTGAGCATGTGGAGAGACGTTCGTTCATCTAGCACAAAGGGAACGGGTTGCAGTAGAAACTTTTACTCTGGTTTCTCAGTCTGTTTCTTAGTGCCGGTTTGAAATTCCTGCAGATTTCTCTGTAAAACCGAGTTGGAGCTAGTACCTCCCCATATATATGTATGGAGTGGAGTTTACAAGTGAAAAGAAACTTTGTGTTCCCAACAAGCTAGGTGAAGGACGGCTTTCACACACACTTAACTCTCAGAACTGAGCATGTGGAGAGACGTTCGTTCATCTAGTACAAAGGGAACGGGTTGCAGGAGAAACATTTACTCTGGTTTCTCAGTCTGTTTCCTAGTGCCGGTTTGAAGTTCCTGCAGTTTTCACTGTAAAACCGAGTTGGAGCTAGTACCTCACCATATATATGTATGGAGTGGAGTTTGCAAGTGAAAAGAAACTTTGTGTTCCCAACAAGCTAGGTGAAGGACGGCTTTCCCACACACTTATCTCTCAGAACTGAGCATGTGGAGAGACGTTCGTTCATCTAGCACAAAGGGAACGGGTTGCAAGGGAAACTTTTACTCTGGTTTCTCAGTCAGTTTCCTAGTGCCGGTTAGAAGTTCCTGCAGTTTTCACTGTAAAACCGAGTTGGAGCTAGTACCTCCCCATATATATGTATGGATTGGAGTTTGCAAGTGAAAAGAAACTTTGTGTTCCCAACAAGCTAGGTGAATGACGGCTTTCCCACACACTTATTTCTCAGACCTGTGCATGTGGAGAGACGTTCGTTCATTTGGCACAAAGGGAATGGGTTGCAGGAGAAACTTTTACTCTGGTTTCTCAGTCTGTTTCCTTGTGCCGATTTGAAGTTCCTACAGTTTGCACTGTAAAACAGAGTTGGAACTAGTACCTCCCCATATATATGTATGGAGTGGAGTTTGCAAGTGAAAAGAAACTTTGTGTTCCCAACAAGCTAGTTGAAGGACGGCTTACACACACACTTATCTCTCAGAAATGAGCATGTGGAGAGACGTTCGTTCATCTAGCACAAAGGGAACGGGTTGCAGGAGATACTTTTACTCTGGATTCTCAGTCTGTTTCCAAGTGCCGGTTTGAAGTTCCTGCAGTATTCACTGTAAAACCGAGTTGGAGCTAGTACCTCCCCATATATATGTATGGAGTGGAGTTTGCAATTGAAAAGAAACTTTGTGTTCCCAACAAGCTAGGTGAAGGACGGCTTTCACTCACAATTATCTCTCAGAACTGAGCCTGTGGAGAGACGTTCGTTCATCTAACACAAAGGGAACGGGTTGCAGGAGAAACTTTTACTCTGGTTTCTCAGTCTGTTTCCTAGTGCCGGTTTGAATTTCCTGCAGTTTTCACTGTAAAACCGATTTGGAGCTAGTACCTCCCCATATATATTTAAGGAGTGGAGTTTGCAAGTGAAAAGAAACTTTGTTTTCCCAACAAGCTAGGTGAAGAACGGCTTTCACACACACTTATCTCTCAGAAATGAGCATGTGGAGAGACGTTCGTTCATCTAGCACAAAGGGAACGGGTTGCAGGAGAAACTTTTACTCTGGTTTCTCAGTCTCTTTCCTAGTGCCGGTTTGAAGTTCCTGCAGTTTTCACTTTAAAACCGAGTTGGAGCTAGTACCTCCCCATATATATGTATGGAGTGGAGTTTGCAAGTGAAAAGAAACTTTGTGTTCCCAACAAGCTAGGTGAAGGACGGCTTTCCCACACACTTATCTCTCAGAACTGAGCATGTGGAGAGACGTTCGTTCATCTAGCACAATGGGAACGGGTTGCAGGAGAAACTTTTACTCTGGTTTCTCAGTCTGTTTCCTAGTGCCGGTTTGAAATTCCTGCAGTTTTCACTGTAAAACCGAGTTGGATCTAGTACCTCCCCATATATATGTATGGAGTGGAGTTTGAAAGTGAAAAGAAACTTTGTGTTCCCAACAAGCTAGGTGAAGGACGGCTTTCACACACACTTATCTCTCAGACCTGTGCATGTGGAGAGACTTTCGTTCATTTGGCACAAAGGGAACGGGTTGCAGGAGAAACTTTTTCTCTGGTTTCTCAGTCTGTTTCCTAGTGCCGGTTTGAAGTTCCTGCAGTTTTCACTGAAAAACCGAGTTGGAGCTAGTACCTACCCATATATATGTATGGAGTGGAGTTTGCAATTGAAAAGAAACTTTGTGTTCCCAACAAGCTAGGTGAAGGACGGCTTTCCCACACACTTATCTCTCAGAACTGAGCATGTGGAGAGACGTTCGTTCATCTAGCACAAAGGGAACGGGTTGCAGGGGAAACATTTACTCTGGTTTCTCAGTCTGTTTCCTAGTGCCGGTTTGAATTTCCTGCATTTTCACTGTAAAACCGAGTTGGGGCTAGTACCTCCCCATATATATGTATGGAGTGGAGTTTGCAAGTGAAAAGAAACTTTGTGTTCCCAACTAGCTAGGTGAAGGACGGCTTTCCCACACACTTATCTCTCAGAACTGAGCATGTGGAGAGACGTTCGTTCATCTAGCACAAAGGGAACGGGTTGCAGGAGAAACTTTTACTCTGGTTTCTCAGTCTGTTTCCTAGTGCCGGTTTGAAGTTCCTGCAGTTTTCACTGTAAAACCGAGTTGGAGCTAATACCTCCCCATATATATGTATGGAGTGGAGTTTGCAAGTGAAAAGAAACTTTGTGTTCCCAACTAGCTAGGTGAAGGTCGGCTTTCCCACACACTTATCTCTCAGAACTGAGCATGTGGAGAGACGTTCGTTCATCTAGCACAAAGGGAACGGGTTGCAGGAGAAACTTTTACTCTGGTTTCTCAGTCTGTTTCCTAGTGCCGGTTTGAAGTTCCTGCAGTTGTCACTGTAAAACCGAGTTGGAGCTATTACCTCCCCATATATATGTATGGAGTGGAGTTTGCAAGTGAAAAGAAACTTTGTGTTCCCAAAAAGCTAGGTGAAGGACGGCTTTCACACACACTTATCTCTCAGAACTGAGCATGTGGAGAGACGTTCGTTCATCTAGCAAAAAGGGAAAGGGTTGAAGGAGAAACTTTTACTCTGGTTTCTCAGTCTGTTTCCTAGTGCCGGTTTGAAGTTCCTGCAATTTTCACTGTAAAACCGAGTTGGAGCTAGTACCTCTCCATATATATGTATGGAGTGGAGTTTGCAAGTGAAAAGAACTTTGTGTTCCCAACAAGCTAGGTGAAGGACGGCTTTCACACACACTTATCTCTCAGAACTGATCATTTGGAGAGACGTTCGTTCATCTAGCACAAAGGAACGGGTTGCAGGAGAAACTTTTACTCTGGTTTGTCAGTCTGTTTCCTAGTGCCAGTTTGAAGTTCCTGCAGTTTTCACTGTAAAACCGAGTTGGAGCTAGTACCTCCCCATATATATGTATGAAGTGAAGTTTGCCAGTGAAAAGAAACTTTGTGTTCCCAACAAGATAGGTGAAGGACGGCTTTCACACACACTTATCTCTCAGAACTTAGCATGTGGAGAGACGTTCGTTCATTTGGCACAAAGGGAACGGGTTGCAGGATAAACTTTTACTCTGGTTTCTCAGTCTGTTTCCTAGTGCCGGTTTGAAGTTCCTGCAGTTTTCACTGTAAAACCGAGTTGGAGCTAGTACCTCCCCATATATTTGTATGGAGTGGAGTTTGCAAGTGAAAAGAAACTTTGTGTTCCCAACAAGATAGGTGAAGGACGGCTTTCACACACAGTTATCTCTCAGACCTGACCATGTGTAGAGACGTTCGTTCATGTAGCACAAATGGAACCGGTTGCAGGAGAAACTTTTACTCTGGTTTCTCAGTCTGATTCCTAGTGCCGGTTTGAAGTTCCTGCAGTTTTCACTGTAAAACCGAGTTGGACCTAGTAGCTCCCTTTATATATGAATGGAGTGGAGTTTGCAAGTGAAAAGATACTTTGTGTTCCCAACAAGCTATGTGAAGGACGGCTTTCACACACACTTATCTCTCAGAACTGAGCATGTGGAGAGACGTTCGTTCATCTAGCAATAATGGAACGGTTTGCAGGAGAAACTTTTACTCTGTTTTCTCAGTCTGTTTCCTAGTGCCTGTTTGAAGTTCCTGCAGTTTTCACTGTAAAACCGAGTTTGAGCTAGTACCTCCCCATATATATGTATGGAGTGGAGTTTGCAAGTGAAAAGATACTTTGTGTTCCCAACAAGCTAGGTGAAGTACGGCTTTCACACACACTTATCTCTCAGAACTGAGCATGTGGAGAGACTTTCGTTCATCTAGCACAAAGGGAAAGGGTTGTAGGAGAAACTATTTCTCTGTTTTCTCAGTCTGTTTCCTAGTGCCGGTTTCAAGTTCCTGCAGTATTCACTGTAAAACCGAGTTGGAGATAGTACCTCCCCATATATATGTATGGAGTGGAGTTTGCATGTGAAAAGAAACTTTGTGTTCCCTACAAGCTAGGTGGAGGAAGGCTTTCACACACACTTATCTCTCAGACCTGAGCATGTGGAGAGACGTTCGTTCATTTGGCACAAAGGGAACGGGTTGCAGGAGAAAATTTACTCTGGTTTCTCAGTCTGTTTCCTAGTGCCGGTTTGAAGTTCCTGCAGTTTTCACTGTAAAACCGAGTTGGAGCTAGTACCTCCCCATATATATGTATGGAGTGGAGTTTGCAAGTGAAAAGAAACTTTGTGTTCCCAACAAGCTAAGTGAAGTACGGCTTTCCCACACACTTATCTCTCTGAACTGAGCGTGTGGAAAGACGTTCGTTCATCTAGCACAAAGGGAACGGGTTGCAGGGGAAACTTTTACTCTAGTTTCTCAGTCTGTTTCCTAGTGCCGGTTTGAAGTTCCTGCAGTTTTCCCTGTAAAACCGTGTTGGAGCTAGTACCTCCCCATATATATGTATGGAGTGGAGTTTGCAAGTGAAAAGAAACTTTGTGTTCCCAACTAGCTAGGTGAAGTACGGCTTTCCCACACACTTATATCTCAGAACTGAGCATGTGGAGAGACGTTCGTTCATCTAGCACAAAGGGAACGGGTTGCAGGAGAATCTTTTACTTTGGTTTCTCAGTCTGTTTCCTAGTGCCGGTTTGAATTTCCTGCAGTTGTCACTGTAAAACCGAGTTGGAGCTAGTACCTCCCCATATATATGTATGGAGTGGAGTTTGCAAGTGAAAAGAAACTTTGTGTTCCCAACAAGCTAAGTGAAGGACGGCATTCACACACAGTTATCTCTCAGAACTGATCAGGTGGAGAGACGTTCGTTCATCTAGCACAAAGGGAACGGGTTGCAGGAGAATCTTTTACTTTGGTTTCTCAGTCTGTTTCCTAGTGCCGGTTTGAATTTCCTGCAGTTGTCACTGTAAAACCGAGTTGGAGCTAGTACCTCCCCATATATATGTATGGAGTGGAGTTTGCAAGTGAAAAGAAACTTTGTGTTCCCAACAAGCTAAGTGAAGGACGGCATTCACACACAGTTATCTCTCAGAACTGATCAGGTGGAGAGACGTTCGTTCATCTAGCACAAAGGGAACGGGTGGCAGGAGAAACTATTACTCTGGTTTCTCAGTCTGTCTCCTAGTGCCGGTTTGAAGTTCCTGCAGTTTTCACTGTAAAACCGAGTTGGAGCTAGTACCTCCCCATATATATATGTATGGATTGGAGTTTGCAAGTGAAAAGAAACTTTGTGTTCCCAACAAGCTAGGTGAAGGACGGCTTTCACACACACTTATCTCTCAGAACTGTGCATGTGGAGAGAAGTACGTTCATCTAGCACAAAGGGAAAGGGTTGCAAGAGAAACTTTTACTCTGGTTTCTCAGTCTGTTTCCTAGTGCCGGTTTGAAGTTCCTGCAGTTTTCACTGTAAAATCGGGTTGGAGCTAGTACCTCCCCATATATATGTATGGAGTGGAATTTGCAAGTGAAAAGAAACTTTGTGTTCCCAACAAGCTAGGTGAAGGACGGCTTTCACACACACTTATCTCTCAGAACTGAGCATGTGGAGAGACGTTCGTTCATCTAGCACAAAGGGAACGGGTTGCAGGAGAAACTTTTACTCTGGTTTCTCAGTCTGTTTCCTAGTGCCGGTTTGAAGTTCCTGCAGTTTTCACTTTAAAACCGAGTTGGAGCTAGTACCTCCCCATATATATGTATGGAGTGGAGTTTGCAAGTGAAAAGAAACTTTGTGTTCCCAACAAGCTAGGTGAAGGACGGCTTTCCCACACACTTATCTCTCAGAACTGAGCATGTGGAGAGACGTTCGTTCATCTAGCACAATGGGAACGGGTTGCAGGAGAAACTTTTACTCTGGTTTCTCAGTCTGTTTCCTAGTGCCGGTTTGAAATTCCTGCAGTTTTCACTGTAAAACCGAGTTGGATCTAGTACCTCCCCATATATATGTATGGAGTGGAGTTTGAAAGTGAAAAGAAACTTTGTGTTACCAACAAGCTAGGTGAAGGACGGCTTTCACACACACTTATCTCTCAGACCTGTGCATGTGGAGAGACTTTCGTTCATTTGGCACAAAGGGAACGGGTTGCAGGAGAAACTTTTTCTCTGGTTTCTCAGTCTGTTTCCTAGTGCCGGTTTGAAGTTCCTGCAGTTTTCACTGAAAAACCGAGTTGGAGCTAGTACCTACCCATATATATGTATGGAGTGGAGTTTGCAATTGAAAAGAAACTTTGTGTTCCCAACAAGCTAGGTGAAGGACGGCTTTCCCACACACTTATCTCTCAGAACTGAGCATGTGGAGAGACGTTCGTTCATCTAGCACAAAGGGAACGGGTTGCAGGGGAAACATTTACTCTGGTTTCTCAGTCTGTTTCCTAGTGCCGGTTTGAAGTTCCTGCATTTTCACTGTAAAACCGAGTTGGGGCTAGTACCTCCCCATATATATGTATGGAGTGGAGTTTGCAAGTGAAAAGAAACTTTGTGTTCCCAACTAGCTAGGTGAAGGACGGCTTTCCCACACACTTATCTCTCAGAACTGAGCATGTGGAGAGACGTTCGTTCATCTAGCACAAAGGGAACGGGTTGCAGGAGAAACTTTTACTCTGGTTTCTCAGTCTGTTTCCTAGTGCCGGTTTGAAGTTCCTGCAGTTTTCACTGTAAAACCGAGTTGGAGCTAATACCTCCCCATATATATGTATGGAGTGGAGTTTGCAAGTGAAAAGAAACTTTGTGTTCCCAACTAGCTAGGTGAAGGTCGGCTTTCACACACACTTATCTCTCAGAACTGAGCATGTGGAGAGACGTTCGTTCATCTAGCACAAAGGGAACGGGTTGCAGGAGAAACTTTTACTCTGGTTTCTCAGTCTGTTTCCTAGTGCCGGTTTGAAGTTCCTGCAGTTGTCACTGTAAAACCGAGTTGGAGCTATTACCTCCCCATATATATGTATGGAGTGGAGTTTGCAAGTGAAAAGAAACTTTGTGTTCCCAAAAAGCTAGGTGAAGGACGGCTTTCACACACACTTATCTCTCAGAACTGAGCATGTGGAGAGACGTTCGTTCATCTAGCAAAAAGGGAAAGGGTTGAAGGAGAAACTTTTACTCTGGTTTCTCAGTCTGTTTCCTAGTGCCGGTTTGAAGTTCCTGCAATTTTCACTGTAAAACCGAGTTGGAGCTAGTACCTCTCCATATATATGTATGGAGTGGAGTTTGCAAGTGAAAAGAACTTTGTGTTCCCAACAAGATAGGTGAAGGACGGCTTTCACACACACTTATCTCTCAGAACTGATCATTTGGAGAGACGTTCGTTCATCTAGCACAAAGGAACGGGTTGCAGGAGAAACTTTTACTCTGGTTTCTCAGTCTGTTTCCTAGTGCCAGTTTGAAGTTCCTGCAGTTTTCACTGTAAAACCGAGTTGGAGCTAGTACCTCCCCATATATATGTATGAAGTGAAGTTTGCCAGTGAAAAGAAACTTTGTGTTCCCAACAAGCTAGGTGAAGGACGGCTTTCACACACACTTATCTCTCAGAACTTAGCATGTGGAGAGACGTTCGTTCATTTGGCACAAAGGGAACGGGTTGCAGGAGAAACTTTTACTCTGGTTTCTCAGTCTGTTTCCTAGTGCCTGTTTGAAGTTCCTGCAGTTTTCACTGTAAAACCGAGTTGGAGCTAGTACCTCCCCATATATTTGTATGGAGTGGAGTTTGCAAGTGAAAAGAAACTTTGTGTTCCCAACAAGATAGGTGAAGGACGGCTTTCACACACAGTTATCTCTCAGACCTGACCATGTGTAGAGACGTTCGTTCATCTAGCACAAATGGAACCGGTTGCAGGAGAAACTTTTACTCTGGTTTCTCAGTCTGTTTCCTAGTGCCGGTTTGAAGTTCCTGCAGTTTTCACTGTAAAACCGAGTTGGACCTAGTAGCTCCCTTTATATATGAATGGAGTGGAGTTTGCAAGTGAAAAGATACTTTGTGTTCCCAACAAGCTATGTGAAGGACGGCTTTCACACACACTTATCTCTCAGAACTGAGCATGTGGAGAGACGTTCGTTCATCTAGCAATAATGGAACGGTTTGCAGGAGAAACTTTTACTCTGTTTTCTCAGTCTGTTTCCTAGTGCCTGTTTGAAGTTCCTGCAGTTTTCACTGTAAAACCGAGTTTGAGCTAGTACCTCCCCATATATATGTATGGAGTGGAGTTTGCAAGTGAAAAGATACTTTGTGTTCCCAACAAGCTAGGTGAAGTACGGCTTTCACACACACTTATCTCTCAGAACTGAGCATGTGGAGAGACTTTCGTTCATCTAGCACAAAGGGAAAGGGTTGCAGGAGAAACTATTTCTCTGTTTTCTCAGTCTGTTTCCTAGTGCCGGTTTCAAGTTCCTGCAGTATTCACTGTAAAACCGAGTTGGAGATAGTACCTCCCCATATATATGTATGGAGTGGAGTTTGCATGTGAAAAGAAACTTTGTGTTCCCTACAAGCTAGGTGGAGGAAGGCTTTCACACACACTTATCTCTCAGACCTGAGCATGTGGAGAGACGTTCGTTCATTTGGCACAAAGGGAACGGGTTGCAGGAGAAAATTTACTCTGGTTTCTCAGTCTGTTTCCTAGTGCCGGTTTGAAGTTCCTGCAGTTTTCACTGTAAAACCGAGTTGGAGCTAGTACCTCCCCATATATATGTATGGAGTGGAGTTTGCAAGTGAAAAGAAACTTTGTGTTCCCAACAAGCTAAGTGAAGTACGGCTTTCCCACACACTTATCTCTCTGAACTGAGCGTGTGGAAAGACGTTCGTTCATCTAGCACAAAGGGAACGGGTTGCAGGGGAAACTTTTACTCTAGTTTCTCAGTCTGTTTCCTAGTGCCGGTTTGAAGTTCCTGCAGTTTTCCCTGTAAAACCGTGTTGGAGCTAGTACCTCCCCATATATATGTATGGAGTGGAGTTTGCAAGTGAAAAGAAACTTTGTGTTCCCAACTAGCTAGGTGAAGTACGGCTTTCCCACACACTTATATCTCAGAACTGAGCATGTGGAGAGACGTTCGTTCATCTAGCACAAAGGGAACGGGTTGCAGGAGAATCTTTTACTTTGGTTTCTCAGTCTGTTTCCTAGTGCCGGTTTGAATTTCCTGCAGTTGTCACTGTAAAACCGAGTTGGAGCTAGTACCTCCCCATATATATGTATGGAGTGGAGTTTGCAAGTGAAAAGAAACTTTGTGTTCCCAACAAGCTAAGTGAAGGACGGCATTCACACACAGTTATCTCTCAGAACTGATCAGGTGGAGAGACGTTCGTTCATCTAGCACAAAGGGAACGGGTTGCAGGAGAATCTTTTACTTTGGTTTCTCAGTCTGTTTCCTAGTGCCGGTTTGAATTTCCTGCAGTTGTCACTGTAAAACCGAGTTGGAGCTAGTACCTCCCCATATATATGTATGGAGTGGAGTTTGCAAGTGAAAAGAAACTTTGTGTTCCCAACAAGCTAAGTGAAGGACGGCATTCACACACAGTTATCTCTCAGAACAGATCAGGTGGAGAGACGTTCGTTCATCTAGCACAAAGGGAACGGGTGGCAGGAGAAACTATTACTCTGGTTTCTCAGTCTGTCTCCTAGTGCCGGTTTGAAGTTCCTGCAGTTTTCACTGTAAAACCGAGTTGGAGCTAGTACCTCCCCATATATATATGTATGGATTGGAGTTAGCAAGTGAAAAGAAACTTTGTGTTCCCAACAAGCTAGGTGAAGGACGGCTTTCACACACACTTATCTCTCAGAACTGTGCATGTGGAGAGAAGTACGTTCATCTAGCACAAAGGGAAAGGGTTGCAAGAGAAACTTTTACTCTGGTTTCTCAGTCTGTTTCCTAGTGCCGGTTTGAAGTTCCTGCAGTTTTCACTGTAAAATCGGGTTGGAGCTAGTACCTCCCCATATATATGTATGGAGTGGAATTTGCAAGTGAAAAGAAACTTTGTGTTCCCAACAAGCTAGGTGAAGGACGGCTTTCACACACACTTATCTCTCAGAACTGAGCATGTGGAGAGACGTTCGTTCATCTAGCACAAAGGGAACGGGTTGCAGGAGAAACTTTTACTCTGGTTTCTCAGTCTGTTTCCTAGTGCCGGTTTGAAGTTCCTGCAGTTTTCATTGTAAAATCGAGTTGGAGCTAGTACCTCCCCATATATATGTATGGAGTGGAGTTTACAAGTGAAAAGAAACTTTGTGTTCCCAACAAGCTAGGTGAAGGACGGCTTTCACACACACTTATCTCTCAGAACTGAGCATGTGGAGAGACGTTCGTTCATCTAGCAAAAAGGGAACGGGTTGCAGGAGAAACATTTACTCTGGTTTCTCAGTCTGTTTCCTAGTGCCGGTTTGAAGTTCCTGCAGTTTTCACTGTAAAACCGAGTTGGAGCTAGTACCTCACCATATATATGTATGGAGTGGAGTTTGCAAGTGAAAAGAAACTTTGTTTTCCCAACAAGCTAGTTGAAGGACGGCTTCCCCACACACTTATCTCTCAGAACTGAGCATGTGGAGAGACGTTCGTTCATCTAGCACAAAGGGAACGGGTTGCAAGGGAAACTTTTACTCTGGTTTCTCAGTCAGTTTCCTAGTGCCGGTTAGAAGTTCCTGCAGTTTTCACTGTAAAACCGAGTTGGAGCTAGTACCTCCCCATATATATGTATGGATTGGAGTTTGCAAGTGAAAAGAAACTTTGTGTTCCCAACAAGCTAGGTGAATGACGGCTTTCCCACACACTTATTTCTCAGACCTGTGCATGTGGAGAGACGTTCGTTCATTTGGCACAAAGGGAATGGGTTGCAGGAGAAACTTTTACTCTGGTTTCTCAGTCTGTTTCCTTGTGCCGATTTGAAGTTCCTATAGTTTGCACTGTAAAACAGAGTTGGAACTAGTACCTCCCCATATATATGTATGGAGTGGAGTTTGCAAGTGAAAAGAAACTTTGTGTTCCCAACAAGCTAGGTGAAGGACGGCTTTCACACACACTTATCTCTCAGAAATGAGCATGTGGAGAGACGTTCGTTCATCTAGCACAAAGGGAACGGGTTGCAGGAGAAACTTTTACTCTGGTTTCTCAGTCTGTTTCCTAGTGCCGGTTTGAAGTTCCTGCAGTTTTCACTGTAAAACCGAGTTGGAGCTAGTACCTCCCCATATATATGTATGGAGTGGAGTTTGCAAGTGAAAAGAAACTTTGTGTTCCCAACAAGCTAGGTGAAGGACGGCTTTCCCACACACTTATCTCTCAGAACTGAGCATGTGGAGAGACGTTCGTTCATCTAGCACAATGGGAACGGGTTGCAGGAGAAACTTTTACTCTGGTTTCTCAGTCTGTTTCCTAGTGCCGGTTTGAAATTCCTGCAGTTTTCACTGTAAAACCGAGTTGGATCTAGTACCTCCCCATATATATGTATGGAGTGGAGTTTGAAAGTGAAAAGAAACTTTGTGTTACCAACAAGCTAGGTGAAGGACGGCTTTCACACACACTTATCTCTCAGACCTGTGCATGTGGAGAGACTTTCGTTCATTTGGCACAAAGGGAACGGGTTGCAGGAGAAACTTTTACTCTGGTTTCTCGGTCTGTTTCCTAGTGCCGGTTTGAAGTTCCTGCAGTTTTCACTGAAAAACCGAGTTGGAGCTAGTACCTCCCCATATATATGTATGGAGTGGAGTTTGCAATTGAAAAGAAACTTTGTGTTCCCAACAAGCTAGGTGAAGGACGGCTTTCCCACTCACTTATCTCTCAGAACTGAGCATGTGGAGAGACGTTCGTTCATCTAGCACAAAGGGAACGGGTTGCAGGGGAAACATTTACTCTGGTTTCTCAGTCTGTTTCCTAGTGCCGGTTTGAAGTTCCTGCATTTTCACTGTAAAACCGAGTTGGGGCTAGTACCTCCCCATATATATGTATGGAGTGGAATTTGCAAGTGAAAAGAAACTTTGTGTTCCCAACTAGCTAGATGAAGGACGGCTTTCCCACACACTTATCTCTCAGAACTGAGCATGTGGAGAGACGTTCGTTCATCTAGCACAAAGGGAACGGGTTGCAGGAGAAACTTTTTCTCTGGTTTCTCAGTCTGTTTCCTAGTGCCGGTTTGAAGTTCCTGCAGTTTTCACTGTAAAACCGAGTTGGAGCTAATACCTCCCCATATATATGTATGGAGTGGAGTTTGCAAGTGAAAAGAAACTTTGTGTTCCCAACTAGCTAGGTGAAGGTCGGCTTTCACACACACTTATCTCTCAGAACTGAGCATGTGGAGAGACGTTCGTTCATCTAGCACAAAGGGAACGGGTTGCAGGTGAAACTTTTACTCTGGTTTCTCAGTCTGTTTCCTAGTGCCGGTTTGAAGTTCCTGCAGTTGTCACTGTAAAACCGAGTTGGAGCTATTACCTCCCCATATATATGTATGGAGTGGAGTTTGCAAGTGAAAAGAAACTTTGTGTTCCCAAAAAGCTAGGTGAAGGACGGCTTTCACACACACTTATCTCTTAGAACTGAGCATGTGGAGAGACGTTCGTTCATCTAGCAAAAAGGGAAAGGGTTGAAGGAGAAACTTTTACTCTGGTTTCTCAGTCTGTTTCCTAGTGCCGGTTTGAAGTTCCTGCAATTTTCACTGTAAAACCGAGTTGGAGCTAGTACCTCTCCATATATATGTATGGAGTGGAGTTTGCAAGTGAAAAGAACTTTGTGTTCCCAACAAGCTAGGTGAAGGACGGCTTTCACACACAGTTATCTCTCAGAACTGATCATTTGGAGAGACGTTCGTTCATCTAGCACAAAGGAACGGGTTGCAGGAGAAACTTTTACTCTGGTTTCTCAGTCTGTTTCCTAGTGCCGGTTTGAAGTTCCTGCAGTTTTCACTGTAAAACCGAGTTGGACCTAGTACCTCCCTTTATATATGAATGGAGTGGAGTTTGCAACTGAAAAGATACTTTGTGTTCCCAACAAGCTATGTGAAGGACGGCTTTCACACACACTTATCTCTCAGAACTGAGCATGTGGAGAGACGTTCGTTCATCTAGCAATAATGGAACGGTTTGCAGGAGAAACTTTTACTCTGTTTTCTCAGTCTGTTTCCTAGTGCCTGTTTGAAGTTCCTGCAGTTTTCACTGTAAAACCGAGTTTGAGCTAGTACCTCCCCATATATATTTATGGAGTGGAGTTTGCAAGTGAAAAGATACTTTGTGTTCCCAACAAGCTAGGTGAAGGACGGCTTTCACACACACTTATCTCTCAGAACTGAGCATGTGGAGAGACTTTCGTTCATCTAGCACAAAGGGAAAGGGTTGCAGGAGAAACTTTTTCTCTGTTTTCTCAGTCTGTTTCCTAGTGCCGGTTTCAAGTTCCTGCAGTATTCACTGTAAAACCGAGTTGGAGATAGTACCTCCCCATATATATGTATGGAGTGGAGTTTGCATGTGAAAAGAAACTTTGTGTTCCCAACAAGCTAGGTGGAGGAAGGCTTTCACACACACTTATCTCTCAGACCTGAGCATGTGGAGAGACGTTCGTTCATTTGGCACAAAGGGAACGGGATGCAGGAGAAAATTTACACTGGTTTCTCAGTCTGTTTCCTAGTGCCGGTTTGAAGTTCCTGCAGTTTTCACTGTAAAACCGAGTTGGAGCTAGTACCTCCCCATATATATGTATGGAGTGGAGTTTGCAAGTGAAAAGAAACTTTGTGTTCCCAACAAGCTAAGTGAAGTACGGCTTTCCCACACACTTATCTCTCAGAACTGAGCGTGTGGAAAGACGTTCGTTCATCTAGCACAAAGGGAACGGGTTGCAGGGGAAACTTTTACTCTGGTTTCTCAGTCTGTTTCCTAGTGCCGGTTTGAAGTTCCTGCAGTTTTCACTGTAAAACCGTGTTGGAGCTAGAACCTCCCCATATATATGTATGGAGTGGAGTTTGCAAGTGAAAAGAAACTTTGTGTTCCCAACTAGCTAGGTGAAGTACGGCTTTCCCACACACTTATATCTCAGAACTGAGCATGTGGAGAGACGTTCGTTCATCTAGCACAAAGGGAAAGGGTTGCAAGAGAAACTTTTACTCTGGTTTCTCAGTCTGTTTCCTAGTGCCGGTTTGAAGTTCCTGCAGTTTTCACTGTAAATTCGGGTTGGAGCTAGTACCTCCCCATATATATGTATGGAGTGGAATTTGCAAGTGAAAAGAAACTTTGTGTTCCCAACAAGCTAGGTGAAGGACGGCTTTCACACACACTTATCTCTCAGAACTGAGCATGTGGAGAGACGTTCGTTCATCTAGCACAAAGGGAACGGGTTGCAGGAGAAACTTTTACTCTGGTTTCTCAGTCTGTTTCCTAGTGCCGGTTTGAAGTTCCTGCAGTTTTCATTGTAAAATCGAGTTGGAGCTAGTACCTCCCCACATATCTGTATGGATTAGAGTTTGCAAGTGAAAAGAAACTTTGTGTTCCCAACAAGCTAGGTGAAGGACGGCTTTCACACACACTTATCTCACAGAACTGAGCATGTGGAGAGACGTTCGTTCATCTAGCAAAAATGGAATGGGTTGCAGGGGAAACTTTTACTCTGGTTTCTCAGTCTGTTTCCTAGGGCCGGTTTGAATTTCCTGCAGTTTTCACTGTAAAACCGAGTTGGAGCTAGTACCTCCCCATATATATGTATGGAGTGGAGTTTGCAAGTGAAAAGAAACTTTGTGTTCCCAACAAGCTAGGTGAAGGACGGCTTTCACACACACTTATCTCTCAGAACTGAGCTTGTGGAGAGACGTTCGTTCATCTAGCACAAAGTGAAAAGTTTGCAGGAGAAACTTTTACTCTGGTTTCTCAGTCTGTTTCCTAGTGCCGGTTTGAAGTTCCTGCAGTTTTCACTGTAAAACCGAGTTGGACCTAGTACCTCCCTTTATATATGAATGGAGTGGAGTTTGCAAGTGAAAAGATACTTTGTGTTCCCAACAAGCTATGTGAAGGACGGCTTTCACACACACTTATCTCTCAGAACTGAGCATGTGGAGAGACGTTCGTTCATCTAGCAATAATGGAACGGTTTGCAGGAGAAACTTTTACTCTGTTTTCTCAGTCTGTTTCCTAGTGCCTGTTTGAAGTTCCTGCAGTTTTCACTGTAAAACCGAGTTTGAGCTAGTACCTCCCCATATATATGTATGGAGTGGAGTTTGCAAGTGAAAAGATACTTTGTGTTCCCAACAAGCTAGGTGAAGTACGGCTTTCACACACACTTATCTCTCAGAACTGAGCATGTGGAGAGACTTTCGTTCATCTAGCACAAAAGGAAAGGGTTGCAGGAGAAACTTTTTCTCTGTTTTCTCAGTCTGTTTCCTAGTGCCGGTTTGAACTTCCTGCAGTATTCACTGTAAAACCGAGTTGGAGATAGTACCTCCCCATATATATGTATGGAGTGGAGTTTGCATGTGAAAAGAAACTTTGTGTTCCCAACAAGCTAGGTGGAGGAAGGCTTTCACACACACTTATCTCTCAGACCTGAGCATGTGGAGAGACGTTCGTTCATCTAGCACAAAGGGAACGGGTTGCAAGAGAAACTATTACTCTGGTTTCTCAGTCTGTTTCCTAGTCCCGGTTTGAAGTTCCTGCAGTTTTCACTGTAAAACAGAGTTGGAGCTAGTACCTCCCCATATATATATGTATGGATTGGAGTTTGCAAGTGAAAAGAAACTTTGTGTTCCCAACAAGCTAGGTGAAGGACGGCTTTCACACACACTTATCTCTCAGAAATGAGCATGTGGAGAGAAGTACGTTCATCTAGCACAAAGGGAAAGGGTTGCAAGAGAAACTTTTACTCTGGTTTCTCAGTCTGTTTCCTAGTGCCGGTTTGAAGTTCCTGCAGTTTTCACTGTAAAATCGAGTTGGAGCTAGTACTTCCCCATATATATGTATGGAGTGGAGTTTGCATGTGAAAAGAAACTTTGTGTTCCCAACAAGCTAGGTGGAGGAAGGCTTTCACACACACTTATCTCTCAGACCTGAGCATGTGGAGAGACGTTCGTTCATTTGGCACAAAGGGAACGGGATGCAGGAGAAAATTTACACTGGTTTCTCAGTCTGTTTCCTAGTGCCGGTTTGAAGTTCCTGCAGTTTTCACTGTAAAACCGAGTTGGAGCTAGTACCTCCCCATATATATGTATGGAGTGGAGTTTGCAAGTGAAAAGAAACTTTGTGTTCCCAACAAGCTAAGTGAAGTACGGCTTTCCCACACACTTATCTCTCAGAACTGAGCGTGTGGAAAGACGTTCGTTCATCTAGCACAAAGGGAACGGGTTGCAGGGGAAACTTTTACTCTGGTTTCTCAGTCTGTTTCCTAGTGCCGGTTTGAAGTTCCTGCAGTTTTCACTGTAAAACCGTGTTGGAGCTAGAACCTCCCCATATATATGTATGGAGTGGAGTTTGCAAGTGAAAAGAAACTTTGTGTTCCCAACTAGCTAGGTGAAGTACGGCTTTCCCACACACTTATATCTCAGAACTGAGCATGTGGAGAGACGTTCGTTCATCTAGCACAAAGGGAAAGGGTTGCAAGAGAAACTTTTACTCTGGTTTCTCAGTCTGTTTCCTAGTGCCGGTTTGAAGTTCCTGCAGTTTTCACTGTAAATTCGGGTTGGAGCTAGTACCTCCCCATATATATGTATGGAGTGGAATTTGCAAGTGAAAAGAAACTTTGTGTTCCCAACAAGCTAGGTGAAGGACGGCTTTCACACACACTTATCTCTCAGAACTGAGCATGTGGAGAGACGTTCGTTCATCTAGCACAAAGGGAACGGGTTGCAGGAGAAACTTTTACTCTGGTTTCTCAGTCTGTTTCCTAGTGCCGGTTTGAAGTTCCTGCAGTTTTCATTGTAAAATCGAGTTGGAGCTAGTACCTCCCCACATATCTGTATGGATTAGAGTTTGCAAGTGAAAAGAAACTTTGTGTTCCCAACAAGCTAGGTGAAGGACGGCTTTCACACACACTTATCTCACAGAACTGAGCATGTGGAGAGACGTTCGTTCATCTAGCAAAAATGGAATGGGTTGCAGGGGAAACTTTTACTCTGGTTTCTCAGTCTGTTTCCTAGGGCCGGTTTGAATTTCCTGCAGTTTTCACTGTAAAACCGAGTTGGAGCTAGTACCTCCCCATATATATGTATGGAGTGGAGTTTGCAAGTGAAAAGAAACTTTGTGTTCCCAACAAGCTAGGTGAAGGACGGCTTTCACACACACTTATCTCTCAGAACTGAGCTTGTGGAGAGACGTTCGTTCATCTAGCACAAAGTGAAAAGTTTGCAGGAGAAACTTTTACTCTGGTTTCTCAGTCTGTTTCCTAGTGCCGGTTTGAAGTTCCTGCAGTTTTCACTGTAAAACCGAGTTGGACCTAGTACCTCCCTTTATATATGAATGGAGTGGAGTTTGCAAGTGAAAAGATACTTTGTGTTCCCAACAAGCTATGTGAAGGACGGCTTTCACACACACTTATCTCTCAGAACTGAGCATGTGGAGAGACGTTCGTTCATCTAGCAATAATGGAACGGTTTGCAGGAGAAACTTTTACTCTGTTTTCTCAGTCTGTTTCCTAGTGCCTGTTTGAAGTTCCTGCAGTTTTCACTGTAAAACCGAGTTTGAGCTAGTACCTCCCCATATATATGTATGGAGTGGAGTTTGCAAGTGAAAAGATACTTTGTGTTCCCAACAAGCTAGGTGAAGTACGGCTTTCACACACACTTATCTCTCAGAACTGAGCATGTGGAGAGACTTTCGTTCATCTAGCACAAAAGGAAAGGGTTGCAGGAGAAACTTTTTCTCTGTTTTCTCAGTCTGTTTCCTAGTGCCGGTTTGAACTTCCTGCAGTATTCACTGTAAAACCGAGTTGGAGATAGTACCTCCCCATATATATGTATGGAGTGGAGTTTGCATGTGAAAAGAAACTTTGTGTTCCCAACAAGCTAGGTGGAGGAAGGCTTTCACACACACTTATCTCTCAGACCTGAGCATGTGGAGAGACGTTCGTTCATCTAGCACAAAGGGAACGGGTTGCAAGAGAAACTATTACTCTGGTTTCTCAGTCTGTTTCCTAGTCCCGGTTTGAAGTTCCTGCAGTTTTCACTGTAAAACAGAGTTGGAGCTAGTACCTCCCCATATATATATGTATGGATTGGAGTTTGCAAGTGAAAAGAAACTTTGTGTTCCCAACAAGCTAGGTGAAGGACGGCTTTCACACACACTTATCTCTCAGAAATGAGCATGTGGAGAGAAGTACGTTCATCTAGCACAAAGGGAAAGGGTTGCAAGAGAAACTTTTACTCTGGTTTCTCAGTCTGTTTCCTAGTGCCGGTTTGAAGTTCCTGCAGTTTTCACTGTAAAATCGAGTTGGAGCTAGTACCTCCCCATATATATGTATGGAGTGGAATTTGCAAGTGAAAAAAAACTTTGTGTTTCCAACAAGCTAGGTGAAGGACGGCTTTCACACACACTTATCTCTCAGAACTGAGCATGTGGAGAGACGTTCGTTCATCTAGCACAAAGGGAACGGGTTGCAGGAGAAACTTTTACTCTGGTTTCTCAGTCTGTTTCCTAGTGCCGGTTTGAAGTTCCTGCAGTTTTCATTGTAAAATCGAGTTGGAGCTAGTACCTCCCCACATATCTGTATGGATTAGAGTTTGCAAGTGAAAAGAAACTTTGTGTTCCCAACAAGCTAGGTGAAGGACGGCTTTCACACACACTTATCTCACAGAACTGAGCATGTGGAGAGACGTTCGTTCATCTAGCACAAAGGGAATGGGTTGCAGGGGAAACTTTTACTCTGGTTTCTCAGTCTGTTTCCTAGTGCCGGTTTGAAGTTCCTGCAGTTTTCACTGTAAAACTGAGTTGGAGCTAGTACCTCCCCATATATATGTATGGAGTGGAGTTTGCAAGTGAAAAGAAACTTTGTGTTCCCAACAAGCTAAGTGAAGGACGGCATTCACACACAGTTATCTCTCAGAACTGATCAGGTGGAGAGACGTTCGTTCATCTACCACAAAGGGAACGGGTTGCAGGAGAAACTATTACTCTGGTTTCTCAGTCTGTTTCCTAGTGCCGGTTTGAAGTTCCTGTAGTTTTCACTGTAAAACCGAGTTGGAGCTAGTACCTCCCCATATATATATGTATGGATTGGGGTTTGCAAGTGAAAAGAAACTTTGTGTTCCCAACAAGCTAGGTGAAGGACGGCTTTCACACACACTTATCTCTCAGAACTGAGCTTGTGGAGAGACGTTCGTTCATCTAGCACAAAGGGAACGGGTTGCAGGAGAAACTTTTACTCTGGTTTCTCAGTCTGTTTCCTAGTGCCGGTTTGAAGTTCCTGCAGTTTCACTGTAAAACTGAGTTGGAGCTAGTACCTCCCAATATATATGTATGGATTGGAGTTTGAAAGTGAAAAGAAACTTTGTGTTCCCAACAAGCTAGGTGAAGGACGGGTTTCCCACACACTTATATCTCAGAACTGAGCATGTGGAGAGACGTTCGTTCATCTAGCACAAAGGGAACGGGTTGCAGGAGAAACTTTTACTCTGGTTTCTCAGTCTGTTTCCTAGTGCCGGTTTGAAGTTCCTGCAGTTTTCACTGTAAAACCGTTTTGGAGCTAGTACCTCCCCATATATATGTATGGAGTGGAGTTTGCAAGTGAAAAGAAACTTTGTGTTCCCAACAAGCTAGGTGAAGATCGGCTTTCACACACAATTATCTCTCAGACCTGAGCATGTGGAGAGACGTTCGTTCATTTGGCACAATGGGAACGGGTTGCAGGAGAAATTTTTACTCTGGTTTCTCAGTCTGTTTCCTAGTGCCGGTTTGAAGTTCCTGCAGTTTTCACTGTAAAACCGACTTGGAGTTTGTACCTCCCCATATATATGTATGGAGTGGAGTTTGCAAGTGAAAAGAAACTTTGTGTTCCCAACAAGCTAGGTGAAGGACGGCTTTCACACACAGTTATCTCTCAGAACTGATCATTTGGAGAGACGTTCGTTCATCTAGCACAAAGGAACGGGTTGCAGGAGAAACTTTTACTCTGGTTTCTCAGTCTGTTTCCTAGTGCCGGTTTGAAGTTCCTGCAGTTTTCACTGTAAAACCGAGTTGGAGCTAGTACCTCCCTTTATATATGAATGGAGTGGAGTTTGCAAGTGAAAAGATACTTTGTGTTCCCAACAAGCTATGTGAAGGACGGCTTTCACACACACTTATCTCTCAGAACTGAGCATGTGGAGACACGTTCGTTCATCTAGCAATAATGGAACGGGTTGCAGGAGAGACTTTTACTCTGTTTTCTCAGACTGTTTCCTAGTGCCTGTTTGAAGTTCCTGCAGTTTTCACTGTAAAACCGAGTTGGAGCTAGTACCTCCCCATATATATGTATGGAGTGGTGTTTGCAAGTGAAAAGATACTTTGTGTTCCCAACAAGCTAGGTGAAGTACGGCTTTCACACACACTTATCTATCAGAACTGAGCATGTGGAGAGACTTTCGTTCATCTAGCACAAAGGGAAAGGGTTGCAGGAGAAACTTTTTCTCTGTTTTCTCAGTCTGTTTCCTAGTGCCGGTTTGAAGTTCCTGCAGTATTCACTGTAAAACCGAGTTGGAGCTAGTACCTACCCATATATATGTATGGAGTGGAGTTTGCATGTGAAAAGAAACTTTGTGTTCCCAACAAGCTAGGTGAAGGACGGCTTTCACACACACTTATCTCTCAGACCTGAGCATGTGGAGAGACGTTCGTTCATTTGGCACAAAGGGAACGGGTTGCAGGAGAAAATTTACTCTGGTTTCTCAGTCTGTTTCCTAGTGCCGGTTTGAAGTTCCTGCAGTTTTCACTGTAAAACCGAGTTGGAGCTAGTACCTCCCCATATATATGTATGGAGTGGAGTTTGCAAGTGAAAAGAAACTTTGTGTTCCCAACAAGCTAGGTGAAGGACGGCTTTCACACACAGTTATCTCTCAGAACTGAGCATGTGGAGAGACTTTCGTTCATCTAGCACAAAGGGAACGGGTTGCAGGAGAAACTTTTACTCTGTTTTCTCAGTCTGTTTCCTAGTGCCGGTTTGAAGTTCCTGCAGATTTCACTGTAAAACCGAGTTGGAGCTAGTACCTCCCCATATATATGTATGGAGTGGAGTTTGCAAGTGAAAAGAAACTTTGTGTTCCCAACAAGCTAGGTGAAGGACGGCTTTCACACACTCATATCCCTCAGAACTGAGCATGTGGAGAGACGTTCGTTCATCTAGCACAAAGGGAATGGGTTGCAGGAGAAACTATTACTCTGGTTTCTCAGTCTGTTTCCTAGTGCCGGTTTGAAGTTCCTGCAGTTTTCACTGTAAAACCGAGTTGGAGCTAATACTTCCCCATATATATGTATGGAGTGGAGTTATGAAGTGAAAAGAAACTTTGTGTTCCCAACAAGCTAGGTGAAGGACGGATTTCACACACACTTATCTCTCAGACCTGAGCATGTGGAGAGACGTTCGTTCATCTAGCACAAAGGGAATGGGTTGCAGGAGAAACTATTACTCTGGTTTCTCAGTCTGTTTCCTAGTGCCGGTTTGAAGTTCCTGCAGTTTTCACTGTAAAACCGAGTTGGAGCTAGTACCTCCCCACATATCTGTATGGATTGGAGTTTGCAAGTGAAAAGAAACTTTGTGTTCCCAACAAGCTAGGTGAAGGACGGTTTTCACACACACTTATCTCTCAGAACTGAGCATGTGGAGAGACGTTCGTTCATCTAGCACAAAGGGAATGGGTTGCAGGAGAAACTATTACTCTGGTTTCTCAGTCTGTTTCCTAGTGCCGGTTTGAAGTTCCTGCAGTTTTCACAGTAAAACCGAGTTGGAGCTAGTACCTCCCCACATATCTGTATGGATTGGAGTTTGCAAGTGAAAAGAAACTTTGTGTTCCCAACAAGCTAGGTGAAGGACGGTTTTCACACACACTTATCTCTCAGAACTGAGCATGTGGAGAGACGTTCGTTCATCTAGCACAAAGGGAATGGGTTGCAAGGGAAACTTTTACTCTGGTTTCTCAGTCTGTTTCCTAGGGCCGGTTTGAATTTCCTGCAGTTTTCACTGTAAAACCGAGTTGGAGCTAGTACCACCCCATATATATGTATGGAGTGGAGTTTGCAAGTGAAAAGAAACTTTGTGTTCCCAACAAGCTAGGTGAAGGACGGATTTCACACACACTTATCTCTCAGACCTGAGCATGTGGAGAGACGTTCGTTCATCTAGCACAAAGGGAATGGGTTGCAGGAGAAACTATTACTCTGGTTTCTCAGTCTGTTTCCTAGTGCCGGTTTGAAGTTCCTGCAGTTTTCACTGTAAAACCGAGTTGGAGCTAGTACCTCCCCACATATCTGTATGGATTGGAGTTTGCAAGTGAAAAGAAACTTTGTGTTCCCAACAAGCTAGGTGAAGGACGGTTTTCACACACACTTATCTCTCAGAACTGAGCATGTGGAGAGACGTTCGTTCATCTAGCACAAAGGGAATGGGTTGCAAGGGAAACTTTTACTCTGGTTTCTCAGTCTGTTTCCTAGGGCCGGTTTGAATTTCCTGCAGTTTTCACTGTAAAACCGAGTTGGAGCTAGTACCACCCCATATATATGTATGGAGTGGAGTTTGCAAGTGAAAAGAAACTTTGTGTTCCCAACAAGCTAGGTGAAGGACGGCTATCACACACAATTATCTCTCAGAACTGAGCATGTGGAGAGACATTCGTTCATCTAGCACAAAAGGAACGGGTTGCAGGAGAAACTTTTACTCTGGTTTCTCAGTCTGTTTCCTAGTGCCGGTTTGAAGTTCCTGCAGTTTTCACTGTAAAACCGAGTTGGAGCTAGTACCTCCCCATATATATGTATGGAGTGGAGTTAGCAAGTGAAAAGAAACTTTGTGTTCCCAACAAGCTAGGTGAAGGACGGCTTTCACACACACTTATCTCTCAGAACTGAGCTTGTGGAGAGACGTTCGTTCATCTAGCACAAAGGGAACGGGTTGCAGGAGAAACTTTTACTCTGGTTTCTCAGTCTGTTTCCTAGTGCCGGTTTGAAGTTCCTGCAGTTTTCACTGTAAAACCGACTTGGAGCTAATACTTCCCCATATATATGTATGGAGTGGAGTTATGAAGTGAAAAGAAACTTTGTGTTCCCAACAAGCAAGGTGAAGGACGGATTTCACACACACTTATCTCTCAGACCTGAGCATGTGGAGAGACGTTCGTTCATCTAGCACAAAGGGAATGGGTTGCAGGAGAAACTATTACTCTGGTTTCTCAGTCTGTTTCCTAGTGCCGGTTTGAAGTTCCTGCAGTTGTCACTGTAAAACCGAGTTGGAGCTAGTACCTCCCCACATATCTGTATGGATTGGAGTTTGCAAGTGAAAAGAAACTTTGTGTTCCCAACAAGCTAGGTGAAGGACGGTTTTCACACACACTTATCTCTCAGAACTGAGCATGTGGAGAGACGTTCGTTCATCTAGCACAAAGGGAATGGGTTGCAAGGGAAACTTTTACTCTGGTTTCTCAGTCTGTTTCCTAGGGCCGGTTTGAATTTCCTGCAGTTTTCACTGTAAAACCGAGTTGGAGCTAGTACCACCCCATATATATGTATGGAGTGGAGTTTGCAAGTGAAAAGAAACTTTGTGTTCCCAACAAGCTAGGTGAAGGACGGCTATCACACACAATTATCTCTCAGAACTGAGCATGTGGAGAGACATTCGTTCATCTAGCACAAAAGGAACGGGTTGCAGGAGAAACTTTTACTCTGGTTTCTCAGTCTGTTTCCTAGTGCCGGTTTGAAGTTCCTGCAGTTTTCACTGTAAAACCGAGTTGGAGCTAGTACCTCCCCATATATATGTATGGAGTGGAGTTTGCAAGTGAAAAGAAACTTTGTGTTCCCAGCAAGCTAGGTGAAGGACGGCTTTCACACACACTTATCTCTCAGAACTGAGCTTGTGGAGAGACGTTCGTTCATCTAGCACAAAGGGAACGGGTTGCAGGAGAAACTTTTACTCTGGTTTCTCAGTCTGTTTCCTAGTGCCGGTTTGAAGTTCCTGCAGTTTCACTGTAAAATCGAGTTGGAGCTAGTACCTCCCAATATATATGTATGGAATGGAGTTTGAAAGTGAAAAGAAACTTTGTGTTCCCAAGAAGCTAGGTGAAGAACGGGTTTCCCACACAATTATATCTCAGAACTGAGCATGTGGAGAGACGTTCGTTCATCTAGCACAAAGGGAACGGGTTGCAGGAGAAACTTTTACTCTGATTTCTCAGTCTGTTTCATACTGCCGGTTTGAAGTTCCTGCAGTTTTCACTGTAAAACCGAATTGGAGCTAGTACTTCCCCATATATATGTATGGAGTGGAGTTTGCAAGTGAAAAGAAACTTTGTGTTCCCAACAAGCTAGGTGAAGGACGGCTTTCACACACACTTATCTCTCAGAACTCAGCATGTGGAGAGACGTTCGTTCATCTAGCACAAAGGAACGGGTTGCAGGAGTAACTTTTACTCTGGTTTCTCAGTCTGTTTCCTAGTGCCGGTTTGAAGTTCCTGCAGTTTTCACTGTAAAACCGAGTTGGAGCTAGTACCTCCCCATATATATGTATGGAGTGGAGTTTGCAACTGAAAAGATACTTTGTGTTCCCAACAAGCTATGTGAAGGACGGCTTTCACACACACTTATCTCTCAGAACTGAGCATGTGGAGAGACTTTCGTTCATCTAGCACAAAGGGAACGGGTGGCAGGAGAAACTTTTACTCTGTTTTCTCAGTCTGCTTCTTAGTGCCGGTTTGAAGTTCCTGCAGGTTTCACTGTAAAACCGAGTTGGAGTTTGTACCTCCCCATATATATGTATGGAGTGGAGTTTGCAAGTGAAAAGAAACTTTGTGTTCCCAACAAGCTAGGTGAAGGACGGCTTTCACACACACTTATCTCTCAGAACTGAGCATTTGGAGAGACGTTCGTTCATCTAGCACAAAGGGAACGGGTTGCAGGAGAAACTTTTACTCTGGTTTCTCAGTCTCTTTCCTAGTGCCGGTTTGAAGTTCCTGCAGTTTTCACTCAAAAACCGAGTTGGAGCTAGTACCTCCCCATATATATGTATGGAGTGGAGCTTGCAAGTGAAAAGAAACTTTGTGTTCCCAACAAGCTAGGTGAAGGACGGGTTTCCCACACACGTATCTCTCAGAACTGAGCATGTGGAGAGACGTTCGTTCATCTAGCACAAAGGAAACGGGTTGCAGGAGAAACTTTTACTCTGATTTCCCAGTCTGTTTCCTAGTGCCGGTTTGAAGTTCCTGCAGTTTTCATTGTAAAATCGAGTTGGAGCTAGTACCTCCCCACATATCTGTATGGATTAGAGTTTGCAAGTGAAAAGAAACTTTGTGTTCCCAACAAGCTAGGTGAAGGACGGCTTTCACACACACTTATCTCTCAGAACTGAGCATGTGGAGAGACGTTCGTTCATCTAGCACAAAGTGAAAAGGTTGCAGGAGAAACTTTTACTCTGGTTTCTCAGTCTGTTTCCTAGTGCCGGTTTGAAGTTCCTGCAGTTTTCACTGTAAAACCGAGTTGGACCTAGTACCTCCCTTTATATATGAATGGAGTGGAGTTTGCAAGTGAAAAGATACTTTGTGTTCCCAACAAGCTATGTGAAGGACGGCTTTCACACACACTTATCTCTCAGAAATGAGCATGTGGAGAGACGTTTGTTCATCTAGCACAAATTGAACGGGTTGCAGGAGAAACTTTTACTCTGGTTTCTCAGTCTGTTTCTTAGTGCCGGTTTGAAGTTCCTGCAGTTTTCACTGTAAAACCGAGTTGGAGCTATTACCTCCCAATATATATGTACGGAGTGGAGTTTGCAAGTGAAAAGAAACTTTGTGTTCCCAACAAGCTAGGTGAAGGACGGCTTTCACACACACTTATCTCTCAGAACTGAGCATGTGGAGAGACGTTCGTTCATCTAGCAAAAAGGGAAAGGGTTGAAGGAGAAACTTTTACTCTGGTTTCTCAGTCTGTTTCCTAGTGCCGGTTTGAAGTTCCTGCAATTTTCACTGTAAAACCGAGTTGGAGCTAGTACCTCCCCATATATATGTATGGAGTGGAGTTTGCAAGTGAAAAGATACTTTGTGTTCCCAACAAGCTAGGTGAAGGACGGCTTTCACACACAGTTATCTCTCAGAACTGATCATTTGGAGAGACGTTCGTTCATCTAGCACAAAGGAACGGGTTGCAGGAGAAACTTTTACTCTGGTTTCTCAGTCTGTTTCCTAGTGCCGGTTTGAAGTTCCTGCAGTTTTCACTGTAAAACCGAGTTGGAGCTAGTACCTCCCCATATATATGTATGAAGTGAAGTTTGCAAGTGAAAAGAAACTTTGTGTTCCCAACAAGCTAGGTGAAGGACAGCTTTCACACACACTTATCTCTCAGAACTGAGCATGTGGAGAGACGTTCGTTCATTTGGCACAAAGTGAACGGGTTGCAGGAGAAACTTTTACTCTGGTTTCTCAGTCTGTTTCCTAGTGCCGGTTTGAAGTTCCTGCAGTTTTCACTGTAAAACAGACTTGGGGCTAGTACCTCCCCATATATATGTATGGAGTGGAGTTTGCAAGTGAAAAGAAACTTTGTGTTCCCAACAAGATAGGTGAAGGACGGCTTTCACACACAGTTATCTCTCAGACCTGACCATGTGTAGAGACGTTCGTTCATCTAGCACAAATGGAACCGGTTGCAGGAGAAACTTTTACTCTGGTTTCTCAGTCTGTTTCCTAGTGCCGGTTTGAAGTTCCTGCAGTTTTCACTGTAAATCCGAGTTGGAGCTAGTACCTCCCCATATATATGTATGGATTGGAGTTTGCAAGTGAAAAGAAACTGTGTGTTCCCAACAAGCTAGGTGAAGGACGGCTTTCACACACAGTTATCTCTCAGAACTGATCATGTGGAGAGACGTTCGTTCATCTAGCACAAAAGGAACGGGTTGCAGGAGAAACTTTTACTCTGGTTTCTCAGTCTGTTTCCTAGTGCCGGTTTGAAGTTCCCGCAGTTTTCACTGCAAAACCGATTTCGAGCTCGTACCTCCCCATATATATGTATGGAGTGGAGTTTGTAAGTGAAAAGAAACTTTGTGTTCCCAACAAGCTAGGTGAAGTTCGGCTTTCACACACACTTATCTCTCAGACCTGAGCATGTGGAGAGACGTTCGTTCATCTAGCACAAAGGGAACGGGTTGCAGGAGAAACTTTTACTCTGTTTTCTCAGTCTGTTTCCTAGTGCCGGTTTGAAGTTCCTGCAGTTTTCACTGTAAAACCGTTTTGGAGCTAGTACCTCCCCATATATATGTATGGAGTGGAGTTTGCAAGTGAAAAGAAACTTTGTGTTCCCAACAAGCTAGGTGAAGTTCGGCTTTCAAACACAATTATCTCTCAGAACTGAGCATGTGGAGAGACGTTCGTTCATTTGGCACAATGGGAACGGGTTGCAGGAGAAATTTTTACTCTGGATTCTCAGTCTGTTTCCTAGTGCCGGTTTGAAGTTCCTGCAGTTTTCACTGTAAAACCGAGTTGGAGCTAGTACCTCCCCATATATATGTATGGAGTGGAATTTGCAAGTGAAAAGAAACTTTGTGTTCCCAACAAGCTAGGTGAAGGACGGCTTTCACACACACTTATCTCTCACAACTGAGCATGTTGGGAGACGTTCGTTCATTTGGCACAAAGTGAACGGGTTGCAGGAGAAATTTTACTCTGGTTTCTCAGTCTGTTTCCTAGTGCCGTTTTGAAGTTCCTGCAGTTTTCACTGTAAAACCGACCTGAAGCTAGTACCTCCCCATATATATGTATGGAGTGGAGTTTGCAAGTGAAAAGAGACTTTGTGTTCCCAACAAGCTAGGTGAAGGACGGCTTTCACACACACTTATCTCTCAGAACTGAGCATGTGGAGAGACGTTCGTTCATCTAGCACAAAGTGAAAAGGTTGCAGGAGAAACTTTTACTCTGGTTTCTCAGTCTGTTTCCTAGTGCCGGTTTGAAGTTCCTGCAGTTTTCACTGTAAAACCGAGTTGGACCTACTACCTCCCTTTATATATGAATGGAGTGGAGTTTGCAAGTGAAAAGATACTTTGTGTTCCCAACAAGCTATGTGAAGGACGGCTTTCACACACACTTATCTCTCAGAACTGAGCATGTGGAGAGACGTTCGTTCATCTAGCAACAATGGAACGGGTTGCAGGAGAAACTTTTACTCTATTTTCTCAGTCTGTTTCCTAGTGCCTGTTTGAAGTTCCTGCAGTTTTCACTGTAAAACAGAGTTGGAGCTAGTACTTCCCCATATATATGTATGGATTGGAGTTTGCAAGTGAAAAGAAACTTTGTGTTCCCAACAAGCTAGGTGAAGTACGGCTTTCACACACACTTATCTCTCAGAACTGAGCATGTGGAGAGACTTTCGTTCATCTAGCACACAGGGAAAGGGTTGCAGGAGAAACTTTTTCTCTGTATTCTCAGTCTGTTTCCTAGTGCCGGTTTGAAGTTCCTGCAGTTTTCACTGTAAAACCGAGTTGGAGCTAGTACCTCCCCATATATATGTATGGATTGGAGTTTGCAAGTGAAAAGAAACTTTGTGTTCCCAACAAGCTACGTGAAGGACGGCTTTCACACACACTTATCTCTCAGAACTGAGCATGTGGAGAGACTTTCGTTCATCTAGCACAAAGGGAACGGGTTGCAGGAGAAACTTTTACTCTGGTTTCTCAGTCTGTTTCCTAGTGCCGGTTTGAAGTTCCTGCAGTTTTCACTGTAAAACCGAGTTGGAGCTAGTACCTCCCCATATATATGTATGGAGTGGAGTTTGCAAGTGAAAAGAAACTTTGTGTTCCCAACAAGCTAGGTGAAGGACGGCTTTCACACACACTTATCTCTCAGAACTGAGCATGTGGAGAGACGTTCGTTCATTTGGCACAAAGGAACGGGTTGCAGGAGAAACTTTTACTCTGGTTTCTCAGTCTGTTTCCTAGTGCCGGTTTGAAGTTCCTGCAGTTTTCACTGTAAAACCGACTTGGAGCTAGTACCTCCCCATATATATGTATGGAGTGGAGTTTGCAAGTGAAAAGAAACTTTGTGTTCCCAACAAGCTAGGTGAAGGACGGCTTTCACACACACTTATCTCTCAGAACTGAGCATGTGGAGAGACGTCCGTTCATTTGGCACAAAGGGAACGGGATGCAGGAGAAACTTTTACTCTGGTTTCTCAGTCTGTTTCCTAGTGCCGGTTTGAAGTTCCTGCAGTTTTCACTGTAAAACCGAGTTGGAGCTAGTACCTCCCCATATATATGTATGGAGTGGAGTTTGCAAGTGAAAAGAAACTTTGTGTTCCCAACAAGCTAAGTGAAGTACGGCTTTCCCACACACTTATCTCTCAGAACTGAGCATGTGGAAAGACGTTCGTTCATCTAGCACAAAGGGAACGGGTTGCAGGGGAAACTTTTACTCTGGTTTCTCAGTCTGTTTCCTAGTGCCGGTTTGAAGTTCCTGCAGTTTTCACTGTAAAACCGTGTTGGAGCTTGTACCTCCCCATATATATGTATGGAGTGGAGTTTGCAAGTAAAAAGAAACTTTGTTTTCCCAACTAGCTAGGTGAAGGACGGCTTTCCCACACACTTATCTCTCAGAACTGAGCATGTGGAGAGACGTTCGTTCATCTAGCACAAAGGGAACGGGTTGCAGGGGAAACTTTTACTCTGGTTTCTCAGTCTGTTTCCTAGTGCCGGTTTGAATTTCCTGCAGTTGTCACTGTAAAACCGAGTTGGAGCTAGTACCTCCCCATATATATGTATGGAGTGGAGTTTGCAAGTGAAAAGAAACTTTGTGTTCTCAACAAGCTAGGTGAAGGACGGCTTTCACACACACTTATCTCTCAGAACTGAGCATGTGGAGAGACGTTCGTTCATCTAGCACAAAGGGAACGGGTTGCAGGAGAAATTTTTACTCTGGTTTCTCAGTCTGTTTCCTAGTGCCGGTTTGAAGTTCCTGCAGTTTTCACTGTAAAATCGAGTTGGAGCTAGTACCTCCCCACATATCTGTATGGATTGGAGTTTGCAAGTGAAAAGAAACTTTGTGTTCCCAACAAGCTAGGTGAAGGACGGCTTTCACACACACTTATCTCTCATAACTGAGCATGTGGAAAGACGTTCGTTCATCTAGCACAAAGGGAATGGGTTGCAGGGGAAACTTTTACTCTGGTTTCTCAGTCTGTTTCCTAGGGCCGGTTTGAATTTCCTGCAGTTTTCACTGTAAAACCGAGTTGGAGCTAGTACCTCCCCATATATATGTATGGAGTGGAGTTTGCTAGTGAAAAGAAACTTTGTGTTCCCAACAAGCTAGGTGAAGGACGGCTATCACACACAATTATCTCTCAGAACTGAGCATGTGGAGAGACGTTCGTTCATCTAGCACAAAAGGAACGGATTGCAGGAGAAACTTTTACTCTGGTTTCTCAGTCTGTTTCCTAGTGCCGGTTTGAAGTTCCTGCAGTTTCACTGTAAAATCGAGTTGGAGCTAGTACCTCCCCATATATATGTATGGAGTGGAGTTTGAAAGTGAAAAGAAACTTTGTGTTCCCAAGAAGCTAGGTGAAGAACGGGTTTCCCACACAATTATATCTCAGAACTGAGCATGTGGAGAGACGTTCGTTCATCTAGCACAAAGGGAACGGGTTGCAGGAGAAACTTTTACTCTGATTTCTCAGTCTGTTTCCTACTGCCGGTTTGAAGTTCCTGCAGATTTCACTGTAAAACCGAATTGGAGCTAGTACCTCCCCATATATATGTATGGAGTGGAGTTTGCAAGTGAAAAGAAACTTTGTGTTCCCAACAAGCTAGGTGAAGGACCGCTTTCACACACACTTATCTCTCAGAACTCAGCATGTGGAGAGACGTTCGTTCATCTAGCACAAAGGGAACGTGTTGCAGGAGAAACTTTTACTCTGATTTCTCAGTCTGTTTCCTAGTGCCGATTTGAAGTTCCTGCAGTTTTCACTGTAAAACCGAGTTGGAGCTAGTACCTCCCCATATATATGTATGGAGTGGAGTTTGCAAGTGAAAAGAAACTTTGTGTTCCCAACAAGCTAGGTGAAGGACGGCTTTCACACACACTTATCTCTCAAAACTGAGCATGTGGAGAGACGTTCGTTCATCTAGCCCAAAGGGAACGGGTTGCAGGAGAAATTTTTACTCTGGTATCTCAGTCTGTTTCCTAGTGCCGGATTGAAGTTCCTGCAGTTTTCACTGTAAAACCGAGTTGGAGCTAGTACCTCCCCGTATATATGTATGGAGTGGAATTTGCAAGTGAAAAGAAACTGTGTTCCCAACAAGCTAGGTGAAGGACGGCTTTCACACACACTTATCTCTCAGAACATAGAATGTGGAGAGACGTTCGTTCATCTAGCACATATGGAAAGGGTTGCTGGGGAAACTTTTTCTCTGGTTTCTCAGTTTGTTTCCTAGTGCCAGTTTGAAGTTCCTGCAGTTTTCACTGTAAAACCGAGTTGGAGCTAGTACCTCCCCATATATATGTATGGAGTGGAGTTTGCAAGTGAAAAGAAACTTTGTGTTCCCAACAAGCTAGTTGAAGGACGGCTTTCACACACAGATATCTCTCCGACCTGAGCATGTGGAGAGACGTTCGTTCATCTAGCACAAATGGAACGGGTTGCAGGAGAAACTTTTACTCTGGTTTCTCAGTCTGTTTCCTAGTGCCGGTTTGAAGTTCCTGCAGTTTTCACTGTAAAACCGACTTGGAGCTAGTACCTCCCCATATATATGTATGGAGTGGAGTTTGCAAGTGAAAAGAAACTTTGTGTTCCCAACAAGCTAGGTGAAGGACGGCTTTCACACACACTTATCTCTCAGAACTCAGCATGTGGAGAGACGTTCGTTCATCTAGCACAAAGGAACGGGTTGCAGGAGAAACTTTTACTCTGGTTTCTCAGTCTGTTTCCTAGTGCTGGTTTGAAGTTCCTGCAGTTTTCACTGTAAAACCGAGTTGGAGCTAGTACCTCCCCATATATATGTATGGAGTGGAGTTTGCCACTGAAAAGATACTTTGTTTTCCCAACAAGCTATGTGAAGGACGGCTTTCACACACACTTATCTCTCAGAACTGAGCATGTGGAGAGACGTTCGTTCATCTAGCACAAAGGGAACGGGTGGCAGGAGAAACTTTTACTCTGGTTTCTCAGTCTGCTTCTTAGTGCCGGTTTGAAGTTGCTACAGGTTTCACTGTAAAACCGAGTTGGAGTTTGTACCTCCCCATATATATGTATGGAGTGGAGTTTGCAAGTGAAAAGAAACTTTGTGTTCCCAACAAGCTAGGTGAAGGACGGCTTTCACACACACTTATCTCTCAGAACTGAGCATTTGGAGAGACGTTCGTTCATCTAGCACAAAGGGAACGGGTTGCAGGAGAAACTTTTACTCTGGTTTCTCAGTCTCTTTCCTAGTGCCGGTTTGAAGTTCCTGCAGTTTTCACTCTAAAACCGAGTTGGAGCTAGTACCTCCCCATATATATGTATGGAGTGGAGCTTGCAAGTGAAAAGAAACTTTGTGTTCCCAACAAGCTAGGTGAAGGACGGGTTTCCCACACACGTATCTCTCAGAACTGAGCATGTGGAGAGACGTTCGTTCATCTAGCACAAAGGAAACGGGTTGCAGGAGAAACTTTTACTCTGATTTCCCAGTCTGTTTCCTAGTGCCGGTTTGAAGTTCCTGCAGTTTTCACTGCAAAACCGAGTTGGAGCTAGTACCTCCCCATATATATGTATGGAGTGGAGTTTGGAAGTGAAAAGAAACTTTGTGTTCCCAACAAGCTAGTTGAAGTTCGGCTTTCACACACACTTATCTCTCAGACCTGAGCATGTGGAGAGACGTTTGTTCATCTAGCACAAATTGAACGGGTTGCAGGAGAAACTTTAACTCTGGTTTCTCAGTCTGTTTCTTAGTGCCGGTTTGAAGTTCCTGCAGTTTTCACTGTAAGACCGAGTTGGAGCTATTACCTCCCCATATATATGTACGGAGTGGAGTTTGCAATTGAAAAGAAACTTTGTGTTCCCAACAAGCTAGGTGAAGGACGGCTTTCACACACACTTATCTCTCAGAACTGAGCATGTGGAGAGACGTTCGTTCATCTAGCAAAAAGGGAAAGGGTTGAAGGAGAAACTTTTACTCTGGTTTCTCAGTCTGTTTCCTAGTGCCGGTTTGAAGTTCCTGCAGTTTTCACTGTAAAACCGACTTGGAGCTAGTACCTCCCCATATATATGTATGGAGTGGAGTTTGCAAGTGAAAAGAAACTTTGTGTTCCCAACAAGCTAGGTGAAGGACGGCTTTCACACACACTTATCTCTCAGAACTGAGCATGTGGAGAGACGTTCGTTCATCTAGCACAAAGGAACGGGTTGCAGGAGAAACTTTTACTCTGGTTTCTCAGTCTGTTTCCTAGTGCTGGTTTGAAGTTCCTGCAGTTTTCACTGTAAAACCGAGTTGGAGCTAGTACCTCCCCATATATATGTATGGAGTGGAGTTTGCCACTGAAAAGATACTTTGTTTTCCCAACAAGCTATGTGAAGGACGGCTTTCACACACAATTATCTCTCAGAACTGAGCATGTGGAGAGACGTTCGTTCATCTAGCACAAAGGGAACGGGTGGCAGTAGAAACTTTTACTCTGGTTTCTCAGTCTGCTTCTTAGTGCCGGTTTGAAGTTGCTACAGGTTTCACTGTAAAACCGAGTTGGAGTTTGTACCTCCCCATATATATGTATGGAGTGGAGTTTGCAAGTGAAAAGAAACTTTGTGTTCCCAACAAGCTAGGTGAAGGACGGCTTTCACACACACTTATCTCTCAGAACTGAGCATTTGGAGAGACGTTCGTTCATCTAGCACAAAGGGAACGGGTTGCAGGAGAAACTTTTACTCTGGTTTCTCAGTCTCTTTCCTAGTGCCGGTTTGAAGTTCCTGCAGTTTTCACTCTAAAACCGAGTTGGAGCTAGTACCTCCCCATATATATGTATGGAGTGGAGCTTGCAAGTGAAAAGAAACTTTGTGTTCCCAACAAGCTAGGTGAAGGACGGGTTTCCCACACACGTATCTCTCAGAACTGAGCATGTGGAGAGACGTTCGTTCATCTAGCACAAAGGAAACGGGTTGCAGGAGAAACTTTTACTCTGATTTCCCAGTCTGTTTCCTAGTGCCGGTTTGAAGTTCCTGCAGTTTTCACTGCAAAACCGAGTTGGAGCTAGTACCTCCCCATATATATGTATGGAGTGGAGTTTGGAAGTGAAAAGAAACTTTGTGTTCCCAACAAGCTAGTTGAAGTTCGGCTTTCACACACACTTATCTCTCAGACCTGAGCATGTGGAGAGACGTTTGTTCATCTAGCACAAATTGAACGGGTTGCAGGAGAAACTTTTACTCTGGTTTCTCAGTCTGTTTCTTAGTGCCGGTTTGAAGTTCCTGCAGTTTTCACTGTAAAACCGAGTTGGAGCTATTACCTCCCCATATATATGTACGGAGTGGAGTTTGCAAGTGAAAAGAAACTTTGTGTTCCCAACAAGCTAGGTGAAGGACGGCTTTCACACACACTTATCTCTCAGAACTGAGCATGTGGAGAGACGTTCGTTCATCTAGCAAAAAGGGAAAGGGTTGAAGGAGAAACTTTTACTCTGGTTTCTCAGTCTGTTTCCTAGTGCCGGTTTGAAGTTCCTGCAATTTTCACTGTAAAACCGAGTTGGAGCTAGTACCTCCCCATATATATGTAAGGAGTGGAGTTTGCAAGTGAAAAGATACTTTGTGTTCCCAACAAGCTAGGTGAAGTACGGCTTTCACACACAGTTATCTCTCAGAACTGATCATTTGGAGAGACGTTCGTTCATCTAGCACAAAGGAACGGGTTGCAGGAGAAACTTTTACTCTGGTTTCTCAGTCTGTTTCCTAGTGCCGGTTTGAAGTTCCTGCAGTTTTCACTGTAAAACCGAGTTGGAGCTAGTACCTCCCCATATATATGTATGAAGTGAAGTTTGCAAGTGAAAAGAAACTTTGTGTTCCCAACAAGCTAGGTGAAGGACAGCTTTCACACACACTTATCTCTCAGAACTGAGCATGTGGAGAGACGTTCGTTCATTTGGCACAAAGTGAACGGGTTGCATGAGAAACTTTTACTCTGGTTTCTCAGTCTGTTTCCTAGTGCCGGTTTGAAGTTCCTGCAGTTTTCACTGTAAAACCGACTTGGGGCTAGTACCTCCCCATATATATGTATGGAGTGGAGTTTGCAAGTGAAAAGAAACTTTGTGTTCCCAACAAGATAGGTGAAGGACGGCTTTCACACACAGTTATCTCTCAGAACTGAGCATGTGGAGAGACTTTCGTTCATCTAGCACAAAGGGAACGGGTTGCAGGAGAAACTTTTACTCTGTTTTCTCAGTCTGTTTCCTAGTGCCGGTTTGAAGTTCCTGCAGTTTTCACTGTAAAACCGTTTTGGAGCTAGTACCTCCCCATATATATGTATGGAGTGGAGTTTGCAAGTGAAAAGAAACTTTGTGTTCCCAACAAGCTAGGTGAAGTTCGGCTTTCAAACACAATTATCTCTCAGAACTGAGCATGTGGAGAGACGTTCGTTCATTTGGCACAATGGGAACGGGTTGCAGGAGAAATTTTTACTCTGGATTCTCAGTCTGTTTCCTAGTGCCGGTTTGAAGTTCCTGCAGTTTTCACTGTAAAACCGATTTGGAGCTAGTACCTCCCCATATATATGTATGGAGTGGAGTTTGCAAGTGAAAAGAAACTTTGTGTTCCCAACAAGCTAGGTGAAGGACGGCTTTCACACACACTTATCTCTCACAACTGAGCATGTTGGGAGACGTTCATTCATTTGGCACAAAGTGAACGGGTTGCAGGAGAAATTTTACTCTGGTTTCTCAGTCTGTTTCCTAGTGCCGTTTTGAAGTTCCTGCAGTTTTCACTGTAAAACCGACCTGGAGCTAGTACCTCCCCATATATATGTATGGAGTGGAGTTTGCAAGTGAAAAGAGACTTTGTGTTCCCAACAAGCTAGGTGAAGGACGGCTTTCACACACACTTATCTCTCAGAACTGAGCATGTGGAGAGACGTTCGTTCATCTAGCACAAAGTGAAAAGGTTGCAGGAGAAACTTTTACTCTGGTTTCTCAGTCTGTTTCCTAGTGCCGGTTTGAAGTTCCTGCAGTTTTCACTGTAAAACCGAGTTGGACCTAGTACCTACCTTTATATATGAATGGAGTGGAGTTTGCAAGTGAAAAGATACTTTGTGTTCCCAACAAGCTATGTGAAGGACGGCTTTCACACACACTTATCTCTCAGAACTGAGCATGTGGAGAGACGTTCGTTCATCTAGCAAAAATGGAACGGGTTGCAGGAGAAACTTTTACTCTGTTTTCTCAGTCTGTTTCCTAGTGCCTGTTTGAAGTTCCTGCAGTTTTCACTGTAAAACAGAGTTGGAGCTAGTACCTCCCCATATATATGTATGGAGTGGAGTTTGCAAGTGAAAAGATACTTTGTGTTCCCAACAAGCTAGGTGAAGTACGGCTTTCACACACACTTATCTCTCAGAACTGAGCATGTGGAGAGACTTTCGTTCATCTAGCACACAGGGAAAGGGTTGCAGGAGAAACTTTTTCTCTGTATTCTCAGTCTGTTTCCTAGTGCCGGTTTGAAGTTCCTGCAGTATTCACTGTAAAACCGAGTTGGAGCTAGTACCTCCCCATATATATGTATGGAGTGGAGTTTGCATGTGAAAAGAAACTTTGTGTTCCCAACAAGCTAGGTGAAGGACGGCTTTCACACACACTTATCTCTCAGACCTGAGCATGTGGAGAGACGTTCGTTCATTTGGCACAAAGGGAACGGGTTACAGGAGAAAATTTACTCTGGTTTCTCAGTCTGTTTCCTAGTGCCGGTTTGAAGTTCCTGCAGTTTTCACTGTAAAACCGAGTTGGAGCTAGTACCTCCCCATATATATGTATGGAGTGGAGTTTGCAAGTGAAAAGAAACTTTGTGTTCCCAACAAGCTACGTGAAGGACGGCTTTCACACACAGTTATCTCTCAGAACTGAGCATGTGGAGAGACTTTCGTTCATCTAGCACAAAGGGAACGGGTTGCAGGAGAAACTTTTACTCTGGTTTCTCAGTCTGTTTCCTAGTGCCGGTTTGAAGTTCCTGCAGTTTTCACTGTAAAACCGAGTTGGAGCTAGTACCTCCCCATATATATGTATGGAGTGGAGTTTGCAAGTGAAAAGAAACTTTGTGTTCCCAACAAGCTAGGTGAAGGACGGCTTTCACACACACTTATCTCTCAGAACTGAGCATGTGGAGAGACGTTCGTTCATTTGGCACAAAGGGAACGGGTTGCAGGAGAAACTTTTACTCTGGTTTCTCAGTCTGTTTCCTAGTGCCGGTTTGAAGTTCCTGCAGTTTTCACTGTAAAACCGACTTGGAGCTAGTACCTCCCCATATATAAGTATGGAGTGGAGTTTGCAAGTGAAAAGAAACTTTGTGTTCCCAACAAGCTAGGTGAAGGACGGCTTTCACACACAATTATCTCTCAGAAATGAGCATGTGGAGAGACGTTCGTTCATTTGGCACAAAGGGAACGGGATGCAGGAGAAACTTTTACTCTGGTTTCTCAGTCTGTTTCCTAGTGCCGGTTTGAAGTTCCTGCAGTTTTCACTGTAAAACCGAGTTGGAGCTAGTACCTCCCCATATATATGTATGGAGTGGAGTTTGCAAGTGAAAAGAAACTTTGTGTTCCCAACAAGCTAAGTGAAGTACGGCTTTCCCACACACTTATCTCTCAGAACTGAGCATGTGGAAAGACGTTCGTTCATCTAGCACAAACGGAACGGTTTGCAGGGGAAACTTTTACTCTGCTTTCTCAGTCTGTTTCCTAGTGCCGGTTTGAAGTTCCTGCAGTTTTCACTGTAAAACCGTGTTGGAGCTTGTACCTCCCCATATATATGTATGGAGTGGAGTTTGCAAGTAAAAAGAAACTTTGTATCCCAACTAGCTAGGTGAAGGACGGCTTTCCCACACACTTATCTCTCAGAACTGAGCATGTGGAGAGACGTTCGTTCATCTAGCACAAAGGGAACGGGTTGAAGGGGAAACTTTTACTCTGGTTTCTCAGTCTGTTTCCTAGTGCCGGTTTGAATTTCCTGCAGTTGTCACTGTAAAACCGAGTTGGAGCTAGTACCTCCCCATATATATGTATGGAGTGGAGTTTGCAAGTGAAAAGAAACTTTGTGTTCTCAACAAGCTAGGTGAAGGACGGCTTTCACACACACTTATCTCTCAGAACTGAGCATGTGGAGAGACGTTCGTTCATCTAGCACAAAGGGAACGGGTTGCAGGAGAAATTTTTACTCTGGTTTCTCAGTCTGTTTCCTAGTGCCGGTTTGAAGTTCCTGCAGTTTTCACTGTAAAATCGAGTTGGAGCTAGTACCTCCCCACATATCTGTATGGATTGGAGTTTGCAAGTGAAAAGAAACTTTGTGTTCCCAACAAGCTAGGTGAAGGACGGCTTTCACACACACTTATCTCTCAGAACTGAGCATGTGGAGAGACGTTCGTTCATCTAGCACAAAGGGAATGGGTTGCAGGGGAAACTTTTACTCTGGTTTCTCAGTCTGTTTCCTAGGGCCGGTTTGAATTTCCTGCACTTTTCACTGTAAAACCGAGTTGGAGCTAGTACCTCCCCATATATATGTATGGAGTGGAGTTTGCAAGTGAAAAGAAACTTTGTGTTCCCAACAAGCTAGGTGAAGGACGGCTATCACACACAATTATCTCTCAGAACTGAGCATGTGGAGAGACGTTCGTTCATCTAGCACAAAAGGAACGGGTTGCAGGAGAAACTTTTACTCTGGTTTCTCAGTCTGTTTCCTAGTGCCGGTTTGAAGTTCCTGCAGTTTTCACTGTAAAACAGAGTTGGAGCTAGTACCTCCCCATATATATGTATGGAGTGGAGTTTGCAAGTGAAAAGAAACTTTGTGTTCCCAACAAGCTAGGTGAAGGACGGCTTTCACACACACTTATCTCTCAGAACTGAGCATGTGGAGAGACGTTCGTTCATCTAGCACAAAGGGAACGGGTTGCAGGGGTAACTTTTACTCTGGTTTCGCAGTCTGTTTCCTAGTGCCAGTTTGAAGTTCCTGCATTTTTCAGTGTAAAACTGAGTTGGAGCTAGTACCTCCCCATATATATGTATGGAGTGGAGTTTGCAAGTGAAAAGAAACTTTGTATTCCCAACAAGCTAGGTGAAGAACGGCTTTCACACACACTTATCTCTCAGAACTGAGCAAGTGGAGAGACGTTCGTTCATCTAGCACCAAGGGAACGGGTTGCAGGAGACACTTTTTCTCTGCTTTCTCAGTCTGTTTCCTAGTGCCGGTTTGAAGTTCCTGCAGTTTTCAATGTCAAACAGAGTTGGAGCTTTTACCTCCCCATATATATGTATGGAATGGAGTTTGCAACTGAAAAGAATCTTTGTGTTCCCAACAAGCTAGTTGAAGGACGGCTTTCACACACACTTATCTCTCAGAACTCACCATGTGCAGAGACTTTCGTTCATCTAACACAATGGAACGGGTTGCAATGGAAACTTTTTCTATGGTATCTCAGTCAGTTTCCTAATGCCGGTTTCATGTACCTGCAGTTATCACTGTAAAACTGAGTTGGAGCTTGTAATTCCCTGTATATATTTATGGAGTGTAGTTTGGAACTGAAAAGAAATTGTCTTCCCAAAAATCTAGGTGAAGAACGGATTCACACACAGTTATCTCTGAGAACTGAGCATGTGGAGAGACATTCAATCAATTAGCAGATAGGGAACTGTTTGTAGGAGAAATTTTACTCTGGGTTCTCAGTTTGTTTCCTTGTGCTGGTTAGTAGTTCCAGCATACTTCAGAGTAAAAACGTGTTGGATCTTGTACCTTCCCATATATATGTATGGAGTGTTGTTTGCAACTGAAACGAAACTTTGTGTTCCCATCAAGTTAGATGAAGGACGGCTTTCACACACACTTATGTCTCAGATCTGAGCATTTGGAGAGACTTTCGTTCATAGAGCACAAAGGGAACTGTTTGCAGGAGAAACTTTTACTCTGGTTTCTCAGTCTGATTCCTAGTGCCGGTTTGAAGTTCCTGCAATTTTCACTGTAAAACAGAGTTAGGACTATTACCTCCCCACATATATGAATGGAGTGTAGTTTGCAACTGAAAAGGAGCTTTGTCTTCCCAACTAGCTGGGTGAAGGCGGCTTTCACACACACTTATCTCTCAGAACTGAGAATGTGGAGAGACTTTCGTTCACGTACCACAAAGAAACGGTTTGCAGGAGAAACTTTTACTCTGGTTTCTCAGTCTGTTTCCTAGTGCCGGTTTGAATTTCCTGCAGTTGTCACTGTAAAACCGAGTTGGAGCTAGTACCTCCCCATATATATGTATGGAGTGGAGTTTGCAAGTGAAAAGAAACTTTGTGTTCCCAACAAGCTAAGTGAAGGACGGCTTTCACACACAGTTATCTCTCAGAACTGATCAGGTGGAGAGACGTTCGTTCATCTAGCACAAAAGGAACGGGTTGCAGGAGAAACTTTTACTCTGGTTTCTCAGTCTGTTTCCTAGTGCCGGTTTGAAGTTCCTGCAGTTTTCTCTGTAAAACCGAGTTGGAGCTAATACCTCCCCATATATATGTATGGAGTGGAGTTTGGAAGTGAAAAGAAACTTTGTGTTCCCAACAAGCTAGGTGAAGGTCGGCTTTCACACACACTTATCTCTCAGACCTGAGCATGTGGAGAGACGTTCGTTCATCTAGCATAAAGGGAACGGGTTGCAGGAGAAACTATTACTCTGGTTTCTCAGTCTGTTTCCTAGTGCCGGTTTGAAGTTCCTGCAGTTTTCACTGTAAAACCGAGTTGGACCTAGTACCTCCCCATATATATGTATGGAGTGGAGTTTGCAAGTGAAAAGAAACTTTGTGTTCCCAACAAGCTAGGTGAAGGACGGCTTTCACACACACTTATCTCTCAGAACTGAGCATGTGGAGAGAATTTCGTTCATCTAGCACAAAGGGAAAGGGTTGCAAGAGAAACTTTTACTCTGGTTTCTCAGTCTGTTTCCTAGTGCCGGTTTGAAGTTCCTGCAGTTTTCACTGTAAAATCGAGTTGGAGCTAGTACCTCCCCATATATATGTATGGAGTGGAGTTTGCAAGTGAAAAGAAACTTTGTGTTCCCAACAAGCTAGGTGAAGGACGGCTTTCACACACACTTAACTATCAGAACTGAGCATGTGCAGAGACGTTCGTTCATCTAGCACAAAGGGAACGGGTTGCAGGAGAAACTTTTACTCTGGTTTCTCAGTCTGTTTCCTAGTGCCGGTTTGAAGTTCCTGCAGTTTTCACTGTAAAATCGAGTTGGAGCTAGTACCTCCCCACATATCTGTATGGATTGGAGTTTGCAATTGAAAAGAAACTTTGTGTTCCCAACAAGCTAGGTGAAGGACGGCTTTCACACACACTTATCTCTCAGAACTGAGCATGTGGAGAGACGTTCGTTCATCTAGCACAAAGGGAATGGGTTGCAGGGGAAACTTTTACTCTGGTTTCTCAGTCTGTTTCCTAGTGCCGGTTTGAAGTTCCTGCAGTTTTCACTGTAAAACCGAGTTGGAGCTAGTACCTCCCCATATATATGTATGGAGTGGAGTTTGCAAGTGAAAAGAAACTTTGTGTTCCCAACAAGCTAGGTGAAGGACGGCTTTCACACACACTTATCTCTCAGAACTGAGCATGTGGAGAGACGATCGTTCATCTAGCACAAAGGGAACGGGTTGCAGGAGAAACTTTTACTCTGGTTTCTCAGTCTGTTTCATAGTGCCGGTTTGAAGTTCCTGCAGTTTCACTATAAAACCGAGTTGGAGCTAGTACCTCCCCATATATATGTATGGAGTGGAGTTTGCAAGTGAAAAGAAACTTTGTATTCCCAACAAGCTAGGTGAAGAACGGCTTTCACACACACTTATCTCTCAGAACTGAGCAAGTGGAGAGACGTTCGTTCATCTAGCACCAAGGGAACGGGTTGCAGGAGACACTTTTTCTCTGCTTTCTCAGTCTGTTTCCTAGTGCCGGTTTGAAGTTCCTGCAGTTTTCAGTGTCAAACAGAGTTGGAGCTTTTACCTCCCCATATATATGTATGGAATGGAGTTTGCAACTGAAAAGAAACTTTGTGTTCCCAACAAGCTAGTTGAAGGACGGCTTTCACACACACTTATCTCTCAGAACTCACCATGTGCAGAGACTTTCGTTCATCTAACACAATGGAACGGGTTGCAAGGGAAACTTTTTCTATGGTATCTCAGTCAGTTTCCTAATGCCGGTTTCATGTACCTGCAGTTATAACTGTAAAACTGAGTTGGAGCTTGTAATTCCCTGTATATATTTATGGAGTGTAGTTTGCAACTGAAAAGAAATTTGTCTTCCCAAAAATCTAGGTGAAGAACGGATTCACACACAGTTATCTCTGAGAACTGAGCATGTGGAGAGACATTCAATCAACTAGCAGATATGGAACTGTTTGTAGGAGAAATTTTACTCTGGGTTCTCAGTTTGTTTCCTTGTGCTGGTTAGTAGTTCCAGCATACTTCAGAGTAAAAACGTGTTGGATCTTGTACCTTCCCATATATATGTATGGAGTGTTGTTTGCAACTGAAACGAAACTTTGTGTTCCCATCAAGTTAGATGAAGGACGGCTTTCACACACACTTATGTCTCAGATCTGAGCATTTGGAGAGACTTTCGTTCATAGAGCACAAAGGGAACTGTTTGCAGGAGAAACTTTTACTCTGGTTTCTCAGTCTGATTCCTAGTGCCGGTTTGAAGTTCCTGCAGTTTTCACTGTAAAACAGAGTTAGGACTATTACCTCCCCACATATATGAATGGAGTGTAGTTTGCAACTGAAAAGGAGCTTTGTCTTCCCAACTAGCTGGGTGAAGGCGGCTTTCACACACACTTATCTCTCAGAACTGAGAATGTGGAGAGACTTTCGTTCACGTACCACAAAGAAACGGTTTGCAGGAGAAACTTTTACTCTGGTTTCTCAGTCTGTTTCCTTGTGCCGGTTTGAAGTTCCTGCAGTTTCCACTGAAAAACCGATTTGGAGATAGTACCTCCCCATACATATGGATGGAGTGTAGTTGGCAAAAGATAAGAAAATTTGTGTTTCCAACAACCTATGTGAAAGAAGGCTTTCACACGCACTTTTCTCTCAGAAATGAGCATGTCGATAGACATTCGTTCATCTAGCAAAAACGGAATTGTTTGCCGGAGAAATTTTTAATCTGGTTTCTCAGTCTGTTTCCTAGTGTCGGTTTGAAGTTAATGCAGGTTTCACTGTAAAACCGTGGTGGAGCTAGTACCAACCCATATATATGTATGGACTGTTGTTAGTAAATGAAAAGAATCTTTGTGTTCCCAACAAGCTAGATGAAGTACGGCTTTCACACACACCTGCCTCTCAGAACAGAGCAGGTGGAGAGATTTTCGTTCATCTAACACTAATGGAACGGTTTCCAGGAGAAACATTTTCTCTGCTTTCTCAGTCTCTTTCCTAGTGCAATTTTGACGTTCCTGCAGTTTTCTCTATAAAACCGAGTTGGAGCTTTTAAATCCCCATAAATATGTATGGTGTGTAGTTTGCATATGGAAAGAATCTGTATTCACAACAAGCTAGTTGAAGGACGGGTTTCACACTCACTTATCTCCCAGAACTGAGCATGTGGAGAGACGTTCGTTCTTGTAGCACAAAGGGAGCGTGTTGCAGGGGAATTTTTTTCTCATAATTCTCATTTGGCTTCCTCGTGCCAGTATAAAGTTAATGCAGTTTTCACTATAAAACCGAGTTGGAACTAGTAACTCTCCATATATATGCATGGAGTTTAGTTTGCAATTTTAAAGAAACTATGTGTTCCCAAAATGCTAGTTGAAGGAAGGTTTTCACACACACTTATCTCTCAGAATTGATCATATGCAGAGATATTCGTTCATCTAGCACAAGGGAACGGGGTCCTTGAGAAACTTTTACTCTGTTTTCTCAGCCTTTTTCTAGTGCCGTTTTGAAGTTCCTGCAGTTTTCACTGTAAAAACGACTTGCAGATAGTACCTCCCCATATATATTTATGGAGTGTAGTTTGCAACTGGAAAGAATCTTTGTGTTCCCAACAAGCTAGGTGAAGGACGGCTTTCGCACACACTTACCTCTCCGAAATGAGCATGTGGAGAGACGTTCGTTCATCTAGCACAATGGAACGGGTTGCAAGGGAAACTTTTTCTATGGTATCTCAGTCTGTTCCCTACTGCCGTTTTGATGTACCTGCAGTTATCACTGTAAAACTGTGTTGGAGCTTGTAATTCCCTGTATATATTTATGGAGTGTAGTTTGCAACTGAAAAGAAATTTCTGTTCCAAAAATCTAGGTGAAGAACGGTTTCACACACAGTTATCTTGAGAAATGGCATGTGGAGATACATTCATTCAAATTGCAGATAGGGAACGGTTTGCAGGAGAAACTTTTACTCTGGTTTCTCAGTTTGTTTCCTTGTGCCGGTTAGAGGTTCCTGCAATTTTTCAGTGTAAAAACGTGTTGGATCTAGTACATTCCCATATATATGTATTGAGTGTTGTTTGCAATTGAAACGAAACTTTGTGTTCTCATCAAGTTAGTTGAAGAACGGCTTTCACACACACATATGTCTCAGATCTGAGCATGTGGAGAGACTTTCGTTCATATAGCACAAAGGGAACTGTTTGCAGGAAAATTTTTTATACTGCTTTCTCAATCTGTTTCCTAGTGCCGGTTTGAATTTCCTGCAGTTTCCACTGAAATACCGATTTGGAGATAGTACTTACCCATACATATGGATGGAGTGTAGTTGGCAACTGAACAGAAAATTTGTGTTCCCAACAACCTATGTGAAAGACTGTTTTCACATGCACTTTCTCTTAGAACTGAGCATGTGGAGAGACGTTCATTCAACTAGCACAAGGGGAAACATTTGCAGGAGAAACTTTTACTCTCGTTTCTCAGAATGTTTCCTAGTGCTGGATTTAAGTTCCTGCATTGTTCACTGTAAAAACGAGTTGGAGCTAGTATTTCCTCTTATATATGTATGGAGTGTCGTTTGCAACTGAAAAGAAACTTTGTGTTCCCAACAAGGTATGTGAAGGACAGCTTTCACTCAAGTTATCTCTCAGATCTGAGCATGTGGAGAGACGTCCGTTCATCTAGCACAATGGGAACTGGTTGCTGGGGAAAATTTTACTCTGGTTTCTCAGTCTGTTATATAAAGAATGTTTGAAGTTCCTGCAGTTTTCACTATAAAACCGAGTTGGAGCTTGTACCTCCCCATTTATATGAATGCATTGTAGTTTGCAACTAAACAGTATCTTTGTGTTCCCAACAAGCTAGGTGAAGGACGGCTTTAACACACACTTATCTCTCAGAACTCAGCATGTGAAGAGACTTTCGTTCAATTAGCACAATGGAACGGGTTGCAAGGGAAACCTTTACTATGGTATCTCAGTCTGTTTCCTAGTGCCGGTTTCATGTACCTGCAGTTTTCACTGTAAAACTGCATTGGAACTTGCAATTCCCTGTATATATTTATGGAGTGTAGTTTGCAACTGAAAAGAATTTTGTGTTCCCAAAAATCTAGGTGAAGAACGGTTTCACACACAGTTATCACTGAGAACTGAGCATGTGGAGAGACATTCATTCAACTAGCAGATAGGGAACGGTTTGCAGGAGAAATTTTACTCTGGTTTCTCAGTTTGTTTCCTTGTGCTGGTTATAGTTTCCTGCATTTTTCAGTGTAAAAACGAGTTGGATCTTGTACCTTCCCATATATATGTATGGAGTGTTGTTGCATCTGAAACGAAATTTTGTGTTCCCATCAAGTTAGGTGAAGGACGGCTTTCACACACACTTATGTCTCAGATCTGAGCATTTGGAGAGACATTCGTTCATAGAGCACAAAGGGAACTGTTTGCAGGAGAAACTTTTACTCTGGTTTCTCAGTCTGATTCCTAGTGCCGATTTGAAGTTCCTGCAGTTTTCACTGTAAAACAGAGTTAGGGCTATTACCTCCCCACATATATGTATGGAGTGTAGATTGAAACTGAAATGGAGCTTTGTCTTCCCAACTAGCTGGGTGAAGGCGGCTTTCACACACACTTATCTCTCAGAACTGAGAATGTGGAGAGACATTAGTTCATGAACCACAAAGAAACCGTTTGCAGGAGAAACTTTTACTCTGGTTTCTCAGTCTGTTACATAAAGAATGTTTGAAGTTCCTGCAGTTTTCACTATAAAACCGAGTTGGAGCTTATACCTCCCCATATATATGAATGCATTGTAGTTTGCAACTAAACAGTATCTTTGTGTTCCCAACAAGCTAGGTGAAGGACGGCTTTAACACACACTTATCTCTCAGAACTCAGCATGTGAAGAGACTTTCGTTCAATTAGCACAATGGAACGGGTTGCAAGGGAAACCTTTACTATGGTATCTCAGTCTGTTTCCTAGTGCCGGTTTCATGTACCTGCAGTTATCACTGTAAAACTGCGTTGGAATTTGTAATTCCCTCTATATATTTATGGAGTGTAGTTTGCAACTGAAAAGAATTTTGTGTTCCCAAAAATCTAGGTGAAGAACGGTTTCACACACAGTTATCACTGAGAACTGAGCATGTGGAGAGACATTCATTCAACTAGCAGATATGGAATGGTTTGCAGGAGAAATTTTACTCTGGTTTCTCAGTTTGATTCCTTGTGCTGGTTAGAGGTTCCTGCATTTTTCAGTGTAAAAACGTGTTGGATCTTGTACCTTCCCATATATATGTATGGAGTGTTGTTTGCATCTGAAACGAAACTTTGTGTTCCCATCAAGTTAGTTGAAAGACGGCTTTCACACACCCTTATGTCTCAGATCTGAGAATGTGGAGAGACTTTCGTTCATATATCACAAAGGGAAATGTTTGCAGGACAATTTTTTATACTGCTTTCTCTATCTGTTTCCTAGTGCCGGTTTGAAGTTGCTGCAGTTTCCACTGAAATAACGATTTGGAGATAGTACCTACCCATACATATGGATGGAGTGTAGTTGGCAACTGAACAGAAAGTTTGTGTTCCCAAGAACCTATGTGAAAGACTGTTTTCACATGCACTTTCTCTTAGAATTGAGCATGTGGAGAGACGTTCATTCAACAAGCACAAGGGGAAACATTTGCAGGAGAAACTTTTACTCTCGTTTCTCAGAATGTTTCCTATTGCTGGATTAATGTCCCTGCAGTGTTCACTGTAAAAACGAGTTGGAGCAAGTATCTCCTCTTATATATGTATGGAGTGTCGTTTGCAACTGAAAAGAAACTTTGTGTTCCCAACAAGGTATGTGAAGGACAGCTTTCACTCAAGTTATCTCTCAGATCTGAGCATGTGGAGAGACGTCCGTTCATCTAGCACAATGGGAACTGGTTGCTGGGGAAAACTTTACTCTGGATTCTCAGTCTGTTACATAAAGAATGTTTGAAGTTCCTGCAGTTTTCACTATAAAACCGAGTTGGAGCTTGTACCTCCCCATATATATGAATGCATTGTAGTTTGCAACTTAACAGTATCTTTGTGTTCCCAACAAGCTAGGTGAAGGACAGCTTTAACACACACTTATCTCTCAGAACTCAGCATGTGAAGAGACTTTCGTTCAATTAGCACAATGGAACGGGTTGCAAGGGAAACTTTACTATGGTATCTCAGTCTTTTTCCTAGTGAAGGTTTCATGTACCTGCAGTTATCACTGTAAAACTGCTTTGGAACTTGTAATTCCATGTATATATTTATGGAGTGTAGTTTGCAACTGAAAAGAATTTTGTGTTCCCAAAAATCTAGGTGAAGAACGGTTTCACACACAGTTATCACTGAGAACTGAGCATGTGGAGAGACATTCATTCAACTAGCAGATAGGGAACGGTTTGCAGGAGAAACTTTTACTCTGGTTTCTCAGTCTGATTCCTAGTGCCTGTTTGAAGTTCCTGCAGTTTTCACTGTAAAACAGTGTTAGGGCTATTACCTCCCCACATATATGTATGGAGTGTAGATTGCAACTGAAAAGGAGCTTTGTCTTCCCAACTAGCTGGGTGAAGGCGGCTTTCACACACACTTATCTCTCAGAACTGAGAATGTGGAGAGACATTAGTTCATGTACCACAAAGAAACCGTTTGCAGGAGAAACTTTTACTCTGGTTTCTCAGTCTGTTTCCTAGTGCCGGTTTGAAGTTCCTGCAGTTTCCACTGAAAAACCGATTTGGAGATAGTACCTCCCCATACATATGGATGGAGTGTACATGGCAAGTGAAAAGAAAATTTGTGTTCCCAACAACCTATGTGAAATACAGCTTTCACACGCACTTTTCTCTCAGAACTGAGCATGTTGAGAGACGTTCATTCAACTAGCACAATGGGACCGTTTTGCAGGAGAAAGTTTTACTCTCATTTCTCAGACTGTTTCCTAGTGCTGGAATGAAGTTCCTGCAGTTTTCACTGTAAAACCGGGTTTCAGCTAGTATCTCCTCTTATATATGTATGGAGTGTAGTTTGCAACTGAAAAGAAACTTTGTGTTCCCAACAAGCTATGTGAAGGATGGCTTTCACTCAAGTTATCTCTCAGAACTGAGCATGTGGAGAGACGTTCGTTCATTTAGCACAATTGGAACTGGTTGCTGGGGGAAATTTTACTCTGGTTTCTCAGTCTGTTAGTTAAAGAATGTTTGAAGTTCCTGCAGTTTTCACTGAAAAAACGAGTTGGAGCTTGTACCTCCCCAGATATATATATGCATTGTGGTTTGCAATTTAAAAGAATCTTTGTGTTCCAAACAAGCTAGGTGAAGGACGTCTTTCACACACACTTATCTCTCAGAACTCACCATGTGTAGAGACTTTCGTTCATCTAACACAATGGAACGGGTTGCAAGGGAAACTTTTTCTATGGTATCTCAGTCAGTTTCCTAATGCCGGTTTCATGTACCTGCAGTTATCACTGTAAAACTGAGTTGGAGCTTGTAATTCCCTGTATATATTTATGGAGTGTAGTTTGCAACTGAAAAGAAATTTGTCTTCCCAAAAATCTAGGTGAAGAACGGATTCACACACAGTTATCTCTGAGAACTGAGCATGTGGAGAGACATTCAATCAACTAGCAGATAGGGAACTGTTTGTAGGAGAAATTTTACTCTGGGTTCTCAGTTTGTTTCCTTGTGCTGGTTAGTAGTTCCAGCATACTTCAGAGTAAAAACGTGTTGGATCTTGTACCTTCCCATATATATGTATGGAGTGTTGTTTGCAACTGAAACGAAACTTTGTGTTCCCATCAAGTTAGATGAAGGACGGCTTTCACACACAATTATGTCTCAGATCTGAGCATTTGGAGAGACTTTCGTTCATAGAGCACAAAGGGAACTGTTTGCAGGAGAAACTTTTACTCTGGTCTCTCAGTTTGATTCCTAGTGCCGGTTTGAAGTTCCTGCAGTTTTCACTGTAAAACAGAGTTAGGGCTATTACCTCCCCACATATATGAATGGAGTGTAGTTTGCAACTGGAAAGGAGCTTTGTCTTCCCAACTAGCTGGGTGAAGGCCGCTTTCACACACACTTATCTCTCAGAACTGAGAATGTGTAGAGACTTTCATTCACGTACCACAAAGAAACGGTTTGCAGGAGAAACTTTTACTCTGGTTTCTCAGTCTGTTTCCTAGTGCCGGTTTGAAGTTCCTGCAGTTTCCACTGAAAAACCGATTTGGAGATAGTACCTCCCCATACATATGGATGGAGTGTAGTTGGCAAAAGATAAGAAAATTTGTGTTTCCAACAACCTATGTGAATGAAGGCTTTCACACGCACTTTTCTCTCAGAAATGAGCATGTCGATAGACATTCGTTCATCTAGCAAAATCGGAATTGTTTGCCGGAGAAATTTTTAATCTGGTTTCTCAGTCTGTTTCCTAGTGTCGGTTTGAAGTTAATGCAGGTTTCACTGTAAAACCGTGGTGGAGCTAGTACCAACCCATATATATGTATGGACTGTTGTTAGTAAATGAAAAGAATCTTTGTGTTCCCAACAAGCTAGATGAAGTACGGCTTTCACACACACCTGCCTCTCAGAACAGAGCAGGTGGAGAGATTTTCGTTCATCTAACACTAATGGAACGGTTTCCAGGAGAAACATTTTCTCTGCTTTCTCAGTCTCTTTCCTAGTGCAATTTTGACGTTCCTGCAGTTTTCTCTATAAAACCGAGTTGGAGCTTTTAAATCCCCATAAATATGTATGGTGTGTAGTTTGCATATGGAAAGAATCTGTATTCACAACAAGCTAGTTGAAGGACGGGTTTCACACTCACTTATCTCCCAGAACTGAGCATGTGGAGAGACGTTCGTTCTTGTAGCACAAAGGGAGCGTGTTGCAGGGGAATTTTTTTCTCATAATTCTCATTTGGCTTCCTCGTGCCAGTATAAAGTTAATGCAGTTTTCACTATAAAACCGAGTTGGAACTAGTAACTCTCCATATATATGCATGGAGTTTAGTTTGCAATTTTAAAGAAACTATGTGTTCCCAAAATGCTAGTTGAAGGAAGGTTTTCACACACACTTATCTCTCAGAATTGATCATATGCAGAGATATTCGTTCATCTAGCACAAGGGAACGGGGTCCTTGAGAAACTTTTACTCTGTTTTCTCAGCCTTTTTCTAGTGCCGTTTTGAAGTTCCTGCAGTTTTCACTGTAAAAACGACTTGCAGATAGTACCTCCCCATATATATTTATGGAGTGTAGTTTGCAACTGGAAAGAATCTTTGTGTTCCCAACAAGCTAGGTGAAGGACGGCTTTCGCACACACTTACCTCTCCGAAATGAGCATGTGGAGAGACGTTCGTTCATCTAGCACAATGGAACGGGTTGCAAGGGAAACTTTTTCTATGGTATCTCAGTCTGTTCCCTACTGCCGTTTTGATGTATCTGCAGTTATCACTGTAAAACTGAGTTGGAGCTTGTAATTCCCTGTATATATTTATGGAGTGTAGTTTGCAACTGAAAAGAAATTTCTGTTCCAAAAATCTAGGTGAAGAACGGTTTCACACACAGTTATCTCTGAGAAATGGCATGTGGAGAGACATTCATTCAAATTGCAGATAGGGAACGGTTTGCAGGAGAAACTTTTACTCTGGTTTCTCAGTTTGTTTCCTTGTGCCGGTTAGAGGTTCCTGCAATTTTTCAGTGTAAAAACGTGTTGGATCTAGTACATTCCCATATATATGTATTGAGTGTTGTTTGCAATTGAAACGAAACTTTGTGTTCTCATCAAGTTAGTTGAAGAACGGCTTTCACACACACTTATGTCTCAGATCTGAGCATGTGGAGAGACTTTCGTTCATATAGCACAAAAGGAACTGTTTGCAGGAAAATTTTTTATACTGCTTTCTCAATCTGTTTCCTAGTGCCGGTTTGAATTTAGTGCAGTTTCCACTGAAATACCGATTTGGAGATAGTACTTACCCATACATATGGATGGAGTGTAGTTGGCAACTGAACAGAAAATTTGTGTTCCCAACAACCTATGTGAAAGACTGTTTTCACATGCACTTTCTCTTAGAACTGAGCATGTGGAGAGACGTTCATTCAACTACCACAAGGGGAAACATTTGCAGGAGAAACTTTTACTCTCGTTTCTCAGAATGTTTCCTAGTGCTGGATTGAAGTTCCTGCAGTGTTCACTGTAAAAACTAGTTGGAGCTAGTATCTCCTCTTATATATGTATGGAGTGTCGTTTGCAACTGAAAAGAAACTTTGTATTCCCAACAAGGTATGTGAAGGACAGCTTTCAATCAAGTTATCTCTCAGATCTGAGCATGTGGAGAGACGTCCCTTCATCTAGCAAAATGGGAACTGGTTGCTGGGGAAAATTTTACTCTGGTTTCTCAGTCTGTTACATAAAGAATGTTTGAAGTTCCTGCAGATTTCACTATAAAACCGAGTTGGAACTTATACCTCCCCATATATATGAATGCATTGTAGTTTGCAACTAAACAGTATCTTTGTGTTCCCAACAAGCTAGGTGAAGGACGGCTTTAACACACACTTATCTCTCAGAACTCAGCATGTGAAGAGACTTTCGTTCAATTAGCACAATGGAACGGGTTGCAAGGGAAACCTTTACTATGGTATCTCAGTTTGTTTTCTAGTGCCGGTTTCATGTACCTGCAGTTATCACTGTAAAACTGCGTTGGAACTTGTAATTCCCTGTATATATTTATGGAGTGTAGTTTGCAACTGAAAAGAATTTTGTGTTCCCAAAAATCTAGGTGAAGAACGGTTTCACACACAGTTATCACTGAGAACTGAGCATGTGGAGAGACATTCATTCAACTAGCAGATAGGGAATGGTTTGCAGGAGAAATTTTACTCTGGTTTCTCAGTTTCATTCCTTGTGCTGGTTAGAGGTTCCTGCATTTTTCAGTGTAAAAACGTTTTGGATCTTGTACCTTCCCATATATATGTATGGAGTGCTGTTTGCTTCTGAAACGAAACTTTGTGTTCCCATCAAGTTAGGTGAAGGACGGCTTTCACACACACTTATGTCTCAGATCTGAGCATTTGGAGAGACATTCGTTCATAGAGCACAAAGGGAACTGTTTGCAGGAGAAACTTTTACTCTGGTTTCTCAGTCTGATTCCTAGTGCCGGTTTGAAGTTCCTGCAGTTTTCACTGTAAAACAGAGTTAGGGCTATTACCTCCCCACATATATGTATGGAGTGTAGATTGCAACTGAAAAGGAGCTTTGTCTTCCCAACTAGCTGGGTGAAGGCGGCTTTCACACACACTTATCTCTCAGAACTGAGAATGTGGAGAGACATTAGTTCATGTACCACAAAGAAACCGTTTGCAGGAGAAACTTTTACTCTGGTTTCTCAGTCTGTTTCCTAGTGCCGGTTTGAAGTTCCTGCAGTTTCCACTGAAAAACCGATTTGGAGATAGTACCTCCCCATACATATGGATGGAGTGTACATGGCAAGTGAAAAGAAAATTTGTGTTCCCAACAAACTATGTGAAATACAGCTTTCACACGCACTTTTCTCTCAGAACTGAGCATGTTGAGGGACGTTCATTCAACTAGCACAATGGGACCGTTTTGCAGGAGAAAGTTTTACTCTCGTTTCTCAGACTGTTTCCTAGTGCTGGAATGAACTTCCTGCAGTTTTCACTGTAAAACCGGGTTTCAGCTAGTATCTCCTCTTATATATGTATGGAGTGTAGTTTGCAACTGAAAAGAAACTTTGTGTTCCCAACAAGCTATGTGAAGGATGGCTTTCACTCAAGTTATCTCTCAGATCTGAGCATGTGGAGAGACGTTCGTTCATCTAGCACAATTGGAACTTTTTGCTGGGGAAAATTTTACTCTGGTTTCTCAGTCTGTTAGTTAAAGAATGTTTGAAGTTCCTGCAGTTTTCACTGAAAAAACGAGTTGGAGCTAGTACCTCCCCAGATATATATATGCATTGTGATTTGCAATTTAAAAGAATCTTTGTGTTCCTAACAAGCTAGGTGAAGGACGTCTTTCACACACACTTATCTCTCAGAACTCACCATGTGCAGAGACTTTCGTTCATCTAACACAATGGAACGGGTTGCAAGGGAAACTTTTTCTATGGTATCTCAGTCAGTTTCCTAATGCCGGTTTCATGTACCTGCAGTTATCACTGTAAAACTGAGTTGGAGCTTGTAATTCCCTGTATATATTTATGGAGTGTAGTTTGCAACTGAAAAGAAATTTGTCTTCCCAAAAATCTAGGTGAAGAACGGATTCACACACAGTTATCTCTGAAAACTGAGCATGTGGAGAGACATTCAATCAACTAGCAGATAGGGAACTGTTTGTAGGAGAAATTTTACTCTGGGTTCTCAGTTTGTTTCCTTGTGCTGGTTAGTAGTTCCAGCATACTTCAGAGTAAAAACGTGTTGGATCTTGTACCTTCCCATATATATGTATGGAGTGTTGTTTGCAACTGAAACGAAACTTTGTGTTCCCATCAAGTTAGATGAAGGATGGCTTTCACACACACTTATGTCTCAGATCTGAGCATTTGGAGAGACTTTCGTTCATAGAGCACAAAGGGAACTGTTTGCAGGAGAAACTTTTACTCTGGTTTCTCAGTCTGATTCCTAGTGCCGGTTTGAATTTCCTGCAGTTTTCACTGTAAAACAGAGTTAGGACTATTACCTCCCCACATATATGAATGGAGTGTAGTTTGCAACTGAAAAGGAGCTTTGTCTTCCCAACTAGCTGGGTGAAGGCCGCTTTCACACACACTTATCTCTCAGAATTGAGAATGTGGAGAGACTTTCGTTCACGTACCACAAAGAAACGGTTTGCAGGAGAAACTTTTACTCTGGTTTCTCAGTCTGTTTCCTAGTGCCGGTTTGAAGTTCCTGCAGTTTCCACTGAAAAACCGATTTGGAGATAGTACCTCCCCATACATATGGATGGAGTGTAGTTGGCAAAAGATAAGAAAATTTGTGTTTCCAACAACCTATGTGAATGAAGGCTTTCACACGCACTTTTCTCTCAGAAATGAGCATGTCGATAGACATTCGTTCATCTAGCAAAAACGGAATTGTTTGCCGGAGAAATTTTTAATCTGGTTTCTCAGTCTGTTTCCTAGTGTCGGTTTGAAGTTAATGCAGGTTTCACTGTAAAACCGTGGTGGAGCTAGTACCAACCCATATATATGTATGGACTGTTGTTAGTAAATGAAAAGAATCTTTGTGTTCCCAACAAGCTAGATGAAGTACGGCTTTCACACACACCTGCCTCTCAGAACAGAGCAGGTGGAGAGATTTTCGTTCATCTAACACTAATGGAACGGTTTCCAGGAGAAACATTTTCTCTGCTTTCTCAGTCTCTTTCCTAGTGCAATTTTGACGTTCCTGCAGTTTTCTCTATAAAACCGAGTTGGAGCTTTTAAATCCCCATAAATATGTATGGTGTGTAGTTTGCATATGGAAAGAATCTGTATTCACAACAAGCTAGTTGAAGGACGGGTTTCACACTCACTTATCTCCCAGAACTGAGCATGTGGAGAGACGTTCGTTCTTGTAGCACAAAGGGAGCGTGTTGCAGGGGAATTTTTTTCTCATAATTCTCATTTGGCTTCCTCGTGCCAGTATAAAGTTAATGCAGTTTTCACTATAAAACCGAGTTGGAACTAGTAACTCTCCATATATATGCATGGAGTTTAGTTTGCAATTTTAAAGAAACTATGTGTTCCCAAAATGCTAGTTGAAGGAAGGTTTTCACACACACTTATCTCTCAGAATTGATCATATGCAGAGACATTCGTTCATCTAGCACAAGGGAACGGGGTCCTTGAGAAACTTTTACTCTGTTTTCTCAGCCTTTTTCTAGTGCCGTTTTGAAGTTCCTGCAGTTTTCACTGTAAAAACGACTTGCAGATAGTACCTCCCCATATATATTTATGGAGTGTAGTTTGCAACTGAAAAGAATCTTTGTGTTCCCAACAAGCTAGGTGAAGGACGGCTTTCGCACACACTTACCTCTCAGAAATGAGCATGTGGAGAGACGTTCGTTCATCTAGCACAATGGAACGGGTTGCAAGGGAAACTTTTTCTATGGTATCTCAGTCTGTCCCCTAGTGCCGTTTTGATGTACCTGCAGTTATCACTGTAAAACTGAGTTGGAGCTTGTAATTCCCTGTATATATTTATGGAGTGTAGTTTGCAACTGAAAAGAAATTTCTGTTCCAAAAATCTAGGTGAAGAACGGTTTCACACATAGTTATCTTGAGAAATGGCATGTGGAGATACATTCATTCAAATTGCAGATAGGGAACGGTTTGCAGGAGAAACTTTTACTCTGGTTTCTCAGTTTGTTTCCTTGTGCCGGTTAGAGGTTCCTGCAATTTTTCAGTGTAAAAACGTGTTGGATCTAGTACATTCCCATATATATGTATTGAGTGTTGTTTGCAATTGAAACGAAACTTTGTGTTCTCATCAAGTTAGTTGAAGAACGGCTTTCACACACACATATGTCTCAGATCTGAGCATGTGGAGAGACTTTCGTTCATATAGCACAAAGGGAACTGTTTGCAGGAAAATTTTTTATACTGCTTTCTCAATCTGTTTCCTAGTGCCGGTTTGAATTTCCTGCAGTTTCCACTGAAATACCGATTTGGAGATAGTACTTACCCATACATATGGATGGAGTGTAGTTGGCAACTGAACAGAAAATTTGTGTTCCCAACAACCTATGTGAAAGACTGTTTTCACATGCACTTTCTCTTAGAACTGAGCATGTGGAGAGACGTTCATTCAACTAGCACAAGGGGAAACATTTGCAGGAGAAACTTTTACTCTCGTTTCTCAGAATGTTTTCTAGTGCTGGATTGAAGTTCCTGCATTGTTCACTGTAAAAACGAGTTGGAGCTAGTATCTCCTCTTATATATGTATGGAGTGTCGTTTGCAACTGAAAAGAAACTTTGTGTTCCCAACAAGGTATGTGAAGGACAGCTTTCACTCAAGTTATCTCTCAGATCTGAGCATGTGGAGAGACGTCCGTTCATCTAGCACAATGGGAACTGGTTGCTGGGGAAAATTTTACTCTGGTTTCTCAGTCTGTTATATAAAGAATGTTTGAAGTTCCTGCAGTTTTCACTATAAAACCGAGTTGGAGCTTGTACCTCCCCATTTATATGAATGCATTGTAGTTTGCAACTAAACAGTATCTTTGTGTTCCCAACAAGCTAGGTGAAGGACGGCTTTAACACACACTTATCTCTCAGAACTCAGCATGTGAAGAGACTTTCGTTCAATTAGCACAATGGAACGGGTTGCAAGGGAAACCTTTACTATGGTATCTCAGTCTGTTTCCTAGTGCCGGTTTCATGTACCTGCAGTTATCACTGTAAAACTGCGTTGGAACTTGCAATTCCCTGTATATATTTATGGAGTGTAGTTTGCAACTGAAAAGAATTTTGTGTTCCCAAAAATCTAGGTGAAGAACGGTTTCACACACAGTTATCACTGAGAACTGAGCATGTGGAGAGACATTCATTCAACTAGCAGATAGGGAACGGTTTGCAGGAGAAATTTTACTCTGGTTTCTCAGTTTGTTTCCTTGTGCTGGTTATAGTTTCCTGCATTTTTCAGTGTAAAAACGAGTTGGATCTTGTACCTTCCCATATATATGTATGGAGTGTTGTTGCATCTGAAACGAAATTTTGTGTTCCCATCAAGTTAGGTGAAGGACGGCTTTCACACACACTTATGTCTCAGATCTGAGCATTTGGAGAGACATTCGTTCATAGAGCACAAAGGGAACTGTTTGCAGGAGAAACTTTTACTCTGGTTTCTCAGTCTGATTCCTAGTGCCGATTTGAAGTTCCTGCAGTTTTCACTGTAAAACAGAGTTAGGGCTATTACCTCCCCACATATATGTATGGAGTGTAGATTGAAACTGAAATGGAGCTTTGTCTTCCCAACTAGCTGGGTGAAGGCGGCTTTCACACACACTTATCTCTCAGAACTGAGAATGTGGAGAGACATTAGTTCATGTACCACAAAGAAACCGTTTGCAGGAGAAACTTTTACTCTGGTTTCTCAGTCTGTTTCCTAGTGCCGGTTTGAAGTTCCTGCAGTTTCCACTGAAAAACCGATTTGGAGATAGTACCTCCCCATACATATGGATGGAGTGTACATGGCAAGTGAAAAGAAAATTTGTGTTCCCAACAAACTATGTGAAATACAGCTTTCACACGCACTTTTCTCTCAGAACTGAGCATGTTGAGGGACGTTCATTCAACTAGCACAATGGGACCGTTTTGCAGGAGAAAGTTTTACTCTCGTTTCTCAGACTGTTTCCTAGTGCTGGAATGAACTTCCTGCAGTTTTCACTGTAAAACCGGGTTTCAGCTAGTATCTCCTCTTATATATGTATGGAGTGTAGTTTGCAACTGAAAAGAAACTTTGTGTTCCCAACAAGCTATGTGAAGGATGGCTTTCACTCAAGTTATCTCTCAGATCTGAGCATGTGGAGAGACGTTCGTTCATCTAGCACAATTGGAACTTTTTGCTGGGGAAAATTTTACTCTGGTTTCTCAGTCTGTTAGTTAAAGAATGTTTGAAGTTCCTGCAGTTTTCACTGAAAAAACGAGTTGGAGCTTGTACCTCCCCAGATATATATATGCATTGTGATTTGCAATTTAAAAGAATCTTTGTGTTCCTAACAAGCTAGGTGAAGGACGTCTTTCACACACACTTATCTCTCAGAACTCACCATGTGCAGAGACTTTCGTTCATCTAACACAATGGAACGGGTTGCAAGGGAAACTTTTTCTATGGTATCTCAGTCAGTTTCCTAATGCCGGTTTCATGTACCTGCAGTTATCACTGTAAAACTGAGTTGGAGCTTGTAATTCCCTGTATATATTTATGGAGTGTAGTTTGCAACTGAAAAGAAATTTGTCTTCCCAAAAATCTAGGTGAAGAACGGATTCACACACAGTTATCTCTGAAAACTGAGCATGTGGAGAGACATTCAATCAACTAGCAGATAGGGAACTGTTTGTAGGAGAAATTTTACTCTGGGTTCTCAGTTTGTTTCCTTGTGCTGGTTAGTAGTTCCAGCATACTTCAGAGTAAAAACGTGTTGGATCTTGTACCTTCCCATATATATGTATGGAGTGTTGTTTGCAACTGAAACGAAACTTTGTGTTCCCATCAAGTTAGATGAAGGATGGCTTTCACACACACTTATGTCTCAGATCTGAGCATTTGGAGAGACTTTCGTTCATAGAGCACAAAGGGAACTGTTTGCAGGAGAAACTTTTACTCTGGTTTCTCAGTCTGATTCCTAGTGCCGGTTTGAATTTCCTGCAGTTTTCACTGTAAAACAGAGTTAGGACTATTACCTCCCCACATATATGAATGGAGTGTAGTTTGCAACTGAAAAGGAGCTTTGTCTTCCCAACTAGCTGGGTGAAGGCCGCTTTCACACACACTTATCTCTCAGAATTGAGAATGTGGAGAGACTTTCGTTCACGTACCACAAAGAAACGGTTTGCAGGAGAAACTTTTACTCTGGTTTCTCAGTCTGTTTCCTAGTGCCGGTTTGAAGTTCCTGCAGTTTCCACTGAAAAACCGATTTGGAGATAGTACCTCCCCATACATATGGATGGAGTGTAGTTGGCAAAAGATAAGAAAATTTGTGTTTCCAACAACCTATGTGAATGAAGGCTTTCACACGCACTTTTCTCTCAGAAATGAGCATGTCGATAGACATTCGTTCATCTAGCAAAAACGGAATTGTTTGCCGGAGAAATTTTTAATCTGGTTTCTCAGTCTGTTTCCTAGTGTCGGTTTGAAGTTAATGCAGGTTTCACTGTAAAACCGTGGTGGAGCTAGTACCAACCCATATATATGTATGGACTGTTGTTAGTAAATGAAAAGAATCTTTGTGTTCCCAACAAGCTAGATGAAGTACGGCTTTCACACACACCTGCCTCTCAGAACAGAGCAGGTGGAGAGATTTTCGTTCATCTAACACTAATGGAACGGTTTCCAGGAGAAACATTTTCTCTGCTTTCTCAGTCTCTTTCCTAGTGCAATTTTGACGTTCCTGCAGTTTTCTCTATAAAACCGAGTTGGAGCTTTTAAATCCCCATAAATATGTATGGTGTGTAGTTTGCATATGGAAAGAATCTGTATTCACAACAAGCTAGTTGAAGGACGGGTTTCACACTCACTTATCTCCCAGAACTGAGCATGTGGAGAGACGTTCGTTCTTGTAGCACAAAGGGAGCGTGTTGCAGGGGAATTTTTTTCTCATAATTCTCATTTGGCTTCCTCGTGCCAGTATAAAGTTAATGCAGTTTTCACTATAAAACCGAGTTGGAACTAGTAACTCTCCATATATATGCATGGAGTTTAGTTTGCAATTTTAAAGAAACTATGTGTTCCCAAAATGCTAGTTGAAGGAAGGTTTTCACACACACTTATCTCTCAGAATTGATCATATGCAGAGACATTCGTTCATCTAGCACAAGGGAACGGGGTCCTTGAGAAACTTTTACTCTGTTTTCTCAGCCTTTTTCTAGTGCCGTTTTGAAGTTCCTGCAGTTTTCACTGTAAAAACGACTTGCAGATAGTACCTCCCCATATATATTTATGGAGTGTAGTTTGCAACTGAAAAGAATCTTTGTGTTCCCAACAAGCTAGGTGAAGGACGGCTTTCGCACACACTTACCTCTCAGAAATGAGCATGTGGAGAGACGTTCGTTCATCTAGCACAATGGAACGGGTTGCAAGGGAAACTTTTTCTATGGTATCTCAGTCTGTTCCCTAGTGCCGTTTTGATGTACCTGCAGTTATCACTGTAAAACTGAGTTGGAGCTTGTAATTCCCTGTATATATTTATGGAGTGTAGTTTGCAACTGAAAAGAAATTTCTGTTCCAAAAATCTAGGTGAAGAACGGTTTCACACACAGTTATCTTGAGAAATGGCATGTGGAGATACATTCATTCAAATTGCAGATAGGGAACGGTTTGCAGGAGAAACTTTTACTCTGGTTTCTCAGTTTGTTTCCTTGTGCCGGTTAGAGGTTCCTGCAATTTTTCAGTGTAAAAACGTGTTGGATCTAGTACATTCCCATATATATGTATTGAGTGTTGTTTGCAATTGAAACGAAACTTTGTGTTCTCATCAAGTTAGTTGAAGAACGGCTTTCACACACACATATGTCTCAGATCTGAGCATGTGGAGAGACTTTCGTTCATATAGCACAAAGGGAACTGTTTGCAGGAAAATTTTTTATACTGCTTTCTCAATCTGTTTCCTAGTGCCGGTTTGAATTTCCTGCAGTTTCCACTGAAATACCGATTTGGAGATAGTACTTACCCATACATATGGATGGAGTGTAGTTGGCAACTGAACAGAAAATTTGTGTTCCCAACAACCTATGTGAAAGACTGTTTTCACATGCACTTTCTCTTAGAACTGAGCATGTGGAGAGACGTTCATTCAACTAGCACAAGGGGAAACATTTGCAGGAGAAACTTTTACTCTCGTTTCTCAGAATGTTTTCTAGTGCTGGATTGAAGTTCCTGCATTGTTCACTGTAAAAACGAGTTGGAGCTAGTATCTCCTCTTATATATGTATGGAGTGTCGTTTGCAACTGAAAAGAAACTTTGTGTTCCCAACAAGGTATGTGAAGGACAGCTTTCACTCAAGTTATCTCTCAGATCTGAGCATGTGGAGAGACGTCCGTTCATCTAGCACAATGGGAACTGGTTGCTGGGGAAAATTTTACTCTGGTTTCTCAGTCTGTTATATAAAGAATGTTTGAAGTTCCTGCAGTTTTCACTATAAAACCGAGTTGGAGCTTGTACCTCCCCATTTATATGAATGCATTGTAGTTTGCAACTAAACAGTATCTTTGTGTTCCCAACAAGCTAGGTGAAGGACGGCTTTAACACACACTTATCTCTCAGAACTCAGCATGTGAAGAGACTTTCGTTCAATTAGCACAATGGAACGGGTTGCAAGGGAAACCTTTACTATGGTATCTCAGTCTGTTTCCTAGTGCCGGTTTCATGTACCTGCAGTTTTCACTGTAAAACTGCGTTGGAACTTGCAATTCCCTGTATATATTTATGGAGTGTAGTTTGCAACTGAAAAGAATTTTGTGTTCCCAAAAATCTAGGTGAAGAACGGTTTCACACACAGTTATCACTGAGAACTGAGCATGTGGAGAGACATTCATTCAACTAGCAGATAGGGAACGGTTTGCAGGAGAAATTTTACTCTGGTTTCTCAGTTTGTTTCCTTGTGCTGGTTATAGTTTCCTGCATTTTTCAGTGTAAAAACGAGTTGGATCTTGTACCTTCCCATATATATGTATGGAGTGTTGTTGCATCTGAAACGAAATTTTGTGTTCCCATCAAGTTAGGTGAAGGACGGCTTTCACACACACTTATGTCTCAGATCTGAGCATTTGGAGAGACATTCGTTCATAGAGCACAAAGGGAACTGTTTGCAGGAGAAACTTTTACTCTGGTTTCTCAGTCTGATTCCTAGTGCCGATTTGAAGTTCCTGCAGTTTTCACTGTAAAACAGAGTTAGGGCTATTACCTCCCCACATATATGTATGAAGTGTAGATTGAAACTGAAATGGAGCTTTGTCTTCCCAACTAGCTGGGTGAAGGCGGCTTTCACACACACTTATCTCTCAGAACTGAGAATGTGGAGAGACATTAGTTCATGTACCACAAAGAAACCGTTTGCAGGAGAAACTTTTACTCTGGTTTCTCAGTCTGTTACATAAAGAATGTTTGAAGTTCCTGCAGTTTTCACTATAAAACCGAGTTGGAGCTTATACCTCCGCATATATATGAATGCATTGTAGTTTGCAACTAAACAGTATCTTTGTGTTCCCAACAAGCTAGGTGAAGGACGGCTTTAACACACACTTATCTCTCAGAACTCAGCATGTGAAGAGACTTTCGTTCAATTAGCACAATGGAACGGGTTGCAAGGGAAACCTTTACTATGGTATCTCAGTCTGTTTCCTAGTGCCGGTTTCATGTACCTGCAGTTATCACTGTAAAACTGCGTTGGAATTTGTAATTCCCTGTATATATTTATGGAGTGTAGTTTGCAACTGAAAAGAATTTTGTGTTCCCAAAAATCTAGGTGAAGAACGGTTTCACACACAGTTATCACTGAGAACTGAGCATGTGGAGAGACATTCATTCAACTAGCAGATAGGGAATGGTTTGCAGGAGAAATTTTACTCTGGTTTCTTAGTTTGATTCCTTGTGCTGGTTAGAGGTTCCTGCATTTTTCAGTGTAAAAACGTGTTGGATCTTGTACCTTCCCATATATATGTATGGAGTGTTGTTTGCATCTGAAATGAAACTTTGTGTTCCCATCAAGTTAGTTGAAAGACGGCTTTCACACACACTTATGTCTCAGATCTGAGCATGTGGAGAGACTTTCGTTCATATATCACAAAGGGAAATGTTTGCAGGACAATTTTTTATACTGCTTTCTCAATCTGTTTCCTAGTGCCGGTTTGAAGTTGCTGCAGTTTCCACTGAAATACCGATTTGGAGATAGTACCTACCCATACATATGGATGGAGTGTAGTTGGCAACTGAACAGAAAGTTTGTGTTCCCAACAGCTTATGTGAAAGACTATTTTCACATGCACTTTCTCTTAGAATTGAGCATGTGGAGTGACGTTCATTCAACAAGCACAAGGGGAAACATTTGCAGGAGAAACTTTTACTCTCGTTTCTCAGAATGTTTCCTATTGCTGGATTAATGTCCCTGCAGTGTTCACTGTAAAAACGAGTTGGAGCAAGTATCTCCTCTTATATATGTATGGAGTGTCGTTTGCAACTGAAAAGAAACTTTGTGTTCCCAACAAGGTATGTGAAGGACAGCTTTCACTCAAGTTATCTCTCAGATCTGAGCATGTGGAGAGACGTCCGTTCATCTAGCACAATGGGAACTGGTTGCTGGGGAAAATTTTACTCTGGATTCTCAGTCTGTTACATAAAGAATGTTTGAAGTTCCTGCAGTTTTCACTATAAAACCGAGTTGGAGCTTGTACCTCCCCATATATATGAATGCATTGTAGTTTGCAACTTAACAGTATCTTTGTGTTCCCAACAAGCTAGGTGAAGGACGGCTTTAACACACACTTATCTCTCAGAACTCAGCATGTGAAGAGACTTTCGTTCAATTAGCACAATGGAACGGGTGGCAAGGGAAACTTTACTATGGTATCTCAGTCTTTTTCCTAGTGCCGGTTTCATGTACCTGCAGTTATCACTGTAAAACTGCTTTGGAACTTGTAATTCCATGTATATATTTATGGAGTGTAGTTTGCAACTGAAAAGAATTTTGTGTTCCCAAAAATCTAGGTGAAGAACGGTTTCACACACAGTTATCACTGAGAACTGAGCATGTGGAGAGACATTCATTCAACTAGCAGATAGGGAACGGTTTGCAGGAGAAAATTTTACTCTGGTTTCTCAGTCTGATTCCTAGTGCCTGTTTGAAGTTCCTGCAGTTTTCACTGTAAAACAGTGTTAGGGCTATTACCTCCCCACATATATGTATGGAGTGTAGATTGCAACTGAAAAGGAGCTTTGTCTTCCCAACTAGCTGGGTGAAGGCGGCTTTCACACACACTTATCTCTCAGAACTGAGAATGTGGAGAGACATTAGTTCATGTACCACAAATAAACCGTTTGCAGGAGAAACTTTTACTCTGGTTTCTCAGTCTGCTTCCTAGTGCCAGTTTGAAGTTCCTGCAGTTTCCACTGAAAAACCGATTTGGAGATAGTACCTCCCCATACATATGGATGGAGTGTACATGGCAAGTGAAAAGAAAATTTGTGTTCCCAACAACCTATGTGAAATACAGCTTTCACACGCACTTTTCTCTCAGAACTGAGCATGTTGAGAGACGTTCATTCAACTAGCACAATGGGACCGTTTTGCAGGAGAAAGTTTTACTCTCGTTTCTCAGACTCTTTCCTAGTGCTGGAATGAACTTCCTGCAGTTTTCACTGTAAAACCGGGTTTCAGCTAGTATCTCCTCTTATATATGTATGGAGTGTAGTTTGCAACTGAAAAGAAACTTTGTGTTCCCATCAAGCAATGTGAAGGATGGCTTTCACTCAAGTTATCTCTCAGATCTGAGCATGTGGAGAGACGTTCGCTCATCTAGCACAATTGGAACTTTTTGCTGGGGAAAATTTTACTCTGGTTTCTCAGTCTGTTAGTTAAAGAATGTTTGAAGTTCCTGCAGTTTTCACTGAAAAAACGAGTTGGAGCTTGTACCTCCCCAGATATATATATGCATTGTGGTTTGCAATTTAAAAGAATCTTTGTGTTCCAAACAAGCTAGGTGAAGGACGTCTTTCACACACACTTATCTCTCAGAACTCACCATGTGCAGAGACTTTCGTTCATCTAACACAATGGAACGGGTTGCAAGGGAAACTTTTTCTATGGTATCTCAGTCAGTTTCCTAATGCCGGTTTCATGTACCTGCAGTTATCACTGTAAAACTGAGTTGGAGCTTGTAATTCCCTGTATATATTTATGGAGTGTAGTTTGCAACTGAAAAGAAATTTGTCTTCCCAAAAATCTAGGTGAAGAACGGATTCACACACAGTTATCTCTGAGAACTGAGCATGTGGAGAGACATTCAATCAACTAGCAGATAGGGAACTGTTTGTAGGAGAAATTTTACTCTGGGTTCTCAGTTTGTTTCCTTGTGCTGGTTAGTAGTTCCAGCATACTTCAGAGTAAAAACGTGTTGGATCTTGTACCTTCCCATATATATGTATGGAGTGTTGTTTGCAACTGAAACGAAACTTTGTGTTCCCATCAAGTTAGATGAAGGACGGCTTTCACACACACTTATGTCTCAGATCTGAGCATTTGGAGAGACTTTCGTTCATAGAGCACAAAGGGAACTGTTTGCAGGAGAAACTTTTACTCTGGTCTCTCAGTCTGATTCCTAGTGCCGGTTTGAAGTTCCTGCAGTTTTCACTGTAAAACAGAGTTAGGGCTATTACCTCCCCACATATATGAATGGAGTGTAGTTTGCAACTGGAAAGGAGCTTTGTCTTCCCAACTAGCTGGGTGAAGGCCGCTTTCACACACACTTATCTCTCAGAACTGAGAATGTGTAGAGACTTTCATTCACGTACCACAAAGAAACGGTTTGCAGGAGAAACTTTTACTCTGGTTTCTCAGTCTGTTTCCTAGTGCCGGTTTGAAGTTCCTGCAGTTTCCACTGAAAAACCGATTTGGAGATAGTACCTCCCCATACATATGGATGGAGTGTAGTTGGCAAAAGATAAGAAAATTTGTGTTTCCAACAACCTATGTGAATGAAGGCTTTCACACGCACTTTTCTCTCAGAAATGAGCATGTCGATAGACATTCGTTCATCTAGCAAAATCGGAATTGTTTGCCGGAGAAATTTTTAATCTGGTTTCTCAGTCTGTTTCCTAGTGTCGGTTTGAAGTTAATGCAGGTTTCACTGTAAAACCGTGGTGGAGCTAGTACCAACCCATATATATGTATGGACTGTTGTTAGTAAATGAAAAGAATCTTTGTGTTCCCAACAAGCTAGATGAAGTACGGCTTTCACACACACCTGCCTCTCAGAACAGAGCAGGTGGAGAGATTTTCGTTCATCTAACACTAATGGAACGGTTTCCAGGAGAAATATTTTCTCTGCTTTCTCAGTCTCTTTCCTAGTGCAATTTTGACGTTCCTGCAGTTTTCTCTATAAAACCGAGTTGGAGCTTTTAAATCCCCATAAATATGTATGGTGTGTAGTTTGCATATGGAAAGAATCTGTATTCACAACAAGCTAGTTGAAGGACGGGTTTCACACTCACTTATCTCCCAGAACTGAGCATGTGGAGAGACGTTCGTTCTTGTAGCACAAAGGGAGCGTGTTGCAGGGGAATTTTTTTCTCATAATTCTCATTTGGCTTCCTCGTGCCACTATAAAGTTAATGCAGTTTTCACTATAAAACCGAGTTGGAACTAGTAACTCTCCATATATATGCATGGAGTTTAGTTTGCAATTTTAAAGAAACTATGTGTTCCCAAAATGCTAGTTGAAGGAAGGTTTTCACACACACTTATCTCTCAGAATTGATCATATGCAGAGACATTCGTTCATCTAGCACAAGGGAACGGGGTCCTTGAGAAACTTTTACTCTGTTTTCTCAGCCATTTTCTAGTGCCGTTTTGAAGTTCCTGCAGTTTTCACTGTAAAAACGACTTGCAGATAGTACCTCCCCATATATATTTATGGAGTGTAGTTTGCAACTGGAAAGAATCTTTGTGTTCCCAACAAGCTAGGTGAAGGACGGCTTTCGCACACACTTACCACTCCGAAATGAGCATGTGGAGAGACGTTCGTTCATCTAGCACAATGGAACGGGTTGCAAGGGAAACTTTTTCTATGGTATCTCAGTCTGTTCCCTAGTGCCGTTTTGATGTATCTGCAGTTATCACTGTAAAACTGAGTTGGAGCTTGTAATTCCCTGTATATATTTATGGAGTGTAGTTTGCAACTGAAAAGAAATTTCTGTTCCAAAAATCTAGGTGAAGAACGGTTTCACACACAGTTATCTCTGAGAAATGGCATGTGGAGAGACATTCATTAAAATTGCAGATAGGGAACGGTTTGCAGGAGAAACTTTTACTCTGGTTTCTCAGTTTGTTTCCTTGTGCCGGTTAGAGGTTCCTGCAATTTTTCAGTGTAAAAACGTGTTGGATCTAGTACATTCCCATATATATGTATTGAGTGTTGTTTGCAATTGAAACGAAACTTTGTGTTCTCATCAAGTTAGTTGAAGAACGGCTTTCACACACACTTATGTCTCAGATCTGAGCATGTGGAGAGACTTTCGTTCATATAGCACAAAGGGAACTGTTTGCAGGAAAATTTTTTATACTGCTTTCTCAATCTGTTTCCTAGTGCCGGTTTGAATTTAGTGCAGTTTCCACTGAAATACCGATTTGGAGATAGTACTTACCCATACATATGGATGGAGTGTAGTTGGCAACTGAACAGAAAATTTGTGTTCCCAACAACCTATGTGAAAGACTGTTTTCACATGCACTTTCTCTTAGAACTGAGCATGTGGAGAGACGTTCATTCAACTACCACAAGGGGAAACATTTGCAGGAGAAACTTTTACTCTCGTTTCTCAGAATGTTTCCTAGTGCTGGATTGAAGTTCCTGCAGTGTTCACTGTAAAAACTAGTTGGAGCTAGTATCTCCTCTTATATATGTATGGAGTGTCGTTTGCAACTGAAAAGAAACTTTGTATTCCCAACAAGGTATGTGAAGGACAGCTTTCAATCAAGTTATCTCTCAGATCTGAGCATGTGGAGAGACGTCCGTTCATCTAGCAAAATAGGAACTGGTTGCTGGGGAAAATTTTACTCTGGTTTCTCAGTCTGTTACATAAAGAATGTTTGAAGTTCCTGCAGTTTTCACTATAAAACCGAGTTGGAGCTTATACCTCCCCATATATATGAATGCATTGTAGTTTGCAACTAAACAGTATCTTTGTGTTCCCAACAAGCTAGGTGAAGGACGGCTTTAACACACACTTATCTCTCAGACCTCAGCATGTGAAGAGACTTTCGTTCAATTAGCACAATGGAACGGGTTGCAAGGGAAACCTTTACTATGGTATCTCAGTTTGTTTTCTAGTGCCGGTTTCATGTACCTGCAGTTATCACTGTAAAACTGCGTTGGAACTTGTAATTCCCTGTATATATTTATGGAGTGTAGTTTGCAACTGAAAAGAATTTTGTGTTCCCAAAAATCTAGGTGAAGAACGGTTTCACACACAGTTATCACTGAGAACTGAGCATGTGGAGAGACATTCATTCAACTAGCAGATAGGGAATGGTTTGCAGGAGAAATTTTACTCTGGTTTCTCAGTTTCATTCCTTGTGCTGGTTAGAGGTTCCTGCATTTTTCAGTGTAAAAACGAGTTCGATCTTGTACCTTCCCATATATATGTATGGAGTGCTGTTTGCTTCTGAAACGAAACTTTGTGTTCCCATCAAGTTAGGTGAAGGACGGCTTTCACACACACTTATGTCTCAGATCTGAGCATTTGGAGAGACATTCGTTCATAGAGCACAAAGGGAACTGTTTGCAGGAGAAACTTTTACTCTGGTTTCTCAGTCTGATTCCTAGTGCCGGTTTGAAGTTCCTGCAGTTTTCACTGTAAAACAGAGTTAGGGCTATTACCTCCCCACATATATGTATGGAGTGTAGATTGCAACTGAAAAGGAGCTTTGTCTTCCCAACTAGCTGGGTGAAGGCGGCTTTCACACACACTTATCTCTCAGAACTTAGAATGTGGAGAGACATTAGTTCATGTACCACAAAGAAACCGTTTGCAGGAGAAACTTTTACTCTGGTTTCTCAGTCTGTTTCCTAGTGCCGGTTTGAAGTTCCTGCAGTTTCCACTGAAAAACCGATTTGGAGATAGTACCTCCCCATACATATGGATGGAGTGTACATGGCAAGTGAAAAGAAAATTTGTGTTCCCAACAACCTATGTGAAATACAGCTTTCACACGCACTTTTCTCTCAGAACTGAGCATGTTGAGAGACGTTCATTCAACTAGCACAATGGGACCGTTTTGCAGGAGAAAGTTTTACTCTCGTTTCTCAGACTGTTTCCTAGTGCTGGAATGAACTTCCTGCAGTTTTCACTGTAAAACCGGGTTTCAGCTAGTATCTCCTCTTATATATGTATGGAGTGTAGTTTGCAACTGAAAAGAACCTTTGTGTTCCCAACAAGCTATGTGAAGGATGGCTTTCACTCAAGTTATCTCTCAGATCTGAGCATGTGGAGAGACGTTCGTTCATCTAGCACAATTGGAACATTTTGCTGGGGATAATTTTACTATGGTTTCTCAGTCTGTTAGTTAAAGAATGTTTGAAGTTCCTGCAGTTTTCACTGAAAAAACGAGTTGGAGCTTGTACCTCCCCAGATATATATATGCATTGTGATTTGCAATTTAAAAGAATCTTTGTGTTCCTAACAAGCTAGGTGAAGGACGTCTTTCACACACACTTATCTCTCAGAACTCACCATGTGCAGAGACTTTCGTTCATCTAACACAATGGAACGGGTTGCAAGGGAAACTTTTTCTATGGTATCTCAGTCAGTTTCCTAATGCCGGTTTCATGTACCTGCAGTTATCACTGTAAAACTGAGTTGGAGCTTGTAATTCCCTGTATATATTTATGGAGTGTAGTTTGCAACTGAAAAGAAATTTGTCTTCCCAAAAATCTAGGTGAAGAACGGATTCACACACAGTTATCTCTGAGAACTGAGCATGTGGAGAGACATTCAATCAACTAGCAGATAGGGAACTGTTTGTAGGAGAAATTTTACTCTGGGTTCTCAGTTTGTTTCCTTGTGCTGGTTAGTAGTTCCAGCATACTTCAGAGTAAAAACGTGTTGGATCTTGTACCTTCCCATATATATGTATGGAGTGTTGTTTGCAACTGAAACGAAATTTGTGTTCCCATCAAGTTAGATGAAGGACGGCTTTCACACACACTTATGTCTCAGATCTGAGCATTTGGAGAGACTTTCGTTCATAGAGCACAAAGGGAACTATTTGCAGGAGAAACTTTTACTCTGGTTTCTCAGTCTGATTCCTAGTGCCGGTTTGAAGTTCCTGCAGTTTTCACTGTAAAACAGAGTTAGGACTATTACCTCCCCACATATATGAATGGAGTGTAGTTTGCAACTGAAAAGGAGCTTTGTCTTCCCAACTAGCTGGGTGAAGGCCGCTTTCACACACACTTATCTCTCAGAACTGAGAATGTGGAGAGACTTTCGTTCACGTACCACAAAGAAACGGTTTGCAGGAGAAACTTTTACTCTGGTTTCTCAGTCTGTTTCCTAGTGCCGGTTTGAAGTTCCTGCAGTTTCCACTGAAAAACCGATTTGGAGATAGTACCTCCCCATACATATGGATGGAGTGTAGTTGGCAAAAGATAAGAAAATTTGTGTTTCCAACAACCTATGTGAAAGAAGGCTTTCACACGCACTTTTCTCTCAGAAATGAGCATGTCGATAGACATTCGTTCATCTAGCAAAAACGGAATTGTTTGCCAGAGAAATTTTTAATCTGGTTTCTCAGTCTGTTTCCTAGTGTCGGTTTGAAGTTAATGCAGGTTTCACTGTAAAACCGTGGTGGAGCTAGTACCAACCCATATATATGTATGGACTGTTGTTAGTAAATGAAAAGAATCTTTGTGTTCCCAACAAGCTAGATGAAGTACGGCTTTCACACACACCTGCCTCTCAGAACAGAGCAGGTGGAGAGATTTTCGTTCATCTAACACTAATGGAACGGTTTCCAGGAGAAATATTTTCTCTGCTTTCTCAGTCTCTTTCCTAGTGCAATTTTGACGTTCCTGCAGTTTTCTCTATAAAACCGAGTTGGAGCTTTTAAATCCCCATAAATATGTATGGTGTGTAGTTTGCATATGGAAAGAATCTGTATTCACAACAAGCTAGTTGAAGGACGGGTTTCACACTCACTTATCTCCCAGAACTGAGCATGTGGAGAGACGTTCGTTCTTGTAGCACAAAGGGAGCGTGTTGCAGGGGAATTTTTTTCTCATAATTCTCATTTGGCTTCCTCGTGCCACTATAAAGTTAATGCAGTTTTCACTATAAAACCGAGTTGGAACTAGTAACTCTCCATATATATGCATGGAGTTTAGTTTGCAATTTTAAAGAAACTATGTGTTCCCAAAATGCTAGTTGAAGGAAGGTTTTCACACACACTTATCTCTCAGAATTGATCATATGCAGAGACATTCGTTCATCTAGCACAAGGGAACGGGGTCCTTGAGAAACTTTTACTCTGTTTTCTCAGCCTTTTTCTAGTGCCGTTTTGAAGTTCCTGCAGTTTTCACTGTAAAAACGACTTGCAGATAGTACCTCCCCATATATATTTATGGAGTGTAGTTTGCAACTGAAAAGAATCTTTGTGTTCCCAACAAGCTAGGTGAAGGACGGCTTTCGCACACACTTACCTCTCAGAAATGAGCATGTGGAGAGACGTTCGTTCATCTAGCACAATGGAACGGGTTGCAAGGGAAACTTTTTCTATGGTATCTCAGTCTGTTCCCTAGTGCCGTTTTGATGTACCTGCAGTTATCACTGTAAAACTGAGTTGGAGCTTGTAATTCCCTGTATATATTTATAGAGTGTAGTTTGCAACTGAAAAGAAATTTCTGTTCCAAAAATCTAGGTGAAGAACGGTTTCACACACAGTTATCTCTGAGAAATGGCATGTGGAGAGACATTCATTCAAATAGCAGATAGGGAACGGTTTGCAGGAGAAACTTTTACTCTGGTTTCTCAGTTTGTTTCCTTGTGCCGGTTAGAGGTTCCTGCAATTTTTCAGTGTTAAAACCTGTTGGATCTAGTACATTCCCATATATATGTATTGAGTGTTGTTTGCAATTGAAACGAAACTTTGTTTTCTCATCAAGTTAGATGAAGGACGGCTTTCACACACACTTATGTCTCAGATCTGAGCATGTGGAGAGACTTTCGTTCATATAGCACAAAGGGAACTGTTTGCAGGAAAATTTTTTATACTGCTTTCTCAATCTGTTTCCTAGTGCCGGTTTGAAGTTCCTGCAGTTTCCACTGAAATACCGATTTGGAGATAGTACTTACCCATACATATGGATGGAGTGTAGTTGGCAACTGAAAAGAAACTTTGTGTTCCCAACAAGGTATGTGAAGGACAGCTTTCACTCAACTTATCTCTCAGATCTGAGCATGTGGAGAGACGTTCGTTCATCTAGCACAATTGGAACTGGTTGCTGGGGAAAATTTTACTCTGGTTTCTCAGTCTGTTAGTTAAAGAATGTTTGAAGTTCCTGCAGTTTTCACTGAAAAAACGAGTTGGAGCTTGTACCTCCCCTTATATGTATATGCATTGTGGTTTGCAATTTAAAAGAATCTTTGTGTTCCAAACAAACTAGGTGAAGGACTTCTTTCACACACACTTATCTCTCAGAACACAGCATGTGAAGAGACTTTCGTTCAATTAGCACAATGGAACGGGTTGCAAGGGAAACCTTTTCTATGGTATCTCAGTCTGTTTTCTAGTGCCGGTTTCATGTACCTGCAGTTATCACTGTAAAACTGCGTTGGAACATGTAATTCCCTGTATATATTTATGGAGTGTAGTTTGCAACTGAAAAGAATTTTGTGTTCCCAAAAATCTAGGTGAAGAACGGTTTCACACACAGTTATCACTGAGAACTGAGCATGTGGAGAGACATTCATTCAACTAGCAGATAGTGAACGGTTTGCAGGAGAAATTTTACTCTGGTTTCTCAGTTTGTTTCCTTGTGCTGGTTAGAGGTTCCTGCATTTTTCAGTGTAAAAACGAGTTCGATCTTGTACCTTCCCATATATATGTATGGAGTGTTGTTTGCATCTGAAACGAAATTTTGTTTTCCAATCAAGTTAGGTGAAGGACGGCTTTCACACCCACTTATGTCTCAGATCTGAGCATTTGGAGAGACATTCGTTCATAGAGCACAAAGGGAACTGTTTGCAGGAGAAACTTTTACTCTGGTTTCTCAGTCTGATTCCTAGTGCCTGTTTGAAGATCCTGCAGTTTTCACTGTAAAACAGAGTTAGGGCTATTACCTCCCCACATATATGTATGGAGTGTAGATTGCAACTGAAAAGGAGCTTTGTCTTCCCAACTAGCTGGGTGAAGGCGGCTTTCACACACACTTATCTCTCAGAACTGAGAATGTGGAGAGACATTAGTTCATGTACCACAAAGAAACCGTTTGCAGGAGAAACTTTTACTCTGGTTTCTCAGTCTGTTTCCTAGTGCCGGTTTGAAGTTCCTGCAGTTTCCACTGAAAAACCGATTTGGAGATAGTACCTCCCCATACATATGGATGGAGTGTACATGGCAAGTGAAAAGAAAATTTGTGTTCCCAACAACCTATGTGAAATACAGCTTTCACACGCACTTTTCTCTCAGAACTGAGCATGTTGAGAGACGTTCATTCAACTAGCACAATGGGACCGTTTTGCAGGAGAAAGTTTTACTCTCGTTTCTCAGACTGTTTCCTAGTGCTGGAATGAAGTTCCTGCAGTTTTCACTGTAAAACCGGGTTTCAGCTAGTATCTCCTCTTATATATGTATGGAGTGTAGTTTGCAACTGAAAAGAAACTTTGTGTTCCCAACAAGCTATGTGAAGGATGGCTTTCACTCAAGTTATCTCTCAGATCTGAGCATGTGGAGAGAAGTTCGTTCATCTAGCACAATTGGAACTGGTTGCTGGGGAAAATTTTACTCTGGTTTCTCAGTCTGTTAGTTAAAGAATGTTTGAAGTTCCTGCAGTTTTCACAGAAAAAACGAGTTGGAGCTTGTACCTCCCCAGATATATATATGCATTGTGGTTTGCAATTTAAAAGAATCTTTGTGTTCCAAACAAGCTAGGTGAAGGACGTCTTTCACACACACTTATCTCTCAGAACTCACCATGTGCAGAGACTTTCGTTCATCTAACACAATGGAACGGGTTGCAAGGGAAACTTTTTCTATGGTATCTCAGTCAGTTTCCTAATGCCGGTTTCATATACCTGCAGTTATCACTGTAAAACTGAGTTGGAGCTTGTAATTCCCTGTATATATTTATGGAGTGTAGTTTGCAACTGAAAAGAAATTTGTCTTCCCAAAAATCTAGGTGAAGAACGGATTCACACACAGTTATCTCTGAGAACTGAGCATGTGGAGAGACATTCAATCAACTAGCAGATAGGGAACTGTTTGTAGGAGAAATTTTACTCTGGGTTCTCAGTTTGTTTCCTTGTGCTGGTTAGTAGTTCCAGCATACTTCAGAGTAAAAACGTGTTGGATCTTGTACCTTCCCATATATATGTATGGAGTGTTGTTTGCAACTGAAACGAAACTTTGTGTTCCCATCAAGTTAGATGAAGGATGGCTTTCACACACACTTATGTCTCAGATCTGAGCATTTGGAGAGACTTTCGTTCATAGAGCACAAAGGGAACTGTTTGCAGGAGAAACTTTTACTCTGGTTTCTCAGTCTGATTCCTAGTGCCGGTTTGAAGTTCCTGCAGTTTTCACTGTAAAACAGAGTTAGGACTATTACCTCCCCACATATATGAATGGAGTGTAGTTTGCAAGTGAAAAGGAGCTTTGTCTTCCCAACTAGCTGGGTGAAGGCGGCTTTCACACACACTTATCTCTCAGAACTGAGAATGTGGAGAGACTTTCGTTCACGTACCACAAAGAAACGGTTTGCAGGAGAAACTTTTACTCTGATTTCTCAGTCTGTTTCCTTGTGCCGGTTTGAAGTTCCTGCAGTTTCCACTGAAAAACCGATTTGGAGATAGTACCTCCCCATACATATGGATGGAGTGTAGTTGGCAAAAGATAAGAAAATTTGTGTTTCCAACAACCTATGTGAAAGAAGGCTTTCACACGCACTTTTCTCTCAGAAATGAGCATGTCGATAGACATTCGTTCATCTAGCAAAAACGGAATTGTTTGCCGGAGAAATTTTTAATCTGGTTTCTCAGTCTGTTTCCTAGTGTCGGTTTGAAGTTAATGCAGGTTTCACTGTAAAACCGTGGTGGAGCTAGTACCAACCCATATATATGTATGGACTGTTGTTAGTAAATGAAAAGAATCTTTGTGTTCCCAACAAGCTAGATGAAGTACGGCTTTCACACACACCTGCCTCTCAGAACAGAGCAGGTGGAGAGATTTTCGTTCATCTAACACTAATGGAACGGTTTCCAGGAGAAACATTTTCTCTGCTTTCTCAGTCTCTTTCCTAGTGCAATTTTGACGTTCCTGCAGTTTTCTCTATAAAACCGAGTTGGAGCTTTTAAATCCCCATAAATATGTATGGTGTGTAGTTTGCATATGGAAAGAATCTGTATTCACAACAAGCTAGTTGAAGGACGGGTTTCACACTCACTTATCTCCCAGAACTGAGCATGTGGAGAGACGTTCGTTCTTGTAGCACAAAGGGAGCGTGTTGCAGGGGAATTTTTTTCTCATAATTCTCATTTGGCTTCCTCGTGCCAGTATAAAGTTAATGCAGTTTTCACTATAAAACCGAGTTGGAACTAGTAACTCTCCATATATATGCATGGAGTTTAGTTTGCAATTTTAAAGAAACTATGTGTTCCCAAAATGCTAGTTGAAGGAAGGTTTTCACACACACTTATCTCTCAGAATTGATCATATGCAGAGACATTCGTTCATCTAGCACAAGGGAACGGGGTCCTTGAGAAACTTTTACTCTGTTTTCTCAGCCTTTTTCTAGTGCCGTTTTGAAGTTCCTGCAGTTTTCACTGTAAAAACGACTTGCAGATAGTACCTCCCCATATATATTTATGGAGTGTAGTTTGCAACTGAAAAGAATCTTTGTGTTCCCAACAAGCTAGGTGAAGGACGGCTTTCGCACACACTTACCTCTCAGAAATGAGCATGTGGAGAGACGTTCGTTCATCAAGCACAATGGAACGGGTTGCAAGGGAAACTTTTTCTATGGTATCTCAGTCTGTTCCCTAGTGCCGTTTTGATGTACCTGCAGTTATCACTGTGAAACTGAGTTGGAGCTTGTAATTCCCTGTATATATTTATGGAGTGTAGTTTGCAACTGAAAAGAAATTTCTGTTCCAAAAATCTAGGTGAAGAACGGTTTCACACACAGTTATCTTGAGAAATGGCATGTGGAGAGACATTCATTCAAATTGCAGATAGGGAACGGTTTGCAGAAGAAATTTTACTCTGGTTTCTCAGTTTGTTTCCTTGTGCTGGTTAGAGGTTCCTGCATTTTTCAGTGTAAAAACGTGTTGGATCTTGTACCATCCCATATATATGTATGGAGTGTTGTTTGCATCTGAAACGAAATTTTGTTTTCCAATCAAGTTAGGTGAAGGACGGCTTTCACACCCACTTTTGTCTCAGATATGAGCATTTGGAGAGACATTCGTTCATAGAGCACAAAGGGAACTGTTTGCAGTAGAAACTTTTACTCTGGTTTCTCAGTCTGATTCCTAGTGCCTGTTTGAAGATCCTGCAGTTTTCACTGTAAAATAGAGTTAGGGCTATTACCTCCCCACATATATGTATGGAGTGTAGATTGCAACTGAAAAGGAGCTTTGTCTTCCCAACTAGCTGGGTGAAGGCGGCTTTCACACACACTTATCTCTCAGAACTGAGAATGTGGAGAGACATTAGTTCATGTACCACAAAGAAACCGTTTGCAGGAGAAACCTTTACTCTGGTTTCTCAGTCTGTTTCCTAGTGCCGGTTTGAAGTTCCTGCAGTTTCCACTGAAAAACCGATTTGGAGATAGTACTTACCCATACATATGGATGGAGTGTAGTTGGCAACTGAACAGAAAATTTGTGTTCCCAACAACCTATGTGAAATACAGCTTTCACACGCACTTTTCTCTCAGAACTGAGCATGTTGAGAGACGTTCATTCAACTAGCACAATGGGACCGTTTTGCAGGAGAAAGTTTTACTCTCGTTTCTCAGACTGTTTCCTAGTGCTGGAATGAACTTCCTGCAGTTTTCACTGTAAAACCGGGTTTCAGCTAGTATCTCCTCTTATATATGTATGGAGTGTCGTTTGCAACTGAAAAGAAACTTTGTGTTCCCAACAAGCAATGTGAAGGATGGCTTTCACTCAAGTTATCTCTCAGATCTGAGCATGTGGAGAGACGTTCGTTCATCTAGCACAATTGGAACTGGTTGCTGGGGAAAATTTTACTCTGGTTTCTCAGTCTGTTAGTTAAAGAATGTTTGAAGTTCCTGCAGTTTTCACAGAAAAAACGAGTTGGTGCTTGTACCTCCCCAGATATATATATGCATTGTGGTTTGCAATTTAAAAGAATCTTTGTGTTCCAAACAAGCTAGGTGAAGGACGTCTTTCACACACACTTATCTCTCAGAACTCACCATGTGCAGAGACTTTCGTTCATCTAACACAATGGAACGGGTTGCAAGGGAAACTTTTTCTATGGTATCTCAGTCATTTTCCTAATGCCGGTTTCATGTACCTGCAGTTATCACTGTAAAACTGAGTTGGAGCTTGTAATTCCCTGTATATATTTATGGAGTGTAGTTTGCAACTGAAAAGAAATTTGTCTTCCCAAAAATCTAGGTGAAGAACGGATTCACACACAGTTATCTCTGAGAACTGAGCATGTGGAGAGACATTCAATCAACTAGCAGATAGGGAACTGTTTGTAGGAGAAATTTTACTCTGGGTTCTCAGTTTGTTTCCTTGTGCTGGTTAGTAGTTCCAGCATACTTCAGAGTAAAAACGTGTTGGATCTTGTACCTTCCCATATATATGTATGGAGTGTTGTTTGCAACTGAAACGAAACTTTGTGTTCCCATCAAGTTAGATGAAGGACGGCTTTCACACACACTTATGTCTCAGATCTGAGCATTTGGAGAGACTTTCGTTCATAGAGCACAAAGGGAACTGTTTGCAGGAGAAACTTTTACTCTGGTTTCTCAGTCTGATTCCTAGTGCCGGTTTGAAGTTCCTGCAGTTTTCACTGTAAAACAGAGTTAGGACTATTACCACCCCACATATATGAATGGAGTGTAGTTTGCAACTGAAAAGGAGCTTTGTCTTCCCAACTAGCTGGGTGAAGGCCGCTTTCACACACACTTATCTCTCAGAACTGAGAATGTGGAGAGACTTTCGTTCACGTACCACAAAGAAACGGTTTGCAGGAGAAACTTTTACTCTGGTTTCTCAGTCTGTTTCCTTGTGCCGGTTTGAAGTTCCTGCAGTTTCCACTGAAAAACCGATTTGGAGATAGTACCTCCCCATACATATGGATGGAGTGTAGTTGGCAAAAGATAAGAAAATTTGTGTTTCCAACAACCTATGTGAAAGAAGGCTTTCACACGCACTTTTCTCTCAGAAATGAGCATGTCGATAGACATTCGTTCATCTAGCAAAAACGGAATTGTTTGCCGGAGAAATTTTTAATCTGGTTTCTCAGTCTGTTTCCTAGTGTCGGTTTGAAGTTAATGCAGGTTTCACTGTAAAACCGTGGTGGAGCTAGTACCAACCCATATATATGTATGGACTGTTGTTAGTAAATGAAAAGAATCTTTGTGTTCCCAACAAGCTAGATGAAGTACGGCTTTCACACACACCTGCCTCTCAGAACAGAGCAGGTGGAGAGATTTTCGTTCATCTAACACTAATGGAACGGTTTCCAGGAGAAACATTTTCTCTGCTTTCTCAGTCTCTTTCCTAGTGCAATTTTGACGTTCCTGCAGTTTTCTCTATAAAACCGAGTTGGAGCTTTTAAATCCCCATAAATATGTATGGTGTGTAGTTTGCATATGGAAAGAATCTGTATTCACAACAAGCTAGTTGAAGGACGGGTTTCACACTCACTTATCTCCCAGAACTGAGCATGTGGAGAGACGTTCGTTCTTGTAGCACAAAGGGAGCGTGTTGCAGGGGAATTTTTTTCTCATAATTCTCATTTGGCTTCCTCGTGCCAGTATAAAGTTAATGCAGTTTTCACTATAAAACCGAGTTGGAACTAGTAACTCTCCATATATATGCATGGAGTTTAGTTTGCAATTTTAAAGAAACTATGTGTTCCCAAAATGCTAGTTGAAGGAAGGTTTTCACACACACTTATCTCTCAGAATTGATCATATGCAGAGACATTCGTTCATCTAGCACAAGGGAACGGGGTCCTTGAGAAACTTTTACTCTGTTTTCTCAGCCATTTTCTAGTGCCGTTTTGAAGTTCCTGCAGTTTTCACTGTAAAAACGACTTGCAGATAGTACCTCCCCATATATATTTATGGAGTGTAGTTTGCAACTGAAAAGAATCTTTGTGTTCCCAACAAGCTAGGTGAAGGACGGCTTTCGCACACACTTACATCTCAGAAATGAGCATGTGGAGAGACGTTCGTTCATCTAGCACAATGGAACGGGTTGCAAGGGAAACTTTTTCTATGGTATCTCAGTCTGTTCCCTACTGCCGTTTTGATGTACCTGCAGTTATCACTGTAAAACTGAGTTGGAGCTTGTAATTTCCTGTATATATTTATGGAGTGTAGTTTGCAACTGAAAAGAAATTTCTGTTCCAAAAATCTAGGTGAAGAACGGTTTCACACACAGTTATCTTGAGAAATGGCATGTGGAGAGACATTCATTCAAATTGCAGATAGGGAACGGTTTGCAGGAGAAACTTTTACTCTGGTTTCTCAGTTTGTTTCCTTGTGCCGGTTAGAGGTTCCTGCAATTTTTCAGTGTAAAAACGTGTTGGATCTAGTACATTCCCATATATATGTATTGAGTGTTGTTTGCAATTGAAACGAAACTTTGTGTTCTCATCAAGTTAGTTGAAGAACGGCTTTCACACACACATATGTCTCAGATCTGAGCATGTGGAGAGACTTTCGTTCATATAGCACAAAGGGAACTGTTTGCAGGAAAATTTTTTATACTGCTTTCTCAATCTGTTTCCTAGTGCCGGTTTCAATTTCCTGCAGTTTCCACTGAAATACCGATTTGGAGATAGTACTTACCCATACATATGGATGGAGTGTAGTTGGCAACTGAACAGAAAATTTGTGTTCCCAACAACCTATGTGAAAGACTGTTTTCACATGCACTTTCTCTTAGAACTGAGCATGTGGAGAGACATTCATTCAACTAGCACAAGGGGAAACATTTGCAGGAGAAACTTTTACTCTCCTTTCTCACAATGTTTCCTAGTGCTGGATTTAAGTTCCTGCAGTGTTCACTGAAAAAACGAGTTGGAGCTAGTATTTCCTCTTATATATGTATGGAGTGTCGTTTGCAACTGAAAAGAAACTTTGTGTTCCCAACAAGGTATGTGAAAGACAGCTTTCACTCAAGTTATCTCTCAGATCTGAGCATGTGGAGAGACGTCCGTTCATCTAGCACAATGGGAACTGGATACTGGGGAAAATTTTACTCTGGTTTCTCAGTCTGTTACATAAAGAATGTTTGAAGTTCCTGCAGTTTTCACTATAAAACCGAGTTGGAGCTTGTACCTCCCCATATATATGAATGCATTGTAGTTTGCAACTTAATAGTATCTTTGTGTTCCCAACAAGCTAGGTGAAGGACGGCTTTAACACACACTTATCTCTCAGAACTCAGCATGTGAAGAGACTTTCGTTCAATTAGCACAATGGAACGGGTTGCAAGGGAAACCTTTTCTATGGTATCTCAGTCTGTTTCCTAGTGCCGGTTTCATGTACCTGCAGTTATCACTGTAAAACTGCGTTGGAACTTGTAATTCCCTGTTTATATTTATGGAGTGTAGTTTGCAACTGAAAAGAATTTTGTGTTCCCAAAAATCTAGGTGAAGAACGGTTTCACACACAGTTATCACTGAGAACTGAGCATGTGGAGAGACATTCATTCAACTAGCAGATAGGGAACTATTTGCAGGAGAAACTTTTACTCTGGTTTCTCAGTCTGATTCCTAGTGCCTGTTTGAAGTTCCTGCAGTTTTCACTGTAAAACAGAGTTAGGGCTATTACCTCCCCACATATATGTATGGAGTGTAGATTGCAACTGAAAAGGAGCTTTGTCTTCCCAACTAGCTGGGTGAAGGTGGCTTTCACACACACTTATCTCTCAGAACTGAGAATGTGGAGAGACATTAGTTCATGTACCACAAAGAAACCGTTTGCAGGAGAAACTTTTACTCTGGTTTCTCAGTCTGTTTCCTAGTGCCGGTTTGAAGTTCCTGCAGTTTCCACTGAAAAACCGATTTGGAGATAGTACCTCCCCATACATATGGATGGAGTGTACATGGCAAGTGAAAAGAAAATTTGTGTTCCCAACAACCTATGTGAAATACAGCTTTCACACGCACTTTTCTCTCAGAACTGAGCATGTTGAGAGACGTTCATTCAACTAGCACAATGGGACCGTTTTGCAGGAGAAAGTTTTACTCTCGTTTCTCAGACTGTTTCCTAGTGCTGGAATGAACTTCCTGCAGTTTTCACTGTAAAACCGGGTTTCAGCTAGTATCTCCTCTTATATATGTATGGAGTGTAGTTTGCAACTGAAAAGAAACTTTGTGTTCCCAACAAGCTATGTGAAGGATGGCTTTCACTCAAGTTATCTCTCAGATCTGAGCATGTGGAGAGACGTTCGTTCATCTAGCACAATTGGAACTGATTGCTGGGGAAAATTTTACTCTGGTTTCTCAGTCTGTTAGTTAAAGAATGTTTGAAGTTCCTGCAGTTTTCACAGAAAAAACGAGTTGGAGCTTGTACCTCCCCAGATATATATATGCATTGTGATTAGCAATTTAAAAGAATCTTTGTGTTCCTAACAAGCTAGGTGAAGGACGTCTTTCACACACACTTATCTCTCAGAACTCACCATGTGCAGAGACTTTCGTTCATCTAACACAATTGAACGGGTTGCAAGGGAAACTTTTTCTATGGTATCTCAGTCAGTTTCCTAATGCCGGTTTCATGTACCTGCAGTTATCACTGTAAAACTGAGTTGGAGCTTGTAATTCCCTGTATATATTTATGGAGTGTAGTTTGCAACTGAAAAGAAATTTGTCTTCCCAAAAATCTAGGTGAAGAACGGATTCACACACAGTTATCTCTGAGAACTGAGCATGTGGAGAGACATTCAATCAACTAGCAGATAGGGAACTGTTTGTAGGAGAAATTTTACTCTGGGTTCTCAGTTTGTTTCCTTGTGCTGGTTAGTAGTTCCAGCATACTTCAGAGTAAAAACGTGTTGGATCTTGTACCTTCCCATATATATGTATGGAGTGTTGTTTGCAACTGAAACGAAACTTTGTGTTCCCATCAAGTTAGATGAAGGACGGCTTTGACACACACTTATGTCTCAGATCTGAGCATTTGGAGAGACTTTCGTTCATAGAGCACAAAGGGAACTATTTGCAGGAGAAACTTTTACTCTGGTTTCTCAGTCTGATTCCTAGTGCCGGTTTGAAGTTCCTGCAGTTTTCACTGTAAAACAGAGTTAGGACTATTACCTCCCCACATATATGAATGGAGTGTAGTTTGCAACTGAAAAGGAGCTTTGTCTTCCCAACTAGCTGGGTGAAGGCGGCTTTCACACACACTTATCTCTCAGAACTGAGAATGTGGAGAGACTTTCGTTCACGTACCACAAAGAAACCGTTTGCAGGAGAAACTTTTACTCTGGTTTCTCAGTCTGTTTCCTAGTGCCGGTTTGAAGTTCCTGCAGTTTCCACTGAAAAACCGATTTGGAGATAGTACCTCCCCATACATATGGATGGAGTGTAGTTGGCAAAAGATAAGAAAATTTGTGTTTCCAACAACCTATGTGAAAGAAGGCTTTCACACGCACTTTTCTCTCAGAAATGAGCATGTCGATAGACATTCGTTCATCTAGCAAAAACGGAATTGTTTGCCGGAGAAATTTTTAATCTGGTTTCTCAGTCTGTTTCCTAGTGTCGGTTTGAAGTTAATGCAGGTTTCACTGTAAAACCGTGGTGGAGCTAGTACCAACCCATATATATGTATGGACTGTTGTTAGTAAATGAAAAGAATCTTTGTGTTCCCAACAAGCTAGATGAAGTACGGCTTTCACACACACCTGCCTCTCAGAACAGAGCAGGTGGAGAGATTTTCGTTCATCTAACACTAATGGAACGGTTTCCAGGAGAAACATTTTCTCTGCTTTCTCAGTCTCTTTCCTAGTGCAATTTTGACGTTCCTGCAGTTTTCTCTATAAAACCGAGTTGGAGCTTTTAAATCCCCATAAATATGTATGGTGTGTAGTTTGCATATGGAAAGAATCTGTATTCACAACAAGCTAGTTGAAGGACGGGTTTCACACTCACTTATCTCCCAGAACTGAGCATGTGGAGAGACGTTCGTTCTTGTAGCACAAAGGGAGCGTGTTGCAGGGGAATTTTTTTCTCATAATTCTCATTTGGCTTCCTCGTGCCAGTATAAAGTTAATGCAGTTTTCACTATAAAACCGAGTTGGAACTAGTAACTCTCCATATATATGCATGGAGTTTAGTTTGCAATTTTAAAGAAACTATGTGTTCCCAAAATGCTAGTTGAAGGAAGGTTTTCACACACACTTATCTCTCAGAATTGATCATATGCAGAGACATTCGTTCATCTAGCACAAGGGAACGGGGTCCTTGAGAAACTTTTACTCTGTTTTCTCAGCCTTTTTCTAGTGCCGTTTTGAAGTTCCTGCAGTTTTCACTGTAAAAACGACTTGCAGATAGTACCTCCCCATATATATTTATGGAGTGTAGTTTGCAACTGAAAAGAATCTTTGTGTTCCCAACAAGCTAGGTGAAGGACGGCTTTCGCACACACTTACCTCTCAGAAATGAGCATGTGGAGAGACGTTCGTTCATCTAGCACAATGGAACGGGTTGCAAGGGAAACTTTTTCTATGGTATCTCAGTCTGTTCCCTACTGCCGTTTTGATGTACCTGCAGTTATCACTGTAAAACTGAGTTGGAGCTTGTAATTCCCTGTATATATTTATGGAGTGTAGTTTGCAACTGAAAAGAAATTTCTGTTCCAAAAATCTAGGTGAAGAACGGTTTCACACACAGTTATTACTGAGAAATGGCATGTGGAGAGACATTCATTCAAATTGCAGATAGGGAACGGTTTGCAGGAGAAACTTTTACTCTGGTTCCTCAGTTTGTTTCCTTGTGCCGGTTAGAGGTTCCTGCAATTTTTCAGTGTAAAAACGTGTTGGATCTAGTACATTCCCATATATATGTATTGAGTGTTGTTTGCAATTGAAACGAAACTTTGTGTTCTCATCAAGTTAGTTGAAGAACGGCTTTCACACACACTTATGTCTCAGATCTGAGCATGTGGAGAGACTTTCGTTCATATAGCACAAAGGGAACTGTTTGCAGGAAAATTTTTTATACTGCTTTCTCAATCTGTTTCCTAGTGCCGGTTTGAATTTCCTGCAGTTTCCACTGAAATACCGATTTGGAGATAGTACTTACCCATACATATGGATGGAGTGTAGTTGGCAACTGAACAGAAAATTTGTGTTCCCAACAACCTATGTGAAAGACTGTTTTCAGATGCACTTTCTCTTAGAACTGAGCATGTGGAGAGACGTTCATTCAACTAGCACAAGGGGAAACATTTGCAGGAGAAACTTTTACTCTCGTTTCTCAGAATGTTTCCTAGTGCTGGATTGAAGTTCCTGCAGTGTTCACTGTAAAAACGAGTTGGAGCTAGTATCTCCTCTTATATATGTATGGAGTGTCGTTTGCAACTGAAAAGAAACTTTGTGTTCCCAACAAGGTATGTGAAGGACAGCTTTCACTCAACTTATCTCTCAGATCTGAGCATGTGGAGAGACGTTCGTTCATCTAGCACAATTGGAACTGGTTGCTGGGGAAAATTTTACTCTGGTTTCTCAGTCTGTTAGTTAAAGAATGTTTGAAGTTCCTGCAGTTTTCACTGAAAAAACGAGTTGGAGCTTGTACCTCCCCTTATATGTATATGCATTGTGGTTTGCAATTTAAAAGAATCTTTGTGTTCCAAACAAACTAGGTGAAGGACTTCTTTCACACACACTTATCTCTCAGAACTCAGCATGTGAAGAGACTTTCGTTCAATTAGCACAATGGAACGGGTTGCAAGGGAAACCTTTTCTATGGTATCTCAGTCTGTTTTCTAGTGCCGGTTTCATGTACCTGCAGTTATCACTTTAAAACTGCGTTGGAACTTGTAATTCCCTGTATATATTTATGGAGTGTAGTTTGCAACTGAAAAGAATTTTGTGTTCCCAAAAATCTAGGTGAAGAACGGTTTCACACACAGTTATCACTGAGAACTGAGCATGTGGAGAGACATTCATTCAACTAGCAGATAGGGAACGGTTTGCAGGAGAAATTTTACTCTGGTTTCTCAGTTTGTTTCCTTGTGCTGGTTAGAGGTTCCTGCATTTTTCAGTGTAAAAACGAGTTGGATCTTGTACCTTCCCATATATATGTATGGAGTGTTGTTTGCATCTGAAACGAAATTTTGTGTTCCCATCAAGTTAGGTGAAGGACGGCTTTCACACACACTTATGTCTCAGATCTGAGCATTTGGAGAGACATTCGTTCATAGAGCACAAAGGGAACTGTTTGCAGGAGAAACTTTTACTCTGGTTTCTCAGTCTGATTCCTAGTGCCTGTTTGAAGTTCCTGCAGTTTTCACTGTAAAACAGAGTTAGGGCTATTACCTCCCCACATATATGTATGGAGTGTAGATTGCAACTGAAAAGGAGCTTTGTCTTCCCAACTAGCTGGGTGAAGGCGGCTTTCACACACACTTATCTCTCAGAACTGAGAATGTGGAGAGACATTAGTTCATGTACCACAAAGAAACCGTTTGCAGGAGAAACTTTTACTCTGGTTTCTCAGTCTGTTTCCTAGTGCCGGTTTGAAGTTCCTGCAGTTTCCACTGAAAAACCGATTTGGAGATAGTACCTCCCCATACATATGGATGGAGTGTACATGGCAAGTGAAAAGAAAATTTGTGTTCCCAACAACCTATGTGAAATACAGCTTTCACACGCACTTTTCTCTCAGAACTGAGCATGTTGAGAGACGTTCATTCAACTAGCACAATGGGACCGTTTTGCAGGAGAAAGTTTTACTCTCGTTTCTCAGACTGTTTCCTAGTGCTGGAATGAAGTTCCTGCAGTTTTCACTGTAAAACCGGGTTTCAGCTAGTATCTCCTCTTATATATGTATGGAGTGTAGTTTGCAACTGAAAAGAAACTTTGTGTTCCCAACAAGCTATGTGAAGGATGGCTTTCACTCAAGTTATCTCTCAGAACTGAGCATGTGGGAGACGTTCGTTCATTTAGCACAATTGGAACTGGTTGCTGGGGGAAATTTTACTCTGGTTTCTCAGTCTGTTAGTTAAAGAATGTTTGAAGTTCCTGCAGTTTTCACTGAAAAAACGAGTTGGAGCTTGTACCTCCCCAGATATATATATGCATTGTGGTTTGCAATTTAAAAGAATCTTTGTGTTCCAAACAAGCTAGGTGAAGGACGTCTTTCACACACACTTATCTCTCAGAACTCACCATGTGCAGAGACTTTCGTTCATCTAACACAATGGAACGGGTTGCAAGGGAAACTTTTTCTATGGTATCTCAGTCAGTTTCCTAATGCCGGTTTCATGTACCTGCAGTTATCACTGTAAAACTGCGTTGGAACTTGTAATTCCCTGTATATATTTATGGAGTGTAGTTTGCAACTGAAAAGAAATTTGTCTTCCCAAAAATCTAGGTGAAGAACGGATTCACACACAGTTATCTCTGAGAACTGAGCATGTGGAGAGACATTCAATCAACTAGCAGATAGGGAACTGTTTGTAGGAGAAATTTTACTCTGGGTTCTCAGTTTGTTTCCTTGTGCTGGTTAGTAGTTCCAGCATACTTCAGAGTAAAAATGTGTTGGATCTTGTACCTTCCCATATATATGTATGGAGTGTTGTTTGCATCTGAAACGAAACTTTTTGTTCCCATCAAGTTAGATGAAGGACGGCTTTCACACACACTTATGTCTCAGATCTGAGCATTTGGAGAGACATTCGTTCATAGAGCACAAAGGGAACTGTTTGCAGGAGAAACTTTTACTCTGGTTTCTCAGTCTGATTCCTAGTGCCGGTTTGAAGTTCCTGCAGTTTTCACTGTAAAACAGAGTTAGGACTATTACCTCCCCACATATATGAATGGAGTGTAGTTTGCAACTGAAAAGGAGCTTTGTCTTCCCAACTAGCTGGGTGAAGGCGGCTTTCACACACACTTATCTCTCAGAACTGAGAATGTGGAGAGACTTTCATTCACGTACCACAAAGAAACCGTTTGCAGGAGAAACTTTTACTCTGGTTTCTCAGTCTGTTTCCTAGTGCCGGTTTGAAGTTCCTGCAGTTTCCACTGAAAAACCGATTTGGAGATAGTACCTCCCCATACATATGGATGGAGTGTAGTTGGCAAAAGATAAGAAAATTTGTGTTTCCAACAACCTATGTGAAAGAAGGCTTTCACACGCACTTTTCTCTCAGAAATGAGCATGTCGATAGACATTCGTTCATCTAGCAAAAACGGAATTGTTTGCCGGAGAAATTTTTAATCTGGTTTCTCAGTCTGTTTCCTAGTGTCGGTTTGAAGTTAATGCAGGTTTCACTGTAAAACCGTGGTGGAGCTAGTACCAACCCATATATATGTATGGACTGTTGTTAGTAAATGAAAAGAATCTTTGTGTTCCCAACAAGCTAGATGAAGTACGGCTTTCACACACACCTGCCTCTCAGAACAGAGCAGGTGGAGAGATTTTCGTTCATCTAACACTAATGGAACGGTTTCCAGGAGAAATATTTTCTCTGCTTTCTCAGTCTCTTTCCTAGTGCAATTTTGACGTTCCTGCAGTTTTCTCTATAAAACCGAGTTGGAGCTTTTAAATCCCCATAAATATGTATGGTGTGTAGTTTGCATATGGAAAGAATCTGTATTCACAACAAGCTAGTTGAAGGACGGGTTTCACACTCACTTATCTCCCAGAACTGAGCATGTGGAGAGATGTTCGTTCTTGTAGCACAAAGGGAGCGTGTTGCAGGGGAATTTTTTTCTCATAATTCTCATTTGGCTTCCTCGTGCCAGTATAAATTTAATGCAGTTTTCACTATAAAACCGAGTTGGAACTAGTAACTCTCCATATATATGCATGGAGTTTAGTTTGCAATTTTAAAGAAACTATGTGTTCCCAAAATGCTAGTTGAAGGAAGGTTTTCACACACATTTATCTCTCAGAATTGATCATATGCAGAGACATTCGTTCATCTAGCACAAGGGAACGGGGTCCTTGAGAAACTTTTACTCTGTTTTCTCAGACTTTTTCTAGTGCCGTTTTGAAGTTCCTGCAGTTTTCACTGTAAAAACGACTTACAGATAGTACCTCCCCATATATATTTATGGAGTGTAGTTTGCAACTGAAAAGAATCTTTGTGTTCCCAACAAGCTAGGTGAAGGACGGCTTTCGCACACAATTACCTCTCAGAAATGAGCATGTGGAGAGACGTTCGTTCATCTAGCACAATGGAACGGGTTGCAAGGGAAACTTTTTCTATGGTATCTCAGTATGTTCCCTACAGCCGTTTTCATGTACCTGCAGTTATCACTGTAAAACTGAGTTGGAGCTTGTAATTCCCTGTATATATTTATGGAGTGTAGTTTGCAACTGAAAAGAAATTTCTGTTCCAAAAATCTAGGTGAAGAACGGTTTCACACACAGTTATCTCTGAGAAATGGCATGTGGAGAGACATTCATTCAAATTGCAGATAGGGAACGGTTTGCAGGAGAAACTTTTACTCTGGTTTCTCAGTTTGTTTCCTTGTGCCGGTTAGAGGTTCCTGCAATTTTTCAGTGTAAAAACGTGTTGGATCTAGTACATTCCCATATATATGTATTGAGTGTTGTTTACAATTGAAACGAAACTTTGTGTTCTCATCAAGTTAGTTGAAGAACGGCTTTCACACACACATATGTCTCAGATCTGAGCATGTGGAGAGACTTTCGTTCATATAGCACAAAGGGAACTGTTTGCAGGAAAATTTTTTATACTGCTTTCTCAATCTGTTTCCTAGTGCCGGTTTGAATTTCCTGCAGTTTCCACTGAAATACCGATTTGGAGATAGTACTTACCCATACATATGGATGGAGTGTAGTTGGCAACTGAACAGAAAATTTGTGTTCCCAACAACCTATGTGAAAGACTGTTTTCACATGCACTTTCTCTTAGAACTGAGCATGTGGAGAGACGTTCATTCAACTAGCACAAGGGGAAACATTTGCAGGAGAAACTTTTACTCTCGTTTCTCAGAATGTTTCCTAGTGCTGGATTGAAGTTCCTGCAGTGTTCACTGTAAAAACGAGTTGGAGCTAGTATCTCCTCTTATATATGTATGGAGTGTCGTTTGCAACTGAAAAGAAACTTTGTGTTCCCAACAAGGTATGTGAAGGACAGCTTTCACTCAAGTTATCTCTCAGATCTGAGCATGTGGAGAGACGTCCGTTCATCTAGCACAATGGGAACTGGTTGCTGGGGAAAATTTTCCTCTGGTTTCTCAGTCTGTTACATAAAGAATGTTTGAAGTTCCTGCAGTTTTCACTATAAAACCGAGTTGGAGCTTATACCTCCCCATATATATGAATGCATTGTAGTTTGCAACTAAACAGTATCTTTGTGTTCCCAACAAGCTAGGTGAAGGACGGCTTTAACACACACTTATCTCTCAGAACTCAGCATGTGAAGAGACTTTCGTTCAATTAGCACAATGGAACGGGTTGCAAGGGAAACCTTTACTATGGTATCTCAGTCTGTTTCCTAGTGCCGGTTTCATGTACCTGCAGTTATCACTGTAAAACTGCGTTGGAACTTGTAATTCCCTGTATATATTTATGGAGTGTAGTTTGCAACTGAAAAGAATTTTGTGTTCCCAAAAATCTAGGTGAAGAACGGTTTCACACACAGTTATCACTGAGAACTGAGCATGTGGAGAGAAATTCATTCAACTAGCAGATAGGGAACGGTTTGCAGGAGAAATTTTACTCTGGTTTCTAAGTTTGTTTCCTTGTGCTGGTTAGAGGTTCCTGCATTTTTCAGTGTAAAAACGAGTTGGATCTTGTACCTTCCCATATATATGTATGGAGTGTTGTTTGCATCTGAAACGAAATTTTGTGTTCCCATCAAGTTAGGTGAAGGACGGCTTTCACACACTTATGTCTCAGATCTGAGCATTTGGAGAGACATTCGTTCATAGAGCACAAAGGGAACTGTTTGCAGGAGAAACTTTTACTCTGGTTTCTCAGTCTGATTCCTAGTGCCGGTTTGAAGTTCCTGCAGTTTCCACTGAAATACCGATTTGGAGATAGTACCTACCCATACATTTGGATGGAGTGTAGTTGGCAACTGAACAGAAAATTTGTGTTCCCAACAACCTATGTGAAAGACTGTTTTAACGTGCACTTTCTCTTAGAACTGAGCATGTGGAGAGACGTTCATTCAAATAGCACAAGGGGAAACATTTGCAGGAGAAACTTTTACTCTCATTTCTCAGAATGTTTCCTAGTGCTGGATAGAAGTTCCTGCATTGTTCACTGTAAAAACGAGTTGGAGCTAGTATCTCCTCTTATATATGTATGGAGTGTCGTTTGCAACTGAAAAGAAACTTTGTGTTCCCAACAAGGTATGTGAAGGACAGCTTTCACTCAAGTTATCTCTCAGATCTGAGCATGTGGAGAGACGTCCGTTCATCTAGCACAATGGGAACTGGTTGCTGGGGAAAATTTTACTCTGGTTTCTCATTCTGTTATATAAAGAATGTTTGAAGTTCCTGCAGTTTTCACTATAAAAACGAGTTGGAGCTTGTACCTCCCCATATATATGAATGCATTGTAGTTTGCAACTAAACAGTATCTTTGTGTTCCCAACAAGCTAAGTGAAGGACGGCTTTAACACACACTTATCTCTCAGAACTCAGCATGTGAAGAGACTTTCGTTCAATTAGCACAATAGAACGGGTTGCAAGGGAAACCTTTTCTATAGTATCTCAGTCTGTTTCCTAGTGCCGGTTTCATGTACCTGCAGTTATCACTGTAAAACTGCGTTGGAACTTGCAATTCCCTGTATATATTTATGGAGTGTAGTTTGCAACTGAAAAGAATTTTGTGTTCCCAAAAATCTAGGTGAAGAACGGTTTCACACACAGTTATCACTGAGAACTGAGCATGTGGAGAGACATTCATTCAACTAGCAGATAGGGAACGGTTTGCAGGAGAAATTTTACTCTGGTTTCTCAGTTTGTTTCCTTGTGCTGGTTATAGTTTAGTGCAATTTTCAGTGTAAAAACGAGTTGGATCTTGTACCTTCCCATATATATGTATGGAGTGTTGTTTGCATCTGAAACGAAATTTTGTGTTCCCATCAAGTTAGGTGAAGGACGGCTTTCACACACACTTATGTCTCAGATCTGAGCATTTGGAGAGACATTCGTTCATAGAGCACAAAGGGAACTGTTTGCAGGAGAAACTTTTACTCTGGTTTCTCAGTCTGATTCCTAGTGCCGGTTTGAAGTTCCTGCAGTTTTCACTGTAAAACAGAGTTAGGGCTATTACCTCCCCACATATATGTATGGAGTGTAGATTGAAACTGAAATGGAGCTTTGTCTTCCCAACTAGCTGGGTGAAGGCGGCTTTCACACACACTTATCTCTCAGAACTGAGAATGTGGAGAGACATTAGTTCATGTACCACAAAGAAACCGTTTGCAGGAGAAACTTTTACTCTGGTTTCTCAGTCTGTTTCCTAGAGCCGGTTTGAAGTTCCTGCAGTTTCCACTGAAAAACCGATTTGGAGATAGTACCTCCCCATACATATGGATGGAGTGTAGTTGGCAAAAGATAAGAAAATTTGTGTTTCCAACAACCTATGTGAAAGAAGTCTTTCACACGCACTTTTCTCTCAGAAATGAGCATGTCGATAGACATTCGTTCATCTAGCAAAAACGGAATTGTTTGCCGGAGAAATTTTTAATCTGGTTTCTCAGTCTGTTTCCTAGTGTCGGTTTGAAGTTAATGCAGGTTTCACTGTAAAACCGTGGTGGAGCTAGTACCAACCCATATATATGTATGGACTGTTGTTAGTAAATGAAAAGAATCTTTGTGTTCCCAACAAGCTAGATGAAGTACGGCTTTCACACACACCTGCCTCTCAGAACAGAGCAGGTGGAGAGATTTTCGTTCATCTAACACTAATGGAACGGTTTCCAGGAGAAACATTTTCTCTGCTTTCTCAGTCTCTTTCCTAGTGCAATTTTGACGTTCCTGCAGTTTTCTCTATAAAACCGAGTTGGAACTAGTAACTCTCCATATATATGCATGGAGTTTAGTTTGCAATTTTAAAGAAACTATGTGTTCCCAAAATGCTAGTTGAAGGAAGGTTTTCACACACACTTATCTCTCAGAATTGATCATATGCAGAGACATTCGTTCATCTAGCACAAGGGAACGGGGTCCTTGAGAAACTTTTACTCTGTTTTCTCAGCCTTTTTCTAGTGCCGTTTTGAAATTCCTGCAGTTTTCACTGTAAAAACGACTTGCAGATAGTACCTCCCCATATATATTTATGGAGTGTAGTTTGCAACTGAAAAGAATCTTTGTGTTCCCAACAAGCTAGGTGAAGGACGGCTTTCGCACACACTTACCTCTCAGAAATGAGCATGTGGAGAGACGTTCGTTCATCTAGCACAATGGAACGGGTTGCAAGGGAAACTTTTTCTATGGTATCTCAGTCTGTTCCCTACTGCCGTTTTGATGTACCTGCAGTTATCACTGTAAAACTGAGTTGGAGCTTGTAATTCCCTGTATATATTTATGGAGTGTAGTTTGCAACTGAAAAGAAATTTCTGTTCCAAAAATCTAGGTGAAGAACGGTTTCACACACAGTTATCTCTGAGAAATGGCATGTGGAGAGACATTCATTCAAATTGCAGATAGGGAACGGTTTGCAGGAGAAACTTTTACTCTGGTTT